>NC_058407.1:113496391-113819517 GCF_002201575.2 Neomonachus schauinslandi | reverse complement strand
AAGGAAGGAAGGAAGGAAGGAAGGAAGGAAGGAAGGAAGGAAGGAAGAAAGAAAGGAAAGAAGGAAGAAAACTCTCTCTGCAGGGAGAAATCTAGCAAGAAATTCAGATTTCCTGAGTTGACATGTGTAATCACTACTGCTTGAGTGACATGTGCTGATACAATCTACAAAAGGGGAGTAAAGAGGTTAAGATATTTATCAGCACCCCCACAGTTTCAGCTTAGAACCAGGGGTTGGGAGGACTTAAACTTTAAGGATGGTCTGACTTGGAGGCCGTGAGAAGAAGACATGAGGCAGTGGTCTCCTCTACTCCTTTGCGGAGACAACAAAAGCCGTAGCTCAGAGGAGGTGCCTTAACCAGACAGCCCCACAGAACCTGCTCTGAAGGAGCTCCCAGACTAGTAAAAGATCTACAGCTTGTACATAAGGCGCTGCAACACAGCTATAAAGGGGGACGAGCCCTAAGAGAGATTCCCATAGAAAGGGCTGTGGGCTGATGGTCACCCAAAAAGGGGACATCTGAGCCAGACCTGGAAAGATGACAGTGATTCAAGTTTAGATACCACACCTTGGCCCTTTCAGAGGCAGTCAGGTTGTCAGAGAGACAAACCTCATCTTCCTCCACCAAAGAGATGGCTGGAGTCATGGGGTAGACAGTACTGGAAACTGCCTCAGAACCCCTGCCTGCTTGAGCTCCTCTATGTTCCCCAGCAGAGCTAGAAATGGTCATCCAATTCCTGAATCGGAGCACAGCCTCCGTCAACATTTTACCCCTTTACAGCAAAGAGCCCCCAAACCTCACCATCACCTTGGTTTGGGTTCGAGAGCGGACATCAATGGCTTGAATGGGAAGAGGCACAGAAGAGAAGCAGTCCAACTCATCCCAGTATCTTGGCCAGCATCTTAAGAGATCAAGTCTATCATTTTCTGACGACCTGAAAAGTTCTGTGTTTTAATCACACACCAGATTAACAGGGGCTTTCTCCACATAGGGGTGGCAATTTGATACATAGTGCTAAGGGTCACTGGGGTAATAAAAATAGGAAAGACAAGACTGCTTGGCAAAATGAAGTAAGTCGATTTGTCACCATCAAAGATCTGACAAGGTCTGGTATCTTTGTGACCCTTTGGATGGCATGTTAATGGAAAAAGATGTTGAGTTTGTGTTCTACCAGGCTCCTAAGATTTCAAACCTCAAGCACACTGTGTAGGGAAGCAATAAATGGGGGAATGGAAAGTGGGTTTTTTCTTCTGAGAAGGATGATGCGATGAGTCACTATTTAAATGAATCTGCAGAGCATTGCAAAGTCTTAAAATGGACCATTTAATTGTGAATATGGAGTCCTTAACGTTAGAGTGTCTGGAAGAAGAGAGTCTCTGTGAAGTGATGGGAGGGAAAAGCTGCCATGTGATACTGGGGTGAGAACAAGAGCTCAAGATGTGAGGAGGAAATCGGTATGTTGAATTCCGAAATAAATTGCAGCCGTCAGGAGCTCTTCGCTATGCCTGGGAACGATGTGTCAGTGAGAAAGGCTCTGCAAGTGCTTTCTTGAGAATGGTGGGTAGATTCTTTTCACTTTTAGGAAAATACCTTGACCAAAAGAATGTCCTAAATGCAAAATCAATAGGAATGGATCATCCTAAGCCTCTTCCTTCTTTTTTTTTTTTTTTTTTCTCCTACTGGAAACGGTTTTCTCCAGTGTTCGATGACCTGCTTCAGTAGAGTAAATATAGTGTGGGTTTAAGGCTGCGATTCTCAACCAGGGTGATTTTGCGCCACCCCACCACTGCCCCAGGGGACATCTGGCAATGTCTGGAGACATTTCTGGTTGTCACAAGTGAGAAGGTACTACCAGCACCGAGAGAGTAGAAGCCAATACACTGCCCGACATCCTACAATGCACAGGACTGTCCCCCCAGCAAAGAATTTCCAGCCCCAAATGACAAATACTGACGTTGAGAAACCCTTGTTCAAGGCCAATTCTTTTTATGTTTTTAAAATTGTCCAGGTAAATTGTAATGACTCCCGAGGCCAAAAAGGAAGTTTCTAATTGTAGGTAATCCACACCTGTGATGTCTATTTCTTGTAAATTAAGGAAACATAGATTTGTTCCCCTAAATCAGGAATCACACCACACTGTTGTTGCTCTCTGTCTCATGCAATTTCATGAGAAGCCAGGCGATTACACTTAAATAAAATCATGATAATGTGTCATATAGTTGGATACAACGCCCCCTGCAGAGCAACACGACAAAACACATGGCACAGCAGAACACATCATAAAGGTAATACCCATCTATTCAGGAGTATTTCCGATAATCTTGGACATATATCAGGTCTCGGCGAGGCAAATGTATTTCAGTATCCCAGGAAGACTAATAACTACACAGAAATATTTCCAGAGCCTCCGATAAAACTGCTTTAATTCACAAAAGACTCTTGGTTAGGTAAAATAAAATAGCTACCATTTTCTCAGTGCTTGTTTTTTTTTGGGGGGGGGGCTTGTTTTGTTTTGTTTTACTACGTTTTTCTCCTCAGTGTTAGACCTGATTTATTTTATCTCATACTCGAGGGAGTATGAGCCCTTATGATAGGGCTGTGTTTTCTCAGGCCTAGAGCAGTAAAGGAACTCACCTAATTATAGTGAATTCCAGTGAATCATCATGTTTTCCCTCCCCCCCATCCCCTTTCCAGGGACTGACAGGTATTAAGTAGGACCTAACTGAGGGGACTTTTGGGACCAGAATTCAAAACAGAAAAACAGGTTTGCCGTAGAAGATGGGTGGACATTTCTGCACAGTGAAGGACTATTTTTCTCCACTAACTTCGGTCTGCGAGGTGAGAGGCCTCCCTTCCCCTGGCCCCAAATAGAAGCTGTATTGAAAGGAACTGATACGGCCACAACCCATGCTGTAGGAGACAAGGAGAGGCAGGTCCTGGGAGGCAGCCAAGAAGAGCAAGGAACCAAAAAGGCATCAGAGACAGAGTCCAAGGAAAACTACTGGGAAGCTCGCTACCAAGTAGGAGGGAACGGCCACAGGTGGCGTCCTGAGAGACAAACACAGGGATGGTAAACTCAAATTCCCTTGGCCATCTGGTCTTGGGGAAGCAATAGAGTAGAATGGTTAGCATCAGGGACGCGCTCCAGCCACTCGGGTTTACATCCCAGTTTCACCACTTACTGGCTGTGTGACATTGGGCAAGATACTTGACCTTTCTGTGCCTCAGATGGTGTTTACTTTCCTTTAACCCTTTACTGAGGTTAATTGAAATTAACCTTAAAAAGTCACCCATTATTTAACAGAATCAAGAATTAATCTCAAGTCTTCTAACTCAATATTTGCATGTTTATTCCATGCCACACAAATGCTCCTAACAGGGATAGGTTCCTTACTGCTACTATGGACAATGGTATGGTAAAGGCAGGTGGGGAATCAGGAATCGAGAAAAAAGGAGGGGGTGGGGGAGGGAAGGTAACAGATAGTGAAAAGGAGGAGAGAGGTGATACAATTAGATGCAAAATGAGAAGTAATAAAATGAGCATCAGATATGGACAGAAGGAGAGAATGGTTGGTGATTAAAAGACACACTTATGCATCTTAGTGATGGGTGAAATGAGTCTTCTGAATTAAAATATTTCTAATTTGAAAAACAATTTGTAGGCTATAAATGTTTATAATGAGTATAATTTGTTCAACTTATGTTAATAAAGTAAGACATAGTATTAGCCATTAAGAGATACTCTGCAGATTAACACAGTGATAATTAATTTTTTGTTGGACCATAATCCATTCAAACATAAGTCATTTTTTTGCTATTACAAATCAGAGACATTGAAGCTTCAGATAAACCTAAAACATAATCCTATCTATACCTGCACTATAATCTGAGTTTGAAATATAAAAGCAGAGTAACTCTTCCAGATTAAAGGAGACTAGAGAAAAATAATAACCAAATGCAGTACCTGATCCTTGATTAGAGCCTAGCTTGAAAAAATAGCTAGAAAGTATATTATTGGGACAATTGGATAAATTTGACTAGAGACTGGGTATCAGATAATATTATCAGATGATATTATTGTATCAATGTGACTAAATTTTTTAGTAGAGTGATGGTATTGTCATTATATTAGAGGATGAGCTTGCTCTGGGAAGTACACACTAAAGTATTTAAAAGTAAAGTGTCATGAATTTATGCAATTTTGCAAATTTTGCAATTTATACACCTTTCAGGTAGTTCAGCAAGAGCAAAACAATAATTGCACCTGTACACAAAGATGAGGCAAAAAGTTAATCATTGGTGAATCTAGATTAAGGATATTTGGGTGTTCGTTGTAATATGCTTTCCACTTCTCTGTAGGTTTTTAATTGTTCAAAATAAAAAGTATGGAAACATGCAGTTTTAATATTTACATGAAGTCAGAAATCCAGATGAAACATGGCTGAGATGGCTGGGGAAGTCCTAGTGAGAATAGTCTACCTGCCCTGGATTCCAGGAGAGAGAGATGTAGGTAATCTATTCATCATGCCCTATTCAACCAAAGAGATGACCCTTCTACAATCTGGCTGATTCAATTTCGTGAATGACAACTTTTCCAGGGGACAATAGAAGTAGAAACCAGGAAAAAGTTTTTTTCTTTTCTAAATAGAGCAATTATATGAAATAAAGGAATTCAGCAATCTCCAGGAAACATACCCTATGTTACATAAATGATACAAAAGTCCTTAAAATCATGGAGGAAGCCAAAAGGAAATATGCAAATACAGAATTCCAGGTTATCAGTGCAGAATACTACCAGAGACTTCTCCCAATTTCCCATGAAAAGCATCACATAAGTAGGTAAATAACAACAAAACCCAATCGCACCACTTGAATCAAAAAGTAAGAACAGATTTGGAGAAATTCCCACTAAAAGCAATTGTGGGGCATAAAAGAGAAATGCATTCCTCAACATCTTACACTCTGTCTTCAGAAGCAGAACAAGATGAAAATCGTTAAAGAAAATAAGAAGTCTTAAGTTAACTCTCTGTCAGCACCTAACACAGATATGTAAGGACACGTAGTTCGGTTAGCAATTCTGAACTGTACAGGAACAGTTTTCTTTTTTTTTTTTTTTTTTTTAAGATTTTATTTATTTATTTGAGACAGAGAGAATGAGAGACAGACAGCATGAGAGGGAGGAGGGTCAGAGGGAGAAGCAGAATCTTCTAAGTCCGTGAAGCTTACTAAGTGTTGGTGAAGCATTTGCTAATCACATAAACTTTTACATCCGATCTCCACCTAAAAATAAAAACCAGTTAACACCCAAATATATACAATGCTTCTCTCCCTATCTGTTGCCTTCCTATCAGCAGATCCTTAGCTAAAACACATCACTTCACCATGAACAGAATCCACATTTAATACAGAGAGGGAGCATTTTGAAGAAGACTCAAAAGCAAAGCATGCAATAGTTCCACAGAAAATTTTAGAACAGACTCTTCACTGTAGAGAACAAACTGAGGGTTACCAGAGGGGAGGTGGGTGGGAGAATGAGGGAAATAGGTGATGGGGGTTAAGGAGGGCACTTGTCGTGATGAGCACCGGGTGACGTATGGAAGTGTTGAATCACTACATTGTGCACCTGCATACACAGTATATAACACTGTATGTTAACTAACTGGAATCAAAATAAAAACAACAAAAAATTTACATTTCTATTTTAAAGATGTTATTTGAAATCAGTAAAATATACATTGCTGTTCACGCTCCATTTTATTGTTTTAGAGCTTTTTCTGTATCTTCACTTAATAAACTTCTATTGCTTTACACACACACACACACACACACACACACAAAGAAAACCCACAAATTAAAACTCAAAGTGGTCACACAGAACAGGAGAATTGAAGTAACTCGTTCAGTTTCTTTGTCTTTACAGTCACTGTGCTATCATTGCTCATGAATCTACTGCTTAAATGCAGGAGTTGGAGACAAAAACTGTGCTGGAATGACCTCCAACCCTCATAAACTTATTCTCAAAAAAGATACATGTGTTGAGAGTCAACTGGGTAACTGAGAGTGTTCAGAATTAATATGTAGGTAGAGTTCAATGTTTGCTAAAGGATATGTAATAAAAACATAATATAAAGCTTATATATAATGTATATGTATAATGTGTGTATATTTATATTTACATATATATGTTATTAAAACTCAACAGTAACCATAGCAACCAAATCACTAAAAGATTGGTGGGGAGGGAAGTAGTTTATCACTGATACTCAATAATTACCAGCATATGGCAAAAATAAAAATCAAGCTGACTTTTCACCAGTTTGGTTATTGATTTTAAGTTCTCTGCAGTGGAGGTACCCCTTATCACCTGCACCTGGTAGACTGCTTTCACCATCCTTTCCTTGGTAGAAAGTTTGAAAAATCTGAAAGGATCAGAGATGCGCTAGGGGATTTTACATTGAAAAAAGAAAAGACAAGTGTCAAGTGAGTTGAAAAACTGGCCACAGACATTAAGAGCAAGGTGGGTTGGTTTCTGGGAGAGGATCTGGGTGGGAAGTTAAAAGTGGAGATAAGCAATAATTTAGGGGAAATAACTGCTATCTTTTTTGACAGTGGTGGAGACTAAGAAGGATTTTCAATAACAATGAAATCAATAATAAATAATAATAATAATAACTTACCATGGACCAGACTTTGTTGCAAATGCTGTACGTGCTTCACTTGCGTTGAGTCATTTTATTCTCATGATAATCTTATGATGTCGGTACCATTATTATTCCCATTTTACAGATAAAGTCACTGAGGCAGATGAAGTAACTGCTAGGAATTGACAGAGCCAGTTCCTAACCCAGGCAATCAGGTTTCAGACTCTCACTCTTGACCACTACACTGTGCATTTCTTGAGAGACTAAGTAAAGACTTGAACTGTCATCAATTTTATTTTTTAGTCAGACTGCTGTTCCTCTAAATTGACATAGCATGTGAACTCAAGTGCACAAGGAGCATTTGAGCTACACAAGGACAAGGTGATGAGCTCATGAAAAGAAGAAAAGAAATGGAATCCAGAGATATTTTGCAAAACAATTATATAGGATTTCATGGTGACTAAAAATCAGAAGATAAGAAAAATGAGTCAACCAACGATGACTCAAAAAATTAAGCTTTAATAATGCAGATGGTGGTACCACCGACAGAGAGTGGGAAATGAACAGGTGGGTGGAAGGTGATAGTGAACTTGGCTTTGATAATTCAAGGAGAAAACTTCAATAAGCGGGGCGCCTGGGTGGCTCAGTCATTAAGCGTCTGCCTTCGGCTCGGGTCATGATCCCAGGGTCTGGGATCGAGCCCCGCATCCGGCTCCCTGCTCAGCTGGGAGTCTGCTTCTCCCTCTCCCTCTCCCCCTGCTTGTGTTCCCTCTCTCACTGTGTCTCTCTCTGTCAAATATATAAATAAAATCTTTTAATAAATAAAATAAAATTAAATTAAATTAAAAAAATGAAATCCAGGGGTTCCTGGGTGGCTCGGTTGGTTAAGCGTCTGCCTTCGGCTCGGGTCATGATCTCAGGGTCCTGGGATCGAGCCCCGCATCGGGCTCCCTGCTCAGCGGGAAGCCTGCTTCTCCCTCTCCCGCTCCCCCTGCTTGTGTTCCCTCTCTCGCTGTGTGTCTCTCTGTCAAATAAATAAAATTAAATTAAAAAAAAAAAACTTCAATAAGCAGGGCGCCTGGGTGGCTCAGTCGTTAAGCGTCTGCCTTCGGCTCGGGTCATGATCTCAGGGTCCTGGGATCGAGCCCCGCATAGGGCTCCCTGCTCCACGGGAAGCCTGCTTCTCCCTCTCCCACTCCCCCTGCTTGTGTTCCCTCTCTCGCTGTGCCTCTCTCTGTCAAATATATAAATAAAATCTTTTAATAAATAAAATTAAATTAAATTAAATTTAAAAAATGAAATCCAGGGGTTCCTGGGTGGCTCGGTTGGTTAAGCGTCTGCCTTCGGCTCGGGTCATGATCCCAGGGTCCTGGGATCGAGCCCTGCATCGGGCTCCCTGCTCTGCGGGAAGCCTGCTTCTCCCTCTCCCACTCCCCCTGCTTGTGTTCCCTCTCTCACTGTGTCTCTCTCTGTCAAATAAATAAAATAAAATTAAAAAAAAAAAAACTTCAATAAGCATTTAGAAATACTGCAACACTATCAAGAAGAGAACAAAAATGGAAAAGAAGATTTCAGAAATAGCACAGATGACACAGGACACTGCTGAAATTGTGCCTTGGGATGCATTGACTGAATGCTTTATACCTGCCTCATTCCACAGAAGATTTGAGGCAGTTTATACTAAAATGAACAAGATATCATTTATGAAATATTAATTTTGTATATAAAGGCATTTATTTTTAACTTCATCTTTTTCTTTTCTAAATAAAATAGTTTAACTTTTTTCCTCAACCCTTATTCTAGATCCAAATTTTTATAGATCAAATGATATTCATTTTTAAACAAGTTGTTTATAGTCCTCTGAGTTGGAGCGCTAACACTATTTACCATTTGTGGTATTTTATATGTATGTTCTGTCTTGTCTCATTTTGCTGTGTTTTATATCATATAAGATATTTGAAGTCTAAATGGTAAGGATCATAGTAACAGCATTTGAAAATCATGATTGAAATTATGTGTGTACATAGATATTTTCTCCATGATGTATTCATACTTTTGCTCTTCCTTGGCTCTCCTCTGCTATCTTCTCAACAATGGCTAATTTTTTACAGATTTTTAGTGGAAAGTTTTGAAGTCAGTCTTCCTCCTCCAGGGTCTAATAAACTAAGTACATATATGTGACTGTGACTTAAATAGTAATAATAATAGTGATGTGTCATGTAAGAGAATTAGTGGGTGGAATTGAGCAGGAATTTTGAGTTCTTTTCAGTTCAGTTTCAGTTTTAGAAGCTTATGTTGAACTGTTGTTTTTTTTTTTAAGATTTTATTTTTTTATTTGACAGAGAGAGACACAGCGAGAGAAGGAACACAAGCAGGGGGAGTGGGAGAGAGAGAAGCAGGCTTCCTGCGGAGCAGGGAGCCCGATGCGGGGCTCGATCCCAGGACCCTGGGATCATGACCTGAGCTGAAGGCAGACGCTTAACGACTGAACCACCCAGGCGCCACTGAACTGGGATTTTTTGTTGCTGTTGTTTACTAAAATGAGCATTGGGTTGGTAATAAGTGTTTATTGGGTTTTGTCCACTTACTCCCATTGATGATCCCTATATCCTTAAGCAAGCCTATTTTCATCATAACGTGGGGGATGTAGAGTTTTAACAATGGCATTCATTATGCATTCTAAGGAATCCATGAGGATCCACTGTCTTGATAAGAGTAGAGTGGAATCAGGGGGGCCTGGGTGGCTCAGTTGTTAAGCATCTGCCTTCGGCTCAGGTCATGATCCCAGGGTTCTGGGATCGAGCCCCGCATTGGGCTCCCTGCTCCATGGGAAGCCTGCTTCTCCCTCTCCCACTACCCCTGCTTGTGTTCCCTCTCTCACTGTGTCTCTCTGTGTCAAATAAGTAAAAAAAATCTTAAAAAAATTTTTTTTAATTAAAAAAAAAGAGTAGAGTGGAATCAGAGATAAAGGGAGATTGTGATAATGGGGGAGTAAAAAGAGGAAGGACTAGGAGCTGGTGACCAATGTATCATAGTCATGTAACATGACATTAACAATAGGGGAAACTAAGTGTGGGCAATGTGGGAACTCTCTAACATCTTTTCACCTTTTTTTTTTTGTAAATCTAAAGTTGTTCTAAAATATTCAGTTTATTTTTAAAAATCTATGATTAATAAATTTTTTAAAATGTGAAAATTAAGGAAATAATGGAGAATTTCATAAGAATATCTGAATCATTAAAAAAAAAAAGAATTGGGGGCACCTGGGTGGCTCAGTTGGTTAAGTGTCTGCCTTCAGCTCAGGTCATGATCCCTGAGTCTTGGAATCAAACCCGACATTGGGCTCTCTGCCCATTTGGGAGTGTGCTTCTCTCTACCCCTCTATCCCTCTCCCCACTCGTGCTCTCTCTCTCTCCCTCTCTCAAATAAATAAATAAAATCTTTAAAAATAAATAAATAAAAATAAATAATATTTTAAAAAAATAATCAAACAGCTAGGACAGTTTAGATAAACACAGCAATTTCAACACAACAGAAAACAATATTTGCAAACAGAAAGGCAAATCAACTGAAAACAACCAAAATGGAGCACAGAGAAAAAGAACATATGAAATAAGAGAGATATGAGACATGTTTAATATGTCTATATATTTACAGTTGGAGTCCCAGAAAAAGATGACAGAGGAAAATGGGGGGAAAAATGTTCTAAGAGAAAATGGCTATTTTCCAAAATTGATAAAAACAAAACAAAACACCAACCCACAAATTAAAAAAGCCCAGAGAAACTGAACTAGGGTAAATACACAAGCAAAAGAAAATCATACCTAAATAATATTAAATCAAACTGTCAAAATCCAAAGAAAAGAGAACATCTTAAAAGAACCCAGAAAAAAGTAACATGACCATAATATATAAAGAACTCTACAATTCAAATAATAAGAAAACAAACTACCCAATTTTACAAAAGAGGAGGCAAAATACATGAAGAGGCATTTCTGAAATAAAGATATACAAATGGCATGTAAGCCCATAAAAATATTCAACATATTTAGTCATTAGGAAAATGCAAATTAAAACCATAATTAATAAACAGGACACACACATTAGAATGTATAAAACAAAAAAGAATGGCAATGGTACATGCTGATAAGGAAGTGGGACCACTGAAACCCTCATGCCTTGCTGGTAACAAATGCAGATTGGTACAGCCATTTTGGAGGATGGTTTTTCACAAAGTGAAGCAGACACCTACCATCTGACCATAAGGAAGTGCAACAATATGTCCACACAAAGATTTATACATGACTGTCCAGAGAACCTTTATTCACTGGAAAACCTAACACTGGAAACCAATTAAACGTCTATCAACTAATGAATAGCTGACTAAGCTGTGGTAAATCCATACAATGGAATACTACTTGGCAACAGAAGGAAACTACTGAAATATACATCAAAAAGATAGATCTCAAAGCATTATGTTCAGTGAAAGAAGTTAGCCATAAAATGCTACATACTTTACTGTTTATATGAAATGCTAGAAAAGGCGAAACTATAGTCTCATAAATTAGATCAAGTGGTTGAAAAGGGTCAGATGTGGAGAGAGGGGGTTGATTGCAGAGATGCACGAGAAACTCTTTGAAGTAATGGACATGACTGTGTCCATTTGAAGAATCTCTAAATCATATATTTTTATTGTATGTAAGTTAGACTTCAATAATGTGGGGTTTTTTTTAAGTATCATCTTCAGAGAGCAACAATAATGACAGCTGACTGCTCAAAACAAATGGGAGAAACAAGAACCAATAGAATATTTTTAAACTACCAGAAGAAAATAACTCTCAACCTAGAATTTTATACTCAGCAAAAGTACCCTTCAAAACTAAAGGTGAAATAGACACTTTTAGACAAAGAACAACTGGAAAAAATTTTTCATCAGTAGAACTGCATTAGAAGCAAAACTAAAGAGATTATTCAGGCAGAAGGAAAGTGATCCCATGTGGAAAAGTGGGAATAGAATATGGAATAAAGAATACCAGAAAAGGTAATTATGTGGGTAAATGTACATTAGTACTGACTATACAAATCAATAATTGCATTAAAATGCATGACAACAATGATGCACAAGAAGGGATGGAGGTGTAAATGGAATCAAAGCATTCAAAGGTTCTAGAAGTATTGGAGAAATGGTAAAATTAAAAATTTTAATAGACTAGGGGCACCTGCCTGGCTCAGTTGGTAAAGCATGTGACTCTTGATCTCCAGGTCATGAGTTCAAGTCCCACATTGGGTGTAGAGCTTACTAAAAAATAAAAAATTAAATTAAAATTTTAGCAGACTGAAAGCAAATGAATGTTGTTGAACTTTAGGATAAACACTAAAACTATAGTAAAAGTATGCATAATTTATGTGTTAAAAGAAGTGAAATGGGTTAATAAATTATTTTGACTAAAAGAAGACAAGAAAAAGGAACATACATTGATGGACCAAATTAAAAAATGAATAGGAAGGTGGTATAAATCTATATTAGTAATTGCATTAAATATAAATGGGTTTAATACTCTGAGTAAAACTAAGATTATCTGATCAGGGTAGGCAGGAATGTGCAGGATAAATTAGAGGACACAGAGATTGACGGCAATTGATGTAGTCCCAGCTGTAAGGGGAAAAGGATTCATTCTAGTTTGTAGGATCACCAGCTCCTGGCAGCTTCTTCACTCATACCAGAAAATGATCTACTCAGCCCTCTGGGATGGTAGGCCAAGTGGTGGTTTCTACTAGGGCTAGATGGAATAGGAATGTTGATGGGTAGCAATGGAGTGAGAAGATCTCTCCAGCATAAGTTTCTTGTCAATACTTATTTTCCGCTTGGGGATCCATCTTAGGGCCAAGACTTGTCCTTGGATACCTCTCTCTCAGGGACAGAAGAGAGTCAACAGACTTAAATGTGAGGGGAGGGGTAAGCACACAGATGGAAACACCCATACTGGTGATATCTGAGCTGGGGGCAGTTAGGTGCAAATGCTGATTATACCATTTTGTTTGTGTCTGCTTCACATGTTTGTATTAGGAGATCCAATGCAAAAGCGTTTGTTCTACAGATCTTCCTTGTATAAGTTACCTGTTTATTGTGTCCCCAGTGAATCACAAGCATCAAGGTCACCAGGGTTATCTCCCCTACTTGCTTTTATTCTTATTCAGCAAACGTAGACGGTCAAGCAAACTTGGAGTTTACAGTTGCTATTCTTGGATACATTGATTCTGTGTTAGACTAGGTCACCTGAAAGACCAAGCAAATTCCCTAAAGACTAAGCCCTCAGGACTGAGCCTTGGGCTTCTGCCATCATAATCCCCTGCCGCTCTGTAAACTACGCATATCTTCTGTGGTTATTGTGCCTTTTTTTTTTCAGAAGTTTTCTGGAGAACCCAATCCAGCACTCTTTGCTCCTTGATTGATTACATACAACCTACATGTGTAATGCTTAAATACATGCCTGAATTAAGAGTTTGACAGAAAGATGGATACCTACACCACAGTAATTTGACCCCTCTTGAGTTTCAATCCCAATTGTGGGTTGTTGTGATGTCATAAACCCACACAAGTACCTGATAAGAAAAAAAACCCCTAAATGCCTTGTTAAGATGATGTAATCTGTGTTATACATTGCCTCTTTAATGAAGAATCCTGGAGAAATTCCTGTCTGATTTTAGAATCAAAAATAGCTGTAGTTTTCCTGAGCTGTTACATTCATTTTTATCTCATGAACACTTCAGTGTGCTGTCCTAATTTCCTTTTTCACCCTGACCACTAGAACATTGTAGTGGGCACTGATTGCCGACGGATACCGGCTTTTCTTCTTCCACATGAAACACTAGGCTTCTCAGCTGTCTTGTGGGTGGGCTCATGAGAGGACTTCTGGCCAATGAGAGAGTAGAAGCAACATAACCGAAGCATTTGATTGCTAGTGCAAGAGCTTCCAAAGCTTTTTCCCTTTGCCACAGTGAAGGGCAGTATGAGTGTCGTGATTGCTCCATTACTTTACAAATTAGAGACAAGAGTGGGGAGCAGGACTCCAGGTCACCAGCAGTGGGTCTGTAGCGTAAAAGAGACACTAAAGCATAGTTATTATGAGCTCCTGAGATTTGGGGATTCCTTTTACCATAGCATAACCTAGTCTACCCAGATTAATGTAAACATGTACAGCCAACTCTACAGTCCATCAATGGTAGGATGGTTGATTGTTATTTTGTGTATTTCTTGATCGTTTTTGCCTCACCCTTGTTTGTCTTTTATCTTTGAACACAGTTTAACATATCCAATCTCGTCATATTTTATGCATCCTCGTAAGCCATTTTTGAGAATAGGTTGGGGCTAAATAAACAAGGTAAAATAATGGTTTGTAAGAACACTGGAAAAGACATCAATACAAGTTGGCTATGCAGGATAAACAGATTTTAAGCAGGCAGATCTGGAAATTCTCTTCTAGAAGAGCAAATACATAAGCATAGACCCAGCAGCTGTATTTCCAGAGGGATACACTAGAGGGCGTGTGGAGTTTGGCGTGCAGTGAGTGAGGACACTGTCAGTAAGAGTGTACCAGGAAAGGCTATTGTCCAGGAATTTTGGTGACAGTCTTTGTCTATTTTTCCATATTTGAAATTTAAGAAATCTGGATTGATTGACTTACATATTATGCAAAGTCGGTTGTAGGCAAATTGATTTAAAAAATTGAAGTTTGCCTGTCTGTAATATTGTCTTATTATAAAATCCAGAATTGAAGGGCATCTTACTTAGAGTTTTATAGAGCCTGTTCACACGGGAATTTTCTTCCAGTGCAGAATTTTGCCCAGACTTGCTCAATGTTTTGGTTTGCTGTTTTTGGTTTTGTTTGATTTGTTTTCTCTTCCCTCAAAACCAACAAGCCTTGGCTCCCACTTCCTAGGACAGGCGTGCTAAATGGCAAGTTCATTAATCTGGCAATCTAGTTTGAGATAAAGTATAATGGCTAATGATACCTTATTACTAACCACACCTACCTATCCAGATAGAATTATGGTTGGTGTGTGTGTGTGTGTGTGTGTGTTTAGAGAGAGAGAGAGAGAGAACAGGGAGGAAGAGTTGTGTGCAGAGGGGGAGGGAGAGAGAAGAGAGAATCTTAAGCAGGCTCCATACCCAGTGCAGAGCACCCCACCCCCGCCCCCAACAGGGCTCAATCTCCTGATCCTGAGATCATAACCTGAGCCAAAATCAAGAGTTGGACGCTTAACCAACTGAGCCACCCAGGTGCCCCTAGAATTATGTTTTTAACTGGCTCTCACTCCAAAATCAAAATCCCCTTTGACTACTGAGATAAGTGTGGGAGTTGCTTTAGGCAGAAGGGCTTCCAAGTGTGAGTAACATAACCCACTTCCCATATGTACTCATGTGCCTAAAATCACAGCAATTTATCCATCACCCAAGACAACAGTTCCACTCTCAGGAGAATTACTACTCACACAGCAAGCTGAATAGCATTAAATATTTTATGGGAGAATTTTGTTATTCAGATCCCCAGTGTGAGGATAATGCTTCTGGAATTTGGGTATGTTATGAACTATTGTGTGGTTGTTTAAATCTTTGATAATAATAATAAGAATTGGATACAGGGTTGAAATGCATTTGATCATCTCCAAACATTCTTTCAGTCAATAGTTTCAACCTTCTGTCTTTTGGCAAAGAGTATGGGAAAAATGAAAGGATACAGATTTTGGAGTCAATAAATCTGGAATTAGACCCAGACTACCACATTATCCTGAATTTTATTTTCCTCAACTGTAAAATGGGAATATCAATACACATCTCAAGGATTTGGGGGAAGCTTTATGTCTTATGAAAAGTACCTAGAAATAAGGGAACCTCTGTGGTACATTTAGTTAAGCCTCTGACTCTTGATCTCAAGCTCAGGACTGGATCTCGGGGTTGTGAGTTCAAGTCTCATGTTGGACTCCATGCCCAGCATGAAGCCTACTTAAAAAAAAGAAAAGTAACTGGAATATGTCAAGTAAATGTTCACTTTATCTTTTTCATCAAATCTTTTGTCAGATATAGGAATCATGAACAAAATTAATTTATTTAAATTGCATTTCTAAGATACAGAGTTGAAATGACATTTCTAGTTAATACTTGTAAAAGCAAAACAGCTGGTGGAGAATACTAATGGTGAAATGCCTGAGATTGACAGAATGGATGTGGGTTTGGTGTGACCCAGTGAACAACCAACATTTCTGACATCTGTCCACTATCTCAGGTCTCAGCATCTGGTCCCCCAGTAGGAATGGGTCACTACAGAACACTCTGGCTAGGAGCCTTCAGCCTCTCACATAAGTCATTATTCTTATCTCAATTTTATCATTGCCCACATGATTCCACATAAAAAGGAATTAAAATTTAGCATAGAATAGACAATATAGTTAAAACTCTTATGTTACTTGGACATGATCTAAGTTTCATTTTTTTTTTTATTAGTCTTTTTAGGGGCTCCTGGGTGGCTGACTCTTGGATTTGGCTTCAGTTGTGATCTCTGGGTTGTGATCTCGGGGTCATGGGATTGATCCCAAATCAGGCTCTGCGCTCAGCATGGAGTCTGCTGGAGATTCTCTCCCTCTTCCTCTCCCTCCCCATTTGCTCCTCCCCCAACTCATGCTCGCTCTCTCTCTCAAATAAATAAACAAAATCTTTAAAAAATATTAGTCTTTTCAGCAGAATAACAAACTAAGGAAATGTTTGCTTTTAGGGACATTTCCCAGGTTATATATTATTTCAGTTTTTGCCAAAAAAAACCTATCTGATTATATTCAATTATCATAAACCAACATGTTCAAATTAACTAGTTAAGTTTAACATGTTATTTTTTAACTAATTAGAATATGTAGAATATGTAGCCAGAACCAATAAAACGGCAATAGGTATATGTGATGAAAAAATATATATATGAAGAACAGTTTCTATTACAAGTGCCTGCTATAGGATGTGCCTTTTAGAGAAAGTTATTAGTCTAGAAAATGATAACTGAAATGTCAGCAATTATAACAATCTAGACCAGAGTGATTACAAAGGGAAATATAAAATTCCATGAAATCCCTGATTATCTACACCTAATTCTTATTGAGTTGTGGCTTGAGTGTTGATACTCTTTGCTACAAATCTTTTCATTCATTTCCTGGAGCCTACACGGATTGGATTGGGGGCTGGGTGCTGGGTGACACATTCTCTCAGGAGTTTCTGTCTTGGGTCTCAAAATCATTCTGAAAGAAGAATGACTTTCATCTTCCTTACTTTAGAGGGACACACAGCTCTGGCCAAAGTAGTAATTTCCATGACCATCCTATTAAGCTGCCTTGTTTGAACCAGAGATAATGGTCAAAACTGATTAAAATACAACACTTCACGTGCATTCCCCTGGGTTTCACTGTAAAATATAATTCTGTGCATTTCAAATTTATTTAGTTAAGTTTTTATAGCTAAATTTTCTGAGATGTTTTTCTTTTGCTAACTTGTATCATTTTAAATCACAAATATATTATTAAATAAGGTTAAACAAAGCTATTTCAGAGAGTAATCCATTCTGTTTATCTAGTTTGTCATCCTTTTTAATTTCTCCAAAGAACTAGAAGGCTGAATTGGCCCTACTCTAAGGACAAACTCCCTGGACCTTGTTCTGAGTTCTCACTGTCTTCTTTACCCCTCTCCAACTCCTCTCCCCCACGCCTCCTGGATATTTTGTTCCTTTGTCTTTTTAACTTTGGGAGATTAGCAGAAATTGCGTGAATACCTCAGCTATTCTGAGCAAAGAAAATAGATAAGCTGCACAATATGGGGAATGAGAGGAAGAACCTTGGAGAAAGAGGATACAGTTGTAAGGGTGGGAGAAGGTGGCTAAGTCTGGAACAGGCCAGAAGAAAGGCCAGCTCAGCTACCACATGGAAATAAGCACACAGGGGAACTAGAAGGTGAAAAACAAACTTCCTTTAGGGCTGAAGAGAGGGAGAGCCCAGCACGCTGGTCAGGGCCCCAGGTACCGCATCGAGAAAAGGGCCACAGTGTGGGGGTTAGGGTTTGGGGTGAGCCGAAAGAAGGAGTAACCCAGGGTCAGTATTCTCAGGTTGTCAGTTGGCTTTATTATCATGAAAGACAAGAATAAAACTAGTAAGGCCAATGAGGCCAATTCTGAGATCCCTGGCCTCCCTCGGTATGGTAAGATTTACAGGAACATCTTGTAAACCCCCAATAACCTTGTCCTCCCCCAAAAGTGTTCTCAATATCAAAGCCCATTTTGCTATATTTTAGGACGTGAGACCAGGGCTCTCCAGACAAGGAATTTACTACTCTACCTCCCAAGCATCTCCATAAAAGGGGAGAGATCAGAGGAAGAAGGGGAAGGAGAGCCTCAAGAGCTAGTTGATGGGACCCAAGGACTGGGAATGATGGGCACCTAGTCAATAAAGACAAGGGTGAGAGCACTTAAGTGAAGGAGAGGACTATGTGGAGAGGTGGTACAGGGACAAATCTCCACTGATGGCACCTACATGTGTTTTTCAGGAAAGCAGAAATCAAGGTCATCTGTCGAGAATAAGGGGAGAGGAGTTCAGGGGGGCTGAGCAGACTAATGATGGTTCATTATTATCAGTAGTGTTCATCACTTAAAATCTTAAAGTATTTTTTAAATAAAAACTAAATATTTAATTTATCCTGGCCTGGTGGGTCACTAGCATAGAGACAAAAGAAAAAAGTTATCTCTACATCCAGTCATCTAACTAGGCTGAAAGACTCTAGGGACTACTGAGAGTATAGGTTTAGGAGAGAGAAGCAGAAAAAGCACTGGAACGTTTACAAGAAAAACAAAGGGGGTTAAAATTAGGGCTGGATGAAATGGTTGCAGTTTTTTGCTTTTTGTTTTTTTTTTTATTGTTTCACTCCTGTGTAACACAAACCTAGTATCATATAATCCAGTTCATAGAGAAACAAGTAAAACACTGTATAAATATTTACCAAAATCACACCAGAAAGAAATGAAATGTTATTGAGATGATATGTATATATTTCTAGAAAATGCATATTTGCTGCTTTTTATTTTCATCTTCTATAAGCAATGGCAGCACTGAGAGACTTTGAACATATGGTCTCAACCAATTCATATTCTATTCTCATTGGATATTCCTGGATCACAGAGAGATTGTTAAACTCATCTGGTACATTTTGATTTAGGAAAACAAAACAAAAATACTCACCACCATCACACTATCCTGTAACCCTCAAAACCTCTTCTTCCTTTTCTGTTAACCTTTTTTGCCTTATTTCATTATGAAGGAGAGCCCCAAGCTTGAGGTTTTAGGTCCCCAAACACCAAAATCTAGGTATAGGATCTTGAGCCAGTGGCCCAACCTGCTTGGGCTTCCATCTTCCTATTAACAAAAATTAAAAAGGCCCCAGGTCTGGTTCTCTGTCTAGGACATTGGGAAGATATCCCTAAACCTCTGCCCTGCCTAGAGGCTTTGTTCTGACTCACAGGAGAGCTGAGAATCATGAGATTAATCTTTACAGCTGAGAAGGCAACCTGGATTCTTGGACACTGCAGAGTAAAGGTCCTGAGCCTAGGTCCTAGGAGATGAGACTTGCTGTCTGGAAGGACTTCTGGAGATTCAGAGTCATTTAATGGAAATATTAAAGCAAATGTGACCTTATCCTGTATTCACAGGACTGGGACATCTGGGCCACATATGCTTTATCTCATTTAACTTTATAACAGACCAGTGAGAAAGGAATTACCATTCTCAAATTATAGACAAGGAAGCCGGGATGTGATGAGTGAAACGTCTTCTTCAAGATCATCCAGCCGAAAGTGCAGAGCTGAGGTTCTAACCAGCAATTTCTCAGAACATTCTTTTTGCCCTGTAGGACCACTCTGCTTCATAGAGGCCCTCTGTCCGGGAATATTGAGCTAGCATATTGTTAAAATAGAAGATTCATACTTGCTATTGCTTTTTGGTTGGCTTTTAACACTTCAGGCACAACCGTATATCCCTTTGGATATTTACATAATTATTTACGTGTTTGCTTCCTGCTCTGAACTGTAAATTTTTCAAGGATAGGGGCTGTGTCATACTCATCATCAGCTCTCCAATAGCAAGGAGGATTTTTCCAACAAAGTGTTTGCTGAGTGACTTGCTGCGTATATGAATGAGTAAATGAATGAATGAATGAACATGCAAGTGTGCGTTTTATATCCCTTGTTAATATGTGCAATTCTGACAAGTTGTGGAGAGTAACTCTTTTTGATCTCTCATAGCCCCCAACATAGAGCTCAGTAAATGATGCTTGATGAAATGATTAAATTTTTTTGATTGAAATTTCTGGTATGATCTTAAGTTCACTGACTTTTGAATTGTTTCCTTTTAAGTGCATGTTGCACCATATTAGTTGATGTCAATACACTACAAATCAAGAACAATATTAAGAAGACTCTGTAAGAGAAGCCAATAGTTAGGATAAGTAACATTAAATAAAATATAGTTTCCTACATGGTCCAGCTGTTCCTATAAGAGCTTCTACTTTCTGTTACTTCAAATAGCAAAATATCTGGTCACTCACCAGGAATTAGAGATTCTGTACTAGTAATTGCATACAACTTATTTTTTAGAATAATCCCTATTTCATAGAGTATGTATTTTCTTTATTCTCTTTTTAGAAAATCACTATTCTCACTAATTCACAATTAACATCACAAAAATTTATGTAAGGAGCCACACAAACATTTGCCCAGCCCCAAATTCCACATGGCCTCAGTTAACTCCTCTACAGGAAGAGCATCCCCTGCCATTTTCCTTCCTGCCCCCACCCCCCCCGGAGAGAAATAGAGAGCCCAGGGCTTTG
The DNA here is from genome assembly GCF_002201575.2 of Neomonachus schauinslandi. Classification (NCBI taxonomy): domain Eukaryota; kingdom Metazoa; phylum Chordata; class Mammalia; order Carnivora; family Phocidae; genus Neomonachus; species Neomonachus schauinslandi. The sequence continues at coordinate 113,798,969 of NC_058407.1, read as the reverse complement.
GGGGTTTGGGCAGAGGGAGAAGGAGAGAATCTTAAGCAGGCTCCACACCCAGCATGGAGCCCAAACCAGGGCTCAATCCCATGACCCTGAAATCAAGAGTCAGAGGCTTAACCAACTGAGCCACCCAGGCACCCCTCCTTTTATTCAATTTAAACTTCTTTGTTAGGTTAATCCATCTGCAAACCTGCCCTGCTTCAACACCTCACTGAAACCCTCCCAAAGCTCAAGGTCACTCGGGATCTGGGCTCACTCCAAAATCTCTCATCTCATGGTAGCCAGAACCAAACTGCTGTTGGTATGCCTAAGGGGCTTCCTCCAGCTTCTAGTCAGGATGTCAAACCTTGAGGGCTCAGCTTTTATTCCTCTACTGTAGGCCCCAGGGATGGCAGGACAGAACCTACGCCTGGAATCATTGCCATCCGGGCCATCAGACCTGGCTGCAAGGGCGCGGTACCAGCTGAGCTCACTGGAGAGAGTAGGACCGTATTGGTGGCTGAGCTGCTCGTGCTGTCCTGGGGACCGCTCTCACCTGAGCATACAGCTGTCTAGGGTGCTCTGGCTTCCAGTGGGCATTGCAACTCCTCAATAATTTGGCTCCTAGAAGTGTGCAACTCCCAGTGTTCCTTTATTTGTCAACCTTCATCAAACTTCTATTGGGTACTCCGTGATATAAAGTCAACCCCCTATTTTTACTGCTTATAAAACCCATATCATAAAGACAGACTTTTCTTATATAATTATGATACAAGTCACTCAATGTTCCCTTCCTAGATTTTATTTAAAATATGAACGTAGTCAGTTCAAATATGTCTCAAAACTGATTTTTATTTAAAAAAATTAAATGCAAGCTGTCCTTTAGAAGCAGTCATCATATCTTACACCATTATATCTGAACTTTCAGTTTTATCAAAGAGCTTCTTTCCTTCAACAGTAAGGTAGGAACAGCTTACCAACATCCTCAGCCTCCAGCCTTGTTAAGAAGATTAAGGGTTCTTTCATATAAAATCTCCATCTCAATGTTTTCCTGAACTGTCAACTTCTCTATATCCCTTTGTTCATCTTTTCCAAGGATAACTCCTCTCTGTTCCAGATTCCTTCCCTCCAGCTGTGCCCAGACAGCCTTCAGCTTTTTCCCTTTTGTCTACAAATTGCCTCCAGTCTATTCTGCGCTGAAACAAAGTTTTCTTCTCCCTTTTTTTATGTTTCCATTTACTGGTATTTGTCTTCTTTCTGCTGCTGTTAAACTACTTGAAAAATTAGTATGAACTAAGCTCTTATCTTTACTTCCTCAACACCCACTCACTTCTTTAAAGTAACTTTTTATTGCTGTATAACACATATACATAAAAATGCACAAACAGGGGCGCCTGGGTAGCTCAGTCGGTTAAGCGTCTGCCTTTGGCTCAGGTCAAGATCCCAGGGTCCTGGGATGGAGTCCCGCATCGGGCTCCCTGCTCTGCGAGGAGCCTGCTTCTCCCTCTGCCTGCCGCTCCCCCTGCTTGTGCGCTCTCTCTGTCAAGTAAATAAATAAAATATTTTTTTAAAATGTGCAAACTGCCACTTCACTACTCAGTAGAATGGCTGCTATCCAAAAATACATATATATATCAGAAACAACAAGTGTTGGCAAGGCTGTGAAGAAACTGGAATCATTGTGCACTGTTGGTGAGGATGCAAAATGGTATTGCTCCTGTGGGAAATAATATGGAGGTTCCTAAAAAATTAAAAATAGAATTACCATGTGATCCAACAATTCCACTTCTAGGTTTCTACCCCAAAGAATTGAAAGCAGGGTGTTGAAGAGATATTTGTGCACCCAATAGCTAAAACGTGGAAGCAAACAGTGTCCATCCACAGATGAATGGATAAGCAAATTGTGGTATACAGTGGACTAGTATTCAGCCTTAGAAAGGAAATTTCTACAACATGGATGAACCTTGAGGACAATATGCTACGTGAAATGAGCCCAGCCACAAAAGACAAATACTGTATGATTCCACTCACATGAGGCACTTAGAATAGTCGAAAGCATAAAGGCAGAAAGTAGAATGGTGGTTGTCAGGGGTTGGGGGGATGAGAGAATGGGGAGTTACTGTTTAATGCATACAAAATTTCACTTTGACAAGACAAAGAGAGTTATGGGATTTGGATGGGGTGATGATGGTTGCACAACAATGTGAATGTATTTAATACCACTGAACTGTGCACTTAAAAATAATTAAGATGGTAAATTTTATGTCATTTTACCACAATAAAAAAAAGAGAGAAATGCTCACACCATAAGTATACAGCTCAATGAATTTCCACAAAGTTTGAATGAAACTGTGTAACTGTCACCTTGATCAAGAAACAGACACCACCAGGGGCTTTTGGGTGGCTCAGTTGTTAAGAATCCAACTCTTGGTTTCGGCTTGGGTTGTGATCTCAGGATCATGAGATCAAGCCCCACGTCAGGCTCTGCTCGGCGTGGAGTCTACTTGGGATTCTCTCTCCCCCTTTGCCCCTCCTGCTCAGGGTCTCTCTCTCTCTAAAGTAAATAAATAAATTTTTAAAAAGAAAGAAATAAAAGAAAGACACCACCAGCACCCCTGGGACTCCTTTGCTCCCTGTCCTGAGAACTTCCTCAACCCAAAGCAAACCACTCCCCTGAATTCTGTTAGTATCAGTTAGTGTTGCCTGTTTTGAACTTTATAAAATGGAATCCCGAAAGTAAACATTCCTTTGTGTTTGACTTTTTTGCTCAACATTATGCTTGAGATATTCATCTCTGTTCCTGCATATAGCAGTGGTGAGTTCATTCTCATTGCTGTCTAAGTCCTATCCTTTAAATGTATCTGATTTATCTGTGCTTTCTACAATCAATGTTTGTTTCATTTTTGGATTATGATCAAGGCTTCTTTAAAATATCTTGAACATGCCTTTTGGTGTATGTGTATAACTTTCTGTTGGATAGGTACCTAGGTGTGGAAGGACAATTTCTGGTACATAGTAGGTACTCAAGTCAATGAAAGAATGAATGAATGGTGGGAGGGAGGGAGGGCAGGAGGGAAGGCAGGCAGGCAGGCAGGAAGGAAGGAAGGAAGGAAGGAAAGAAGATTAAAGAAGACTTGCACACTTCTTGTTCAGCTTATTAGATAGTTTATGTTACTTCCTGATACTGTGAATGAAACATTTCCATTACATTTTCCAAGTCGATAGTATTAATATGTTTTTAGTGACAGATTTTTAATGTTGGTGTCCTATCTGGTTATCTGACTAAACTGTTTTTATGATACATAATTATTTTTATTTTAAAGCTAAAGTGGTATAATTTGTTGAGTATTTTTTTATTATTTTATTTTTCATCATAAGTGCACTCTTTAATCCCCATCACCTACTTCACCCATGCGCCCACCCACCTCCCCTCTGGTAACCATCAGTTTGTTCTCCATAGTTAAGAGTCTGTTCCTTGGTTTGTCTCTCTCTCTTTTTTCATTTGCTCATTTGTTTTGTTTCTTAAATTCCATATATGAGGGAAATCATATGGTATTTGTCTTTCTTTTACTGACTTATTTCACTTAGCATTATACCCTGGAGATCTATCATGTTGTTGCAAATGGCAAGATTTCACTCTTTTTTATGGCTGAATAATATCCCATGTAATTATTTTTATTTACTTGTATTTTATAGATAGACAATCCAAAAACTATGCAAATAATGACAGATTTCTCTCTCCCTTTCATATTTCTTGTGCATTTCTTTTTCTTGCCTTCTTGCAACAGACTAGGAATTTCAGTAAAATGTTGGTTGTAAAGGTGATGAAAGGCATGCTTGAATTTTTCCTGCCTTTTGGGTAAATTTTTTTAATGTTTCAACTTAATGATGACAAAGGAGTTATGGGTTTTAGACAGATTTCTATTTTTCAAGGTTTGGAAGCTTCCTCCTATTCCTAGCTTATTGAAACTTTTGATTCAGAATGAGTGTTGAAATCTAGCAAATGATTTTTTTTGCATCTTTTGGGATGATCACATCTTCTTTTAATTTGTCTACTGTCTAATTTGATGTAGGTTTTTCCATCCTTGTATTTCTAAAAGTTATATTATTTTAGGTCTTACATTTAAGGCTATGATCCATTTTAAGATAACTTTGTGTTAACCAGTGTGAGGTGTGAGGTAAGGGTCTAAGTTCATCTTTTTGGATGTGAATATCCAGTTCTCCTAGCACCATTTGTTGAACAGACTCCTTTCCTCAGTAAATTACCCTAACACCTTTCTTAAATCAGTTGTGTAGAATATAAGGATTTCTTTCTTGGGTCTGTTCCATCATTTTGTAGTTCTATGTCTATTCTTATTGCCAGTTCCATGCTTTCATGATAGCTGTAGCTCTATGGTAAGTTTCAAAATCAGAAAGTGAAAGCTCTCCAGTTTTATTCTTCTTTTTAAAAGTTTTTTTTGTTTTGTTTTTTTTGGCCAATCTAGGTATTTTCATATAGATGTTAAGACTGTCAATCTCTAAAACAAAAACAAAAACAAACCCACAAAAACCTGCTGGAATTTTCAAAGGAGTTAAATGAAGTCTATAGCATCTTTTCATTTCTGATACAAATCCTGCTTGGCGTGATTCTTTTAATGTACTGCTGGTTTTATTTGCTATTATTTTACATATGATGTTAAAGGGCCACATAATTTAAGTAAACTATCATTTTTTTCCTTCCTTCTTTTCAAATGAATCTTTGATCTATTATTGATCAGTATTAGTATCTGTACTCACTAGCTGAGAAATTTTCCGTAGTTTTGTATGTTAAGAACTCTTGAAGTCATTCTACTAAAACTACAATGAACTAAATTGGCTACTATCCTTTTGTTCTTGATCAGATATATCAGGCATGATTATCTTATTAGGCTTTCCAAAATATTATCTATTTTTAAGTTAAGTATACTGATACTGAATTTGCCCTCCATCTCATTGAATTCTGCTATTTTATACTTATCTCAAGAGTTGTTGTGTAGTATCCTCATCTTTATTCATTTCCTTGTTTCTAGTTTATAATTTTTACTTTGTTTTCCTCTTGAGCCTAAGAGTTATCTTTTTGTTATTAATAGCACTGCATTCTCGCCAGTGACTGGTCTGTAGAATCTGTGTTTTTTTGTTTTTGTTTTTTTTTAGAGAGAGGGAGAGAGAAAGAGAGAGAGCGTGCAAGTGGGGTGGGGGAGGGGCAGAGGGGAAGGGAGAGAGAGTATCTCAAGCAGGCTCCAATGTGGAGCCTGACATGGGGCTTCATCTCATGACCCTGAGATCATGACCTGAGCTGAAGTCAAGAGTTGAACGTTTAACCTACTGAGCCACCCAGGCGCCCCTAGAATCTGTGTTTTTAAGAATTTATTGCAATTTTGTTTATGGTTTAATTTAACCTACTTTTTAACATTCTACGTAGGCTTAAAAAACTATTATGCATTGGGCCAAAAGTCCATTTAAATCCAAAAGATCAAACTTGTTAATTGTGCTATTCAAATTCTATACATCCATACCTAATTTTTTTTTCTCTTTGATTTATTAGTTCATGAGATGTATTTTTTTTAAAGATTTTATTTATTTATTTGACAGAGAGAGAGAGAGCAAGAGCAGGAACACAAGCAGGGGGAGTGGGAGAGGGAGTTCAAGAGATGTATTGAGTTTCCCACAATAGTTGTGGGTATATCACGCTTTTAATCTCTATTATTTGTTGCTTCATTTAACTTAATGATGTGTAGTTAATTACACATTTATAGTAGATATATTCTTGATTGATTTCTCTCCCATTAGAGAATCAATTTTTGTCCCATATAATACATCTTACATTGAATTCTATCTTGTGTGGTGCTGCTATTACTACTCTTGCCCTTTATTTTTGTTAATGCTTATCTAATATATCTTATCCATCCCTTTGATTTATACCTTGTTCTGTCATATTTTCAGGAGTGCTTCTTGAAAACAACCTATAACTGAACTCAGATTACATACTGAACCTCTCTGTGTTTTTTTAGGAAAACTTAACCAATTAATTCATAATGCTGTTATTAATGATGTTCCTGGACTTAATAATGTCATTGTATTACTTTTCTGTACTTACTGGTTATTTTTTTTTTCTTTGTTTCTTGTGGGGGGGGGGGTTCTTTTTGTTTCCTTTTGTCTTTTGTTAGATTAATGGATGATTATTTGTTCCATATTTTCCTATTTTGTTGGGAAACTGTTCATCCTAAAGCCTTTCATTTCTTACATACATATTTTCCTAACATGCATTTTATTTTCTAAATTTAGAATATTCTTGTCATCTTCATGTAAAGCAAGAACATTTAAACACTTTCACCTCCCTCCAACCTGTGTAGCTTGTTGTCTGAGAAGGAAGCCTCCCTGTCACTCCCATTCATTGGTATCTCTCTGACATCCTGTCTATCCCTGGAGCTCAGCACCCACCCTGATGCTTTCCTTTGTGGACAAAAAGCTGTTGTCTATGGTTTTGTAGAAGGAGGGAAGGTCAAATTATCTTACAGCTCAAGATGCAATTCTCCAGGAATTACCCTGAAAACTACCATAAGGTCCCCTTCTGTTCCCTGCTTTTTGCCTTTAGGGTTTTAGTGCTTTTGACTTATCCCGTCTAGACAGCATATTTGATGAGCTGAGATGCCCCCCACTTATATTTCTCTATAGACCTGATCCTGATTGATATGTATCAAAGATTCTTCAAAATTACTGGTGCATTGATTGGAATCTTCTTGTTTTCCTATACTATTATGGATTTTTTTCTTTTTTAACATAATGTTTACATAGATAATTGTTGCAACTGAGGGAAGGCATAGGCACTTAGTCTGCCATTTTACCCATTCTCATTTCTCTCTGACTGTGTCCCCTGTGATACCCTGGGTATGCATTCACTGAATAACCCTTATGGGTTTTTATCTTTTGTTTTTCTTCCTCCAAGCCTTGCCTATTCTAGTGAGACTCTTGCTAGACAGTTCTTTGCTCAACTCGAGGACATTCTGTTCCTTGAAGACATCCCTGATCTCCATGTCCAAATGTTAATATTCTTTTACAGTGAGTCTTTATGGTCCTTAATATGAATCTCTGTTATAACTAAGTTATAAGATACAGCATAATTTATTATCTGTGAACTTATTTCTCCTTCACACCAAGTACAGTGTCTCTTATCTTTTTTTGTTTTGTTTTGTTTTTAAAGATTTTATTCATTTATTTGACAGAGAGAGAGACAGCGAGAGAGGGAACACAAGCAGGGGGAGCAGCAGAGGGAGAGGGAGAAGCAGGCTTCCCGTGGAGCAGGGAGCCCGATGCGGGGCTCCATCCCAGAACCCTGGGGTCATGACCTGAGCCGAAGGCAGACGCTTAACGACTGAGCCACCCAGGCTCAGTGTCTCTTATCTTTGTATTTCCATTGCACATAATAATGCTTTCCACATAGAAGGGACCATTATCTGTGACTGAAATTGAATTAATCTGAATTTGTAGCCAGTTTCTACCAATTAAAGAAAGTTCATCTTTACACTGTGCTTGGGCTGACTGTTCTATGATATCTTTTTTTGAACTTGATTATGTAGTGTTCCTTAGAACATCAAACAGTATTTGTTGAGAGGCACAACAAAAAAGTAGGAAGGGAAAAATGAAGGGGGGGAATCGGAGGGGGAGATGAACCATGAGAGACTGTGGACTCCGAGAAACAAACTGAGAGTTCTAGAGGGGAGGGAGTGGGGGGATGGGTTAGCCTGGTGATGAGTATTAAAGAGGGCACGTATTGAATAGAGCACTGGGTGTTATACGCAAACAATGAATCATGGAACACTACATCAAAAACTAATGATGTAATGTATGATGATTAACATAACATAATAAAATAAAATTTAAAAAAATTATTCTTGTGATTAACTCATCCTTAAAATTGTCTTTCTCATACCCTACATTTGTATATTAAGAGCCCCAAAGAGAATATTTAAAAAATTTTTGACTTGCTTATCACTTATAGACATTAGCTAATATGATATTTCCTTAAACAATGCTATCCATCTAGCACATATGTCTTAATCTCTTGCAGAGGGTGCCACACTGACACATATTACCGTTTATCACAACACTGCCCCTAATCATCCATGCTGCTCAACCTCATCAGAAGTCCTTCCATCAAAATGTGTCTCTGTGGTAACACAAGCCAGATTTGGCCATTTGGTCTCTGTTTGGAACACAAAGGTCACTTGAGTACTTATGACATTTGGATTTTGGAGTGTATTTCCAAAACTACAAATTCTGCATGGCTTTGACATTTGCATACACTCTTTATTAATAGTATTTTTCCTTGGTACACATGTATGTTTCAATTTGAAATTATATTTGTTTATTGGAAATGAAAGCAGCCAATGTAACCAATTTTAATGGGACTCACTCTTCTTTCTTCATTACATTTCTTTCTAGAAAATTATACTTTGTGTTATGTAAGAAAACCATTGTAAAATGTAAATCACTGAGATTGCTAAAAGTATCTCAAACTAACAAAACTGAAAAATTGATTATTGATTATTTTATAATGTTCTCTTTTTCCTCAAAATACAATTGCATCTTGAATTTTATTGAAATGGGGTAACAGAATTATTCAATTTAGCATACATTGTTATCTTTTTATATCCAAGAAGGATTTGATTTGTGGATGGGAAGAGCAAATATGTGTTCATTGAAATATAATCACTTGCACTGAAATTAGAAATTGTCTAAAAAAGTAAAAGCTAAGTCTTTAATAAAAGGTTTAGAACTCTAGAATATTGCAAAAGGAAATCTGAATATAATAAAAAGTGTAGTTGTTTCTGGGTAATAAGATTCAATATCTCAGAGCCAATACTTTCCAAATACATCTATTTAAAATAATAATAGCTAGGGGCGCCTGGGTGGCTCGGTCAGTTAAGTATCTGATTCTTGATTTTGGCTCAGGTCATGATCTCAGGGTCCTGGGATCAAGCCCGCATTGGGCTCCACATTCAGCAGGGAGTCTGCTTGAGGATTCTCTCTCTCTCCCTCTCCCTCTGGCCCTCCCCCTTCTCACATGCTCTCTCTCTCTCCCTGAATTAAATAAATATAAAAAAATTAATTAAAATAAAAAATAAGAAAATAATAATAGTTAATACTTAAGCAAGCACTTTCTCTGTGCCTGATTATATTCTAAATGCTTTAGACATATCAACTCATGGCAACCCTGAGAAGTTGATGCTATAATATTCCTCATTTTACTAATGAAAAACTGATACCCAGAAGAGTAATAACTTGCCCGTAGTCATATAGCTACTAATTGGCATACTCTGGGTTTAAAGAAAGCCAGGCAGTCTGGGTCACAGCCTAAGTTAAACTGCCCATGGCAATCTAAATGAGGGAGATTCTAATCAAAATCCAAATAAGATGATTTCCTGAGAATTTTTTTAATGTAGATTTTATCTAAAGGAATAAGCATCTGAGAGTAGCTATAAAAAGTCTCCAAAAAGAAGAACTTAGGAGATATTTAAGTGTTTTAAAAAAACAGAAAACTAGTTTAAGCAGGGGTTTTCAAAATTATGGATTTTATTTTTCTCAACAATTTTCTTAAGCAGAAACCTCTGTAGGCAGTTGAGGACCAGTATGGTGGTCCAACGATACCTTCAAGAGAAAACGGGCACTCTCTAGATTTCCTCTGAGCTAACCTCAGTGAGTGTCTTAATTCTCAAGCTGATTCCTTTACATTTCAAGATGGCTGCTCTCCATCCCTTTTCTGTGAGGCTCCATATCACTTTTGGGTTCCAGTGAGCAAGAAGGGGATGAGCAAGAGTGAAAAAGACATAAGCCAGATGAGTTGACTCCTTCTAAAGAACTTTCTCAGAAACCACTCAGAGTGGTTTTCACTTAGACTACAGCTGCCTAGACCTGACACATAACCAAATCTAACTGCAAGGAATGCTGGCTTTTTAATAAAAAAATTTTAAGCAGGTTTTTGACTAGACACATAGTAAAGAAATGATGTTGGAGAAGCTCTAGAATAGCTTTACTGCAGGTCTAGGTTAGCCCTGCTAATAAGGCTTAGTGTACCCTGGCCATTCAAGGAGGTTTGTCACTGGCTAGTCAGGACTCAACTGTTTGGAAATCTTCAGTTTACATCTCCCTGGTAGTTCTTTGCTCTGCTTCATGAAATTTCAGCCCAAAAAGACATATTTCTGTGTAGCTCCCTCTTTTCCAGTACTCTTTCTGGAAAATTAGCTGCATGAGCCTTCATGAACCTCACAGCCTCCGCCAGTGCAGCTCAGGGAGTCCTGTTCTGCTTGCATTCCCCCCTTATGACACAGTCCTGAGGTACTTCTTGACAGAAATCTGGGGCAATTAAGGGTTCATATGACTTGTTTACTTTGTCTCGGGTATCCCAACCATGCGCTGTCTGTCAACCAATGTCTCAAAACCCTTTGTCAGGTGTTCCAGTTGTTTCCAAGGGAGGGCAAACCTCGTGTCACTTGCTACATTACAGAGGAAGCAGGGGCTCTCTGACTGTCCTTTTCATCATTTAAGTCAGGCTTCCTGACACTAAAAAGAGGAATAACTTTCCTCTTTTGAGTTATATATAACTCTCCCTTTGTTGATAAGTTGCTTGGAAAACAAAATACATTTATTATAGAAATCTCATTAAATATTTGCACATTTGCCAAAGATGTGGGTTCCATGGCCTAAGATTTTAAACACCATTTATAATACTGAGTTGGCAAGAAAATGCCTGAAGCATTCCAGATAACGTCCGAATGTGACAAGATGACCTATATGCCACTAATCCTCTGTTGTCACAGAGGCCTCGCTTCCAAAAGCAGACCCCAATCACCCCAAATCTTTTGGAAATTGTAATTATGTATAACTTTGAGGTTATAATTACATAAATCTGTCACATCTCATGGTAAATGCGCTATTGCATATTTGTCTTCCACATTAAGTAAAATTTAGGTTACCATTTCGAGAACTTTACAGATTATTTTGCAACAGACCTCAAGATGGAGGCCATGTGACTAGGATTCACAAATATTGTCATGAGTACAGCTCTTTCTTTTTATAATTTTTTTTTTTAAGATTTTATTTATTTATTTGACAGAGAGACACAGCAAGAGAGGAAACACAAGCAGGGGGAGTGGGAGAGGCAGAAGCAGGCTTCCCGCCAAGCAGGGAGCCCGATGCGGGGCTCGATCCAGGACCCTGGGACCATGACCTGAGCCGAAGGCAGACGCTTAACGACTGAGCCACCCAGGCGCCCCAGCTCTTTCATTTCTGATAAGCAACAACTTCTGTGATTATATTAAATATATAATACATTAATATAGTAACACATGTAATATGAGAATCTAGGGTTAATTATAAGTCAATGTGAAGTTTTCATGATTGTGTTCTTGTTTTTATTTGTATTTTGTTTTGTTTACTATTCAAAGTGCTTTTAAATGTCTCTCTAGATATGTCTAACTCGAGGAGTTGAAGATGTTAGCTCTCATAAAGAAGAAATAACTCTCTGCATAAAATGATTAGATTAGTAGCAAAAAGGCTGGCCTGTACTACATCTCTTATCTTAGGATCATAGCTAAGAAAGATCCAGTTAAATCCATTGGGTGAAGATTGACTGGAGCTGTTTCTAGACACGATTTCTTGGGTTAGCCACACACTATAAAAGCAGGTTCCAGGGACACCTTGGTGGCTCTGTCGGTTGAGCATCTGACTCTTGATTTTGGCTCAGGTCATCATCTCAGGGTCGTGAGATCGACCCCACGTGGGGTTCCAAGCAGAGCGGGAAGTCTGCGTGAGACTCTCTCTCTCTGTCCCTCCCCCACTCTCACTCTCTCTCTCAAAAAAAAAAAGAAAGAAAGAAAGAAAGAAAGAAAGAAGAAGAAAAACAACAAGAACAACAACAAGAACAGGTTCCAGAAGAGAAGTCAGTCAAGTAAAAAGTGTTTGGCATCCAGAACCTAGGGGACCGGACATGAAGCATGAAGTATTCTGTGTAGCTGACATGGTGGCAACAGAGGAGGACAAGCAGAAAGGACCACATGTAATTCCAAAGCAAAGGCATTTAGAATCAGGCAAGCAGAGAGAATTAGCATTGAGGGAAATCTATCACAGCAGAGCAGGAACCCAGCAGAGTATCTAGGATTTGGGGTAATGGTGCAAGATTAGAAAGAGAAACACAGCCTTTATTTCTAGAAGAACAATAGTACTAGGAGAGCAGCAAGACAGAACATTTAGGGTTCAAGTCAAACTGGCAAAAGGACCCATTCAGAGTCTCAAAGTGTCAGACAAGAACCCTCCAAATCATTTGATCTCCTGTATAGGCTTATTTTTGCAACTTTTTATGAAGCTGAGCATGATGGAGGGAGGCAAGAGGCAGAGCTATGGGAAGAAAAAAGAAGACACTGGGTGGGGACACTGGCAGGCCAGAAACCACCAGCCTGCCTGCCATGTGCTTAAATGTCTCATATTTAAAATAATTTGGGTTTTTTTTTTTTTTTTTTAGAGGCTCTGTTAAGTTAAAAAACATTACCGGAGAGATAACACTTTAAGCTCCTAAGAGACCAGCCTTTAGCATATATTGGTTTATCAGATTAGCTGTTAGTTTCAAACGGAGAGAGTAAGGTCCTGAGGGAATGAAATTTAGATATTAGATTTAAAGGATATTTGAAGGAAATAGAGTTCCAGAGCAGGTAATTTTATACATATTGAAAATTAGGGAGAAATTTGTCTTTTATGCCCCTCATTTCACATTTCCCTCTAGGCAACATGCATTGAGAATTTACTATGTGCCAGACACTTCCAAAGCCCTTCAAACATATTATTTCATTTAATCCTCCAACCCTATGGGTACGTCTTATCATTTCCATACTAGAACTAGGAAAACCAAAAAAATTTCCCAATTCTAAACAGCTAGAAAGTTGCAGAACTGGAATTCAAACTCATCTGTGTTCAATGACCTGATTGTTCTTACAAGAGGGTCTTTCAAAGGTCCAAGTGAGAGGCTTTGATAATTTCAGTAGGGAAGGTGTCATTAGGAATGATGGGATGGGACTGGGGCAAAAAAAACCCCCCACAACCACCCACAAGTGGCATGGAGAACAGTTCAACAGTCAGTTGCTAGTTGTTGTGTGCCAACAATTATCAGAGGTTGTGCTAGGTCCTAGGGATACTGTCATGAGAAACCAGACATGACCCAGCTTCATGGGGCCGCCTAGCGGGGAGAAAACATTCAACTGATAGTGATAAATAACTGTAAATCAGTCTCAACTTTACAAAGAGTTGAAAACAAAGGTGATGGGTGATGGTTCCTGAGACACCTGTTTTTGAGGACTTATATTTAAACAAAAAGGAGAGAAGGAAAAATGATGCTGGAGGTGGGAGAGAATGGAGGTAGGAAACAGGAGGAAGAGTAGTTTTGTGAGGGAGAATGTGCTGAGATGGGTCTATGACGTGTTGAATTCAGGGTGAGCTTGAGACATCCAAGAATTGTCCACTAAGCACCTAGAGATAAGATCAGGGCCAGAAGCCAGGGAAAGAGATGCTGTCATGAGCCCCAGAGAAACACTTGGTACATAACCAAGCTGGATATGATGAAGGGGCTCTGGGTTCTCCAGGGCATGATCTTCAATCCTATCTAAGTCTACAGCAGCCCCTATGGAAGTGGGGGGGGAGCTCATGAGGGGCAGGCAAACAAAGCTGGTAGCATGAGGTACCTGAAACTTTGTAAGGATCCCCTAAGAAAGCCATAGCCTCTTTTTAAATAAAAATAATAGTTAAGAAGAAGAACTAACACCACTTTGTGCTTCTGCTATGCTATCTGAGTTCATCCTCCTAACACCAGGAAGAAACAGCAAGAAAACTGAGGCCCAGGGAGAGTAAGTAACTTCCCTGAATCCACACTATGAAGTCTGGATCCAAGATTTAAACTCAGATCGGGCTTTATTTTTATTATTTTTTAGTTTTTTAAAAGATTTTATTTATTTATTTGACAGAGAGAGAGACATAGCGAGAGAGGGAACATGAGCAGGGGGAGTGGGAGAGGGAGAAGCAGGCTTCCCGCTGAGCAGGGAGCCCGACGTGGGGCTCGATCCCAGGACCCTGAGACCATGACCTGAGCTGAAGCCGGATGCTTAATGACTGAGCCACTCAGGCGCCCCTCAGATAGGGCTTTAATCGCGACTACAGATCAAGGGGAGAAAAAACAAAGGGACCCTTTCTTCCTTCAAGCCCTGGTGTAAATGGGAGAGAGTGAAGCTCCCTGTTTTATCTTGTAAAGAAGACAAAATGTATAACGTTATCTCCCAGTGCTAGAGGGGAACTGATATTAGTCTGCATCTCTGAATCCCAAATATTTTAAATACATTTTATCCAGACCCTGATATTCTGAATATCATCTCGTCGTCTCATACCTGATCCTTCCGAGGGGTCAAGATAGCAGGTGCTCCACCCATGGGTTCATAATAAACTCTTTGAGGCTGCTCCCATGAAAACTTGGCGGACTGGGGGGGAGGGGAAGATGTTAGGATACCAAAGGAGACATCAGAGGATAGCTAATACTGGAAAAATCGGCTTAACAAGAAACTTCCAAAGTAGCTTCTGAAGTCTATGGGAAGTTGGGCCAGGTTAACAAAATTCAGAAAGAACTGTCTCTTCTCTTAGCACTTGCTAGAAATGGAACATAACCATGGGAAATTACCTGACCTCTTTAACCTCTGTTCCCTCACTTATTTAATAGAGCTAATCTGAAAGTCACCCCGTGTTTGCCTTTGTGAGGATTTAATGAGATAATGCTTCTATGCTCTCTGCATCGTGTCCAGTGCTGAACAAGGCCTCAATAAATGTTTGCCTTAAAAAAAAAAAAATGACCTAATGTACGTGAAAACATTTTATAAGCCCAAGGTACTATATCAATGCAATTATTTTTTAGATGCAGAAAAGAGAAAATAGACTTAATAGTGTATTGTGAATATGTAGGCTGTATGAAGACCTATTTCAAACTGAAATATTGATACTATTGTTTCTCTTTAAAGCTCTTATTTGTCATGCTTAACATAATTTTATCTAAAAGTCGCTTAGTATTTTCTGCGCAAACATACCATTGCGGAACTGAATAATAAAAAAAACCTTGCACGTCTGAAAACAATATGAAACATTTAAGCACCAGTGACCTTGTATTCTCATCTAGCTTTGTGACTTGTTATCTTCCAACATCAATGTTTCCATTGTCACTCTGCTGTTTCAGATAACAATGCTTTCTGGACACTTGCCGGCTAGCCATTTAAGAAATTAGGGGCTTTTTAAAAAGTCTACCACTGTGTTGATTCCCAGCTATACAGTTACCATTTGTAAATCAGTGGAGCAAGAAATTAAGGACACACAGGCAGGCTTGCCTCTAGAATACCAATAACAATAAATGTACAAGATCACCTTGTTGTCTCTCTGCTGCCTATTGTTCATCCAACTAAAACACTGTCCCTCCAAAGAAGCATGATTGTCTTAATCACCAGGAGAAATAAACAAGGCACAGTGATAATCAGACTAGGATGTGATGAAATAAATTGCCTACATTTTATAACACAAAAATGAAGATCTGGTTTTGTTTGTTTGTTTGTTTTTAAGGATTTTATTTATTCATTTGAGAGAGAGAGACAGAGAGAGTATAAGCAGGGAGAGGGGGAGGGGGAGAGGCAGAAGGAGAGGGAGAAGCAGACTCCCCACTGAGCAGGGAGCTTGATGCTCATGACCTGGAGATCATGACCTGAGCCGAAAAGCAGATGCTTAACCATCTGAGCCACCCAGATGCCCCCCAAGAAAGAATTCTTGAGACATCTTTGGTGCAAAAAGGTGGTTTTATTAAAGCACGGGGACAGGACCCATGGGCAGAAAGAACTGCTGCCTGAAGATCTGTTTTTAATGCACCATTTTCTTTTCTTTTTCTTTTTATTATATTCATAATGCATCGTTTTCATTGTAATTCTTAGGTCTTAACTCCTATGTTATCTGTAGTTGCTCCTTTGGCTCGCTTTGAAGTGCAAATTGTTTGGCTCCAATGATAGCTAATAAGGAGTAAACAAAAGAGAGGAGTAGAAGGTTGTTGAATTATATTACAACTGAGTGCCCTTAGTTTTTCTCTTTGGACCCAAATCTGCCTTCTCCCACCGTGTTGGTGATTCAAATCCTTGCAGATGCTCTGGCCAACTGTCCAGTTAGGAGGGAGCCACCAGTGTGGCTGAATTCTGCCAGTATGTTATAGATGGCATCTAGAGTTCGCTCAAGAATCCAAGGCAAGCAAAGGAAATAGGTACACTTGTAACAAAATTTGGGAAAGGACACAAAGTCCCCAAACTCCAGTCATTTGACAGTGCTTCCAAATGTTCTGGGAGCAACACAATATCCGTCCATTGGCATGCAAGATTTCTGGTGTAGGGAAATCACCCTAACAGATATTGAAATATAATATGCTTCAATATGAAATAATGAGGGGTGCCTGGGTGGCTCAGTCGTTAAGCGTCTGCCCTTGGCTCAGGTCCTGGGATCGAGCCCCGCATTGGGCTCCCTGCTCCGTGGGAGGCCTGCTTCTCCCTCTCCCACTCCCCCTGCTTGTGTTCCCTCTCTCACTGTGTCTCTCTCTGTCAAATAAAGAAATAAAATCTTTTTTAAAAAAAGCAATATGAAATAATGAAATATTGCTACATTATGCTACAATAATGAAAACTAAATGTCTGAGGCAAAAGAACCAACAGACAGAATGGACATCCCTGCAACTCAAATATATAATATATAACAATATATTTGGAAAGAGAATATTATAATTGAAGAAGGGCTATATTACTCCATAAATTATACTGGAGATTGACTGATGACTTGAAACAATAAACAGGCAAGAGTTTCATTTTATAACATACTCCAAATAAATTCCAGGTGAGAAACTAAACATAATAAGGAAACCCATTAGAAAACTAGAAGATGTAAACAAAGAATCAGCTTGACAAACAAGGACTTTAATGACAGAAAAATAATGGAAGACATGATAAATTTTAAAATAATGATAGATTGCATAAATATACAAAAACTGATGCTCTCAATATAGTTATAGAAATAAATATTGATGTGAATCTATATGTATTCTATCTCTTCTCTAGTTCTGTTTACCGAGAGGGCCTAGGAGCAATGATACCATACAAGCAATGAGCAAGTGTGGTATCCAGACCTGGTTTCTAAATACCAGCTTCCACTAAAAGAAATGAGGACTCTTAGGAAGAAAAGGTTGATTCCAGGGCTGGGGTGGGAAAGTATAAAATGGGCCTAGCACATTTCATTGTGCCTGAAGTAAGAAATTGCTCAGAGAATATTGGGGATAAATCAGAAGGTCATAGGAACTCTCACTGGCCAAATCTGGGGTGATCTGTGCATCAAAATAAATGATAGTAACGGATTACAACCCACTGAAAAAACAGGAATCCATGAGCCCATACTGACTTAAATTAATAATGAATCAATTGAAAATTTGAGGTAAAAAATCCTTCCCCTCAAAATACTTACTAATGACAAAGGTGGAAGGAGTAACTTCATAGTAAAAAATCTTCATAGACACAATGTTAACCAAGTGTTTAAAGTGAACATTACTGGGGCACCTGGGTGGCTCAGTCTCTTGGGCATCTGATCTTGGTTTCGGCTGGGATCATGATCTCAGGGTCATGGGATCGAGCCCTGCGTTGGGCTCTGCAATGAGCACGGAGTCCGCTTGAGATTCTTTCTCTTCCTTTGCCCCACTCCCTTTTCTCTAAAGTAAATAGATAAATATTTTTTAAAAATAAAAATAAATTTGTCACCAATAATGGGACAAATCCAAGTAGTATTCTACCTGATAGAGTGTAACAAGAGCATAACATCTCCTCTGTGATATTCCTGACAAAGCTGCATAACCTGAATCTAATCTCAAGGAAACATCAAACACATTAGGGACATTCTACAAAATAACTGATCTGTAATCTTCAAGAGCACCAAGGTCCTGAAAACCAAGGAAATACTGAGGGACTGTTCTACATATAAGGAGGCTAAAGTGACATGGTAACTAAATGCAATGGGATGTGGATTAGATCTTTTTATACAAAGGACATTTTGGAGACAGTTGTTGAAACTGGAATGGGGACTGAAGATTAGGCAGTAGCCGTGTAGCAATGTTAATTTCCTGAATTTGATGGTCGTATTATAATTATGTAGCAGAATACCTTTGCTCCTAGGAAATGCACACTGAAGTTTTCCCCAGGCATCATGCAAGCAAGTTGGTTTCAAATAGTTCAGGAATACATAAACATTCTTGCAACATTTTTATAAGTTTGAGTTGTTTCAAAGCAACAACAACATGAATAAAAATGCAAGTGTCCCTCTTCCAAATTCTCTTTTGTCTACTTCCAGTCAGATACATCTAAATATTGTGTTAGTATCATTATACATTTTTGGTGTATCACTTACAGCAGTGTAATCTTCCCTTGTGTAAATTTTAATGTCAAACATTAGGGAAATTATGAGGATATAGCTATATCCTAGAACATTATAAATATTTTTAAGTGTTTTTGTTTTGACAAATAGGCAACAACATGGAAAAATTCTTGTAGCGTTATATTGTTTTAAAATAAAATTGAAGTAGTACATACAAAATTACGATCCATAGTCGTTTATGACTTGAAGGAATGACAATATTTCAACCACAGTTATATTTGGGTAATGTGAACATAGGTGATTTATTTTTATTTTTATTTTGGTAAAATGTCTCAATTCCCTACAATGACCATCCTTTTTAAGAACAAATATTGAAAAATATAAAAGTAATTAATATGAAGTGATGTGGAGGAGAAAGAAAAAGTAGTTGTTAAAGGAGAAAGTCTCCGAGGACGTTGCCGTTGACCTCGTTTTCCCTCTCTGCAATTTGATGTTGAAGGTCAAAGACACCGTATATGAAGCCCCCAGCACAGTGGCTGGCATTCAGAGGAACTCTGCTGGAAGCTGGTCACCACGACCTGCAGTCAGGCACACAAGTGCCCCTTTCCCACCAACCCGGGCTGGTGAGGGGTCAGTTGCTCAGCCTGCAATAAAGAAAGGGCAAGAGATGTTATCAATAATCCACAAAATCCAAATATTCAGTTCCCTGGCATACACGGAATCATTCTTATTTTCAACTCAAAAGGGTCTGTTCACTATCAAACAAATTAACTGCCTTTAATGTTAATAGAAACTACAGGCAGAAATCCTCTAGAAACACAGCAGACATTATGGATTTGACAATTCGTCGTGCTCTCTCTTCTAGGCTCAGTTTCAACATATTTGAAATCAAGTAAGAGGCTTATGTTGATACAAAATATTTGCAGACTGATTTACTGATGCTAAACTGATCACATACAGATGGTGAAAAAGTATTAACTGGAACTGCCACATGACAGTATGAAAGAAACAGGTTTCTCTGCAGAGAAATGTTTGAATGTGTCATAAAAACTGTCAGAGAATTAACATCTCAAAAGCCTTAAATTCAGTGTGTAGAAAGACTGTGTCAGCTTTGGAGTCCAGCTTCCTGGGTTCAATGCCGCATAGACACATAATGTGACTTTGAACAAGTGACTTAAAGTCTGTAGGCTTTGGTTTCGTCTACAGTCAATGGGGGTCACCTCTCGGGATTATAGTGAGAATGAATGAGATAAGGTATATTCAACACCTGGCATAGTCCCTGGTATATATGCAAAACATGATAAAAGTTATTATCATTATTTTTATAATGTTAACAGATTGGTGGTATTACATTTAATTAATACCTACATGCTGTGAAGGTATGCATAGGAATGCAGAAGGAGAAGGTGTGAGAAAGGAGGAAGAGAAAGAAGCAGAAAGTCAATGCTAATTCATTCTCCACCCTTAGCACTCGCATCTTACTTCTGTTCCTGATCGTTTCCATCTCAGTAAATGGAACTACCCTCTGCCCAGTTGCTTGAGGGGCATATCTCAGTCCCTCTAACCACGCCCCTTTCCCCCTCCCTGGCTGGCCCCGCCCACCCTCTGTGCAATCCCAGTCATTCCAGTCCCTCCATGGTCCCTCCCTTGTGTTCTGTGCCCGCCTCCTAACTCCTCTCCGTGCTGTTGCTCAAAGCCCCCTCTGGTTCATTCTCCACACAAAACCTGAGCCATCTTCTTGAAACATACATCAGACACCTCTCTTCCTGGCTGGCAACACGTCAATGCCTTCTGGTTGTACTTTGAATAAAATCTAACTGCCTCTGAAGCCCTATCTGACCTGCATCCTCTTATCCCTCCTAATGCCACCTCCTGTCACTCCCTCCCTCACTACACATCAGTCGTCAGTCAAGCCACGCTCCTTCCCACCTCAGAGCCTTTGCACATGCTGTTCTCTCTACCTGGGACCCTTCCTTTATAGCACGAATGCCCAGTCTTTTCCTGACCTTCAAGCCAGAGCTTCAAGGTCACCTCCTCAGAGAGGCCTTTTCCATCCTCCAACGAAAGTAGCTCTCCCCTTTACCTCAGTTTTTCTCTAGATTGGCACACTGTCTTCTTAACAGCACATAAAACAATTTCTAATTATTTTATTTCGTTTTTTACTGTTACTTTTTTTTTTTTTTTTTTGGTCTGGGTCATCCAAAGACTGTAAATAACTGAGCTGGGGCCATATCTTTTTTTAAAGCACTTCCAAGGCTTAGTTCACGCATTGTGCTGGGCATACAGAAGATGTTCAGTAAATATCTGTTGAAACCCTATGGGCAATTGAATAACCATAGTTAAAATACATTAGATGTGTAATAATTTATTTTCGCTCTTCACTGAATGGTCAGAGAGGGAGAAAGATGAGGTACATATATTTTACATGTTTCTATGTATCTACAAAGGTTAGAAATAGCTCACTATATACAGAGCAGTTGGTTACAAATTCTCTGTTAATCTAGAAAGCTGTCATGTTGAACAGGCAAATGTAAGTTCAGGAATTTTGCTGATTGCAGTTACTTAATTGGCATTTTTGGGGCCAATGGATTACATGAATTCATTTTTAAAATCTCTCTAATTTTAGAGGATACTGTGATTTGAAAGCAACATCATGATCACATTTTATAGGATTCATATCTTTTTGATCAGGGATGATCAAAGACTAATTTCAAGTAAGTATTTGTCATTTGCGGGCTTATCTTCTCATGGGCCCCTGAATGATGCTTTTCTGAATAATTTTCTCTCTCTCTCTCTTTCTCTCTCTCTCTCTATATAACTAACTGCAGAAGATACTGTAATGAGTCATCTGGATCTTCCCTCTGAGACTGAGGCTTTCGCCCTCCAGCTGTTGGGGGTGTAGTTAAAAAGACTTGTGTCTAAGATCATGTGCCATCCCTGGGGATGGTCCTTATCTAAAAACTAGCCCTGGTTATAGGGGCTAGTGAGGTGGGGAGATGCAGCCTTTTGTCTAATGGGGGCTCAACTTGGAGGGGCCACCCCAGCTCCCGAGCTCTGGGATCAGCTCAGGCTGTTGTTGCACAGATGCTGCCAGGATGAGGTCCAATGCTTCCCTTTGCCCAACCCTGTTTTCTTCACAGGTATTGATCCAGAGAACACTCCCTAGTAAACTCCCTGCGTCCAAACCCTCCCCTCAAGATGGATATAGTGTCTCCTTCTTGAGACACTGACCGGGTTGATTGGGTGCCACTCTTTTCCACCATTTCCCTGCTCCTTGGCTTGAAAGAACTACTCTCCCGAAAAGGCGGACAGATAGAATCTGCTGCCCAGCTCTCCCCCAACGATAAATAGTATCTGACAGCAGGATTGGAAGTGGGGATGACCAGAGTCTCCTACCAACCTGTGCCCTAGCCTAAACTGCCCTCAATTTCCTTTCTCTACTCTCTGGTGTCATCCCAGTGTGGAGGAAATTATAATAGAGACTACTTCTTTACTAATTAATTAATAGGAAACTAACATTAAGTATACATACACTCTGATATAATTATTTTTAAAACATGTGATGGGCTGAATTGTGTCTCCCCCCTCCCCAAAATCCAGATGTTGAAGTCCCAATCCCCAGAGCCTCAGAATATAATGGTATTTGGAGATGGGGTTTTTATAAAGACAATGAGGGTTAAATGAGGTCATTTGTGTGGTCCCTAATCCAATAGGACTGGTGTCCTTATAAGAAGAAGAGATTAGGACAGACTCACACAGAAGGAAGAACATGTAAAGACACAGGGAGAAGTTGGCCATCTACAAGCCAAGGAGAGAGACTTCTGCTGAAACCAACTCTATCGACAACTTGATCTCAAACTTCTTTTATTTATTTATTTATTTATTTGAGAGAGAGAGAGCATGAGAGGGGGGAGGGCCAGGGGGAGAAGCAGACACCCCACTGAGCAGAGAGCCTGATGTGGGGCTGGATCCCGGGACTCCGGAATCATGACCTGAGCCGAAGGCAGACGCTTAATCGACTGAGCCACCCAGGTGCCCCTCAAACTTCTAACCTCCAGAATTGTGAATTTCTGTCATTTCAGCCACCTGGTTTATGGTATTTTATTATGGTGGGCCTCCAACAAACTACTCTAGCATGTAATCATAAAACCTGTGCATTTTGTTTCCTGCCCTTAAATGTGTGAAGCACACCTAAGAAGGCCAGAGAGGAGCATCTCTAGGAGGGCTCCAAGATATCTTGAGGCTGTGGGAATTTTTCGTCTCTTGCCCTGCCCCATTTTTGTTTCCATAGCTTTATTTCTGCTTAATGTGTGTACCTCAAGTGGACCACACAGTTTGGTCATGTTTCCTTCAGCCCCAAACTTACACTCTTGTATGTATCTTCTTTTGTTTTGATGCTATGGTTTGGGTGATTCATTATCCTGTACCCTGAACCTCCAGCCCCAGGAAGCTATCCCGGCCAGCTTCCATGAATCTAGCTTTCCCTGAGAAAGCAGATGGACTGGATATCACAAGAACTGCACATAAGCTCAGAGGACCTGAGTTACTAACTGGGGGTTAATTGCATTGATTTCATCCTGACTCTCCATCTAGAAATTTAGGAATTAGATCTTATGGACAACATCATAGCTTCCTAGATTTAAGGCATTTGACTATATTTTATCAAAATAATTAAGGGAAGGAAAAAGTTAATAAATATATATCCCACAAGAGAACATCATTGGGACGGTTCCCACTGTCCCCAGGAACGCTTCATGTGACACCCTTGTCTCTACCCAGTCTTCTCCAAGCTCTCTGATGATCAAATCATCTTAGACGACAGCCCGCTACACTACCATGCTTCTGTCATCCCACACCTGGACCACCACAGATGCTTAGGAGGTCCCGGGGACCTGGACTGTGTGGTGGTCTATGGCAGAAGGGGCATCTCGGTGTCCTTGCTCTAATCGTGCTTAAAGAGCATCACATCTGTGCTGCCCACACGGAAACTCAGCCAGGGCAGCAGAAGGGGGGGCGGCCATCTTTTCCCAATTCAGCCTCCTTCTCCCAGCTATGCTGACAAATGGAATATGAATATGCATACCTCTGATTTGTTGCTTACACTGACATGATCCAAAGGCCACTAGAAGCTCTCTCAAATCCTTTCCCTCAGGCCCTCAATCTTTGCCCATGTCATAAATCTGTCCCAAATTCCTCCTCAGAGCCTCCCTTAAGATGGAACTGAACAGACACCACACAGTTCTGCCTCCAGTTATTTCTTATTTCCTCTCATGTGACTTTTCAATTTTAATGTAATTAGCATTGCTGAGAAGGAGCCCCATTACCAGAGCAGCTTCCCCGGGTGTACACAGCTGAGCCTCTGTTCAATTTCCTATTCCATGTGGTCAGTCTCCACATGTGTTCTTAAAGATCTGGAACATCTGGCGTCAGCCTTGATGGAGGAAGCCAACTTATTGGGACGGCAGCTAAAACCTAAATACTGATCTGCAGTAGGGGTGAGAACCCCTGTCTGTTTTTCCCTCCTTTGCAGCCCAGCCTTGACCTGTGGGCAGACCAGTGGCAGAAATGTGCTGCCAAAACTCAGAGAGAAACTCCCTAGTTCAGTCAGTGGACCAGGAGAAGGGCCCTCTGAGGGCCAGAGTGCGGCAGAAATCCCCAGTGGTTTTCCTTTTTCCTCTCCCTTTTACTTCCCAGCCCTGTCCTGAGGCCAACCCCAGCTGAGGAACTGCTTTGCTGTGGCAGCAACTCTGACATTTAAAACCCAGAGAGAAGAGAGAAAACCTCACACTGTCCAGAGGAAGAGGGGAAAGGGGCCCCTGGAGCCAGAAAGTGTGTGGGTTACCCCAGAGATAACAGTGCTAAAGAAGGTGATCGCCTATTCATTTCAGGAACTCATAAGTCCTGGACTTATTACTGAGCTGAGCAAAAAAAAATCGAGTGCCCATAAGGGATGTGTTCTGACTGTAGTTAAGACTGGTTGATAGGTAAACAGGTACTTCTCAAATAATTGAAATTCTTAAAAAGAAGTAATTTGTCAACTTTTTAAGCATTAAAAGCCATTCTACAATTTATAGTTAGCAAAGAAAGGATCAGCTAACGTGAAATCAAATTCAGACTGATTGTATCAACAATTTCACAAAATCCTCAGTAGTGGGGTGCAAATGAGTATCTATCATACCTCGGAACTAAAAGGTGGCAAAACCACTGAAGGAAAGAAGAGAGGACAGTTTTTCCTTAAAGATATGGAAGAGGCATAGATTCATCTCTTTTCAGGGAGTATTTTGTTGTGTACAATTTAATAAGCTTTAATAGATAAGAACTTCTCAGGAATTAATGTCTATCAAATTAAGTTACAATCTTTACCTAAGAAAATATCTAAGTGCTCTACAAATTCATTAACTAGCTATACCAACGAATAATTTAGGCAGAATAATTAATCCAAATTTGTCTTTTCAGATGAAAACCTTTTGCCTAAAAGTAATAATGCTCCTTTCATTTAAAAGTTCAAGTTAACTTTTGTTTAAAAACCAAGGTTGGCAAGCTAATATGGGGATGGTGCCTTTTTTTTAATTAAGATTTTATTTGTTTATTTCAGAGAGAGAGAGAGAGAGAGAGCACAGGGTCGGGGGGGGGGGAAGGGAGAGAGGAAGCAGACTCCCCACTGAGCAGGAAGCCTGACTCAGGGCTCCATCTGAGGCCCCTGAGATCATGACCTGAGTCTAAGGGAGACGCTTAACTGACTGAGCCACCCAGGCGCCCTGTGGACAGCGCTTTTATAGGGAATTTTGGAAATGTGTTTTTACGTAATAGTCAAATTGCAAAGTATAGAGATTCCTGTTTCTTCAAACTGGTTGGAAAATAAATCATTTTGTCTACTTGTATTTAAATGCAGACCATGGGGTGCCTGGGTGGCTCAATCGGTTAAGCGTCGGGCTCCATTTTGGCTCAGGTCATGATCTCTGGGTTATGAGATGGAGCCCCGAGTCAGGCTCTGCACTGGGCATGGAAACCGCTTAAGATTCTCTCTCTCCTTCTCCCTGTGCCTCTCCCCCTCCTCTAATAAATAAATAAATAAATAAATATTAATTAATGCAGGCTGATGCAGTAGAATAATTACTTTGAAACATTAAGAAGATCTTTCTGAACATGTGTTATTAGTTATTTAGAAGAATAATATATTTGAAATTCTATTTGAAAACAGATTTATTCCTAGAATTTCTCTTACCTGGTGCTATTTCCCTAAGGCATTCACTAAGGTGTTTGATGCGCCTTTGACATAAAGAGAAAAGATGAGGGGCCTAGACAGATGAAGGTGGGAACAGAAATCCCACATAGATCTGGGGACTCAGGCCGACTTATATCTCCCTATCCCGGATAGATATCAAAAGGTAGTGCGATCCCAGAAGAACAATGGCTGTTTGGCAACTTCTCAGAATTCTCCCAGACCCCAGGATCAGGAGAGACAGCATAAAGACAGTAGAACCCAAGAGGGGCATGGTAGTTACTAAGAGAACAAGAAAGACCCGAAACCTTAGGGTCACAAATGGAAAACAACTCAGCAATGACTGTGAGGTGAAGTGGGATCTTATAACAGTTTTATAGATGAGCCAAGTAAAGCAATAACTGCGGTTAAGTACCCAAAGGCCACCACAAACAGGAAATAGGAAAGCCAGGATTTATACCCAAGTAGGCTCCTTCACATTGTGTGATAGCATTGGCACGTCAGTAAAGAATAAACCCATTGAGCAGACTAAGTAACCTAGAAAAAAAAAATCCATCTATTTAGAAACTTTATTTATGACATTTCAAATCGGTAGGGGAAAAAATGGACTATTTACAAAAGTTGGCCTGGGCAAATTTTCATCTATATGGAAAAAAAAAATTGGAGTCTTTCCAAATCACACATAATAATCAGTTCCAAATGTGAACTACAAAATTATAAAATGTAGAACATGTAGGTGAATATCCTTATGACTGATATGGAGAAGGACTTCTTTTTGTTTGTTTGTTTGTAAGATTTTATTTATTTGACAGAGAGAGAGAAAGCACAAGCAGGTGGAGCGGCAGGGAGAGGGAGAGGGAGAAGCAGGCTTCCTGCTGAGCAGGGAGCCTGATGAAGGGCTCGATCCCAGGACACTGGGATCATGACCTGAGCCGAAGGCAGACGCTTAACGACTGAGCCACCCAGGTACCCTTGGAGAAGGACTTCGTAAACAAGATACAAAAATAGTAATTCATTATTGGAAAAATTACAATTACAATTTCCAATGTACCTGAAGATTTTATAAAGAAAGTAGGAAAAAATACACAATCTGGAAGAAGAAATTTCAACACATGTAACTGACATCAGGTTTATATCCAAAATATATAAAGAATTGTTAGAAAGCAATAAGATGATAAGGAAACATGTAGCAAAATGGGAAAGGACATGAACAGACTTTTGGCAGAATTATGTCACAACACGTATTATATTCAGAACATATAAAGAATCCTGAAAATAAAGAGGAAAATAACAAACAACCATACAGAAAAATGCACAATGTGACACATATAACTATTAACTATTTGAAGGCAGGAGCCATTTCATTGACTTTTCTGTTCATTGGGGAAACAGCACAGTGCTACACAGATGGGTGATTTTATTTTTTTAATTGTTTAAAAGATTTTTGTTTACTAATTTGAGAGAGAGAGTGAGCAAGAGAGAGAGAGAGAGAACATGAGCGGGGAGGGGGCAAAGGGAGAGGGAGAAGCAGACTCCCCACTGAGCAGGGACCCCAATGTGAGACTTGATTCCAGGACCCTGAAATCATGACCTGAGCTGAAAGCAGATGCTTAACCGACTGAGCCACCCAGGCGCCCCTACTTTAATAGGGAGGAAATAAACACTTGGTCACTGAGAGCAATCATAGTACTAATAAGATAACAAAACCTTTTAAAGAAAGACACGAATACAAGTTAAAAAAAGAGGAAAAAAGAAATGAGAGATTGAGGGTGGTGGAGGGTGGATGGCTAATGGAAGATGTCTGGCTCCTGATCAGATTCATTTTGCCTCTCTCAGATGCTTATTCACCAGTAGCAGTGATATCCAGCATCTTGAAGTTGGGTAGCTGGTGGCACAAAAATGATTTTGAGAAAAGGAGGGTGGGGTGTCCTGGATCAAAGCGTCAAGTGTGGTCGTTTCTTGTATTACTTTCAGAAAGACTCAGACGATCAGATACTAACTGTGGGAAGTGTTTAAGAATCAGAAAGATAGTTTGGAATCACAGAGGAAGAAATAATAGATCACCTGGATAAACATATGTTGCCTATTAAGGTTAATATATGGGAGGCGCTCATGTTGGATCATCATGCCCTGCAGTGCCCTCTCCATGGAAGTATTAGTGAAGTAAACAAGCAGTTGAAATTCTCTAGTGGGAGCCATGATAGATTTAGCTGAGCAGTCTTATTTGAACTTTAATGTTTTGCTATAGTTTTCTGGGTAATTTACCCTACAGGGAAGGCCAGAAATTTCCTGACCATAAGCTTTTCCTAACTGACACCAAAGGAAACCTGGGGATCCCAGATCCATCAGAGTGAGGTGACAACGATTTGATGGTGGCCATATTGGTTGGCCACACACATTCCATGAGTCAGCCTCCCTCTCACTGCTAGATTTGTTCTATCTCTGTGTAGCTTGTGATTTGGGCTGAGGATAGCAGTTTCTGGGATCAAAGCTGACTCCTTGGGATAAAACACCCTCTGAAAATTAATCAGCCTAATTTTTGAGGAGATTCTGGCTACTTTTATTTATTTTTTTTATTTTTTATTTTTTTAAAGATTTTATTTAGTTATTTGACAGAGAGAGAGACAGCAAGAGAGGGAACACAAGCAGGGAAAGGGGGAGAGGGAGAAGCAGGCTTCCTGCCAAGCAGGGAGCCTGATGTAGGGCTCGATCCCAGGACCCTGGGACCGTGAACTGAGCCGAAGGCAGACGCTTAACAACTGAGCCACCCAGGCGCCTCTGGCTACTTTTAGAAAAGGGCACAAGACTGGAAGTTTCTAGCCGTGGCTTATCCAGAAAAAATTAACGATCAGAAAGAGTGAGGCCACATTGAGTGACGTTCTATCCTGCCATCTTCCCAGACTAGATTTCTAATACGCTTGTTGCCATCCTGTAATGGCTTCCTTCCTTGACTTTCTGCACCATTCACCTTGCTAGTCCCCCTTCTTGAATTGCCAACCATTGTGGGAGAAAAGATTTTTAGCTCCTGTGGTTGAATTTATTTCAACTACTTTCCCATCACCCTTCCTCTTGGGTACCCAGCAATGTCGTCGCTCTCTCCTTATAGTTTCCTGCTACCAAATCCTTTTCTTCTCTAGGAGACCCAGCTTCAACCCACACACGTGCACACATACATACTCTAAGTATATACCCATTTACTCTACCAAATAGCACTATAAGGCACTGGCCCACTTTCCCTTTATGTTCATCTTTCTATTTCAAATTCTTTCCACGTATTTGCTCTCTAGGTCTTTTACCTACGTTCCTGAAGACTAACATTACCTTTCCATGCCTAGCAGTGCCTGTGTGTTTGTGAGCCTGCCCTGTTTGCATTCTCCTGGATTCACTCCTTGCTTCTGCCTCTTCTCTCCTGTCTTCTCATCCAGTCACTTACTCAATTTGCCAAACAGAACTTCCATCCTGTGCTAAGCACTGAGGACACAAAAACCTATAAATGGTGGTCTCTGCCTTTGAGGAGACACATAAACAAAAATTTAATATAATGGGATCAGAGCTGTTTTAATGGTGCTGCAGGGGAAAAAAAAGAAGGTCCATGCTTCAGAATTATCTGAGAAAACTTATGGCTAGCCATTTGCACAGGGCATGACATATGTGCTTAACATATGCTATATATTTTATTTTCCAAGATAGATTGGCACATGATCTTCAGTTGCTCCTTTTCTATTGACTCCTTTCTCTTGCTCTGATCTCCACTAGCCTAAAAAAAAGAAAAAGCATTTCCTACACTGCTCTTTCTTTCCCTTATCATCAGACTTCTTAAGAGGGTCTCCCCTGGCTAATTTTTCTTCTTTGCTACCCGTTTATTCTAAAAATATTTGTGATCTTGAATGAAATAGGAATCATCCCAGATATGTACATATGTTTACATACACACAATGAAATTCATTTTATAGACAGAATCTTTGAGACTGTCTATATTTGTGTGTACGTGTGTATAATTTTAGAGATATTTGGTGAGGACGATGGTCTGGTGTTCTGGTCTACCTGGTCTGGTATCCTGGGGCTTTTCCTGACCTGCTTTGTAGAAGTACTTTAATCAAACTTTGTTCTTTTAGGATAACTTGTAGAGATGTCAAACTCTCCAGACTTGCCATTAATCAGAGTCTATCCTTTGGGGAATGATCAAAGTTTATATCCTAATTTCCAAGACTGTTCTAGAAACTAGATCTCCCTCCATGAGCCAGAGAGTCGAGTAACATTTGCTGAGGAGGCATGTGGCCAGGTAAGTATAATGAGCCATGGAAATAATCTTCCATATCACATTCACCAAAGGAGATAGGTAGTGTCTCTGCTTTTATTTAAAGACTTTTAAGTAAGGCTCCATTCTTGATATTTTCTGTTGCCTAATTCACAATCTTTCTTGGAACAAATGCACATAGTATGACTGGTGATGTGCAGCCCTGTAGATAGAGCATGATTCTGGAAGTTTGTTTAGTTTTAAACTTAATACTTAGTGGTCATGGTGAATGTCTGAATTATAGTCACCGCCGGCACACTTCAATGCAACTAGGAAATACTTTGAAATAGAGAAAGTACTACTAGAAAATGATTTTTAGGGGCGCCTGGGTGGCTCAGTTGGTTAAGCGACTGCCTTCGGCTCAGGTCATGATCCTGGAGTCCCGGGATCGAGTCCCGCATCAGGCTCCCTGCTCGGCAGGGAGTCTGCTTCTCCCTCTGACCCTCCCCCCTCTCATGTGCTCTCTCTCTCTCATTCTCTCTCTCAAATAAATAAATAAATAAAATCTTTAAAAAAAAAAAAAGAAAATGATTTTTATTAGGGATACCTGGTTGTATTATACCATTCTACAGCTTATTCCCACATCCTTCCCTATATTTTTTTTGTTTATTCATGTTTCTAATTTTGCCTCATTTCTGAATTCAACATATTACTGTTCCATTCTTCCAAATTATTTAAGTAATAAAGTTCGTGGGTTACTAAATGGTTATCCATATTCTAAAGTTCTTAGTGTCAGTTGATTAGATAATGAACAAGTGAATGGGGTTGTAATGTCTGATCTTTCTATTTCTTACTGTCCAACTTATCATAAAACACTGATCTTGAAGCGATTTTTTAAATTGCGTTATTAGAGTGTCAAACATTACTAAAGGTTTATTTCTTAAATGAATGGTGTCCATAGTAATTTTGGAGCTATAATACAACAATTTCTGAAAGGGAATTTAACACTTCCATATACAGCATTTCATTCTAAATATTCAAGTTCTGTGTTAAACACAGAAAATGTTTAACTGCCATTGTCATTTTCAGAGTGAAATCAAGTAAATAAAATTCAGTAAGCATTTTTCTCCAAGAAGCTTAGAAAATGTTACAGATTCAAATGCTTTGGCTTTTCCTGTAAGGAAGAAAGTGATCTCTGTTTTTCAGGTCAAAAACTGAGAGGGAGAGAAACAATCTTGCCCAGTGTTTCGAGGTGTGTCAGTGGCAAATCCACAAGAAGGCAAAGCCCTCACTCTGCAAAAGAGTAAAACTCGTTATGATTATACTCAGTTTTCCTCAATTTTCACTCCAACATTCTTCTCCTCTGAAAGCTCCCCCACTTCGGATCATGGGCTCCTTCACTTGAATTTAGTTTCACTTCAACCTAACCATCAAATTTAGGAGTGCCAAATTCCACACTCCCTCAGGTCCTGCTCTCTACTCACCAATCCAGTAATTTTTTTTAAAATGGTTTATTTATTTTATTTTATTTTAGAGAGAGAGAGCACGTGAGTGGAGGAAGGGAGGAGCAGAAGGAGAGGGAAAGTTTCCTCAAGCAGAGTCCCTGCTGAGTGCGGAGCCTGATACAGGGCTCAATCCCAGGACCCTGAGATCATGACCTGAGACAAAATCAGGAGTCGGAGGTTTAACCGACTGAGCCACCCACGTGCCCCATCAATCCAATAATTTTTAACCAGTGATAATAATTTCCTCTTTTAACACCCATCCTAACTGCCTCCACCCTCCAGCAGTGTGGGATTATCCAGGATTTGGAGCCAGAGGATCCGAGTTTGAGTCTCTGAGCTCTTGACCAGTTCAGACCTCAGTTTCCTCATGTGTAACATGGGGATAATAATATTGACCTCACAGAAATGTTGTAAGGATTAAACGTATGTGAAAACAATTTCACAGATGCTATTAATCATTAATAACTAATATCCATTCTATTGAGAGCCTTGAATGATTCACACAATGCAAAGAAATTTAGATTCAGTTGTTAGTAAATAGAGAGGATATTTTGGGATATCTATGAAGTTTCCTACCTTTCTATGCAGAAGCAAACCTATGCATTAAAAGGCTATCAATCTCACCCCACACCCATGAAGATGGCTACTATCAAAAACAAACTGAGGGTTCTAGAGGGGAGGGGGGTAGGAGGATGGGTTAGCCTGGTGGTGGGTATTGAGGAGGGCACATTCTGCATGGAGCACTGGGTGTTATGCACAAACAATGAATCATGGAACACTTCATCTAAAACTAATGATGTAATGTATGGGGATTAACATAAGAATAAAAAAAAAAAAAGTACCTCCCTAAAAAGGATTGCTAAAAAGATTGAGATACTAGTAAGCTACAAATAAATATTAGCTATTAGTAGTTAAAAAAAAAAAAACATAACAAATGTTGAAGAGGATGTGGAGAAATTGGAAACTCTGGGGTGCCTGGGTGGCTCAGTCGGTTAAGTGTTTGGCTTCAGCTCAGGTCATGATCCCAGGGTCCTGGGATCGAGCCCCTCATTGGGCTCCTTGCTGGGGAGTATGTGACTTATTGCTCTCACATACGTTTTATGAAACGTATGTGAAACGTATTGCTTTCACATATGTTTTGTGAAATGTATGTGAAACGTATTGCTTTCACATACGTTTTGTGAAACGTATGTGAAACGTATTGTTTTCACATACGTTTAATCCTTACAACATTTCTGTGAGGTCAATATTATTATCCCATGTTACACATAAGGAAATGCTCCCTCTCCCTCTGCTGCTCCCTATGCTTGTGCTCTCTCTGTCAAATAAATAAATAAAATCTTAAAAAAAAAAAAGAAATTGGAAAGCTTGTGCAGTGTTGGTGGGAATGTAAAATTGTACTTTTGTGGAAAATAGTAGTTTCCTCAAAAAATTTAAAATAGAATTATAATTTGATCCAGCAACACCACTGTTGGGTATATACCCAAAAGGCTTGAAAGCAGAGACTTAAAGAGATGTTTGCACAAACATCCATGTTCATAACAGCATTCTTCTTCTTTTTTAAAAGATTTTATTTATTTATTTGAGAGAGAGAGAAAGAGAGCACGAGAGGGGGGAGGGTCAGAGGGAGAAGCAGACTCCCCGCTGAGCAGGGAGCCCAATGCGGGACTCGATCCCAGGACCCTGGGATCATGACCTGAGCCAAAGGCAGATGCTTAACCAACTGAACCACTCAGGCATCCCCATAGCAGCATTACTCTTAATAGGCAAAAGGTGAAAGCAATCCAAGTGTCCATGGATGGATGAATGGATACACAAAATACGGTGTACATGCACAATGGATTAGTATTCAATCTTAAAAAGCAAGGCAATTCTGACACATGCTACAACATGGATGAACCTTGAAGACTTTATGCTCAGTGAAATAAGACAGTCACAAAAGGACAAATACTATGTGATTCACTTATATGAGTTACCTAGATACTCAATTCATAGAGACAAAAAGTAGAATGGAGGGGTGAGCACTGAGAACTATTGCTTCTCGTGGTGCCCAGGGCCAGGGGGAATGGAAAATGCTAGTTACTGTTAATGGGGACAGAATTTCAGGTTTACAAGATGAAAAGTTTTGTGGGTGGATGGTGGTGATGATGGTTGCACAACAGTGTGAATGTACTTAATGCCACTGAAATGTACACTTAAAAATAACTAAAATGTGGGAAGCCTGGGTGGCTCAGTCGGTTAAGCATCTGCCTTCGGTTCAGGTCATGATCCCAGGGTCCTGGGATCAAGCCCCGTGTCGGGCTACTTGCTCAGCCTGCTTTCTCCCTCTCTCTCTGCCCCTCCCCCTGCTTGTGCTCTATCGCACTCTCTCTCTGTTAAATAAATTAATTTAAAAAAATAAAATGGTAAATGTTATGTTATATGTATTTTGCCAGAATTTGTTTTAAAAGGCAGTCAACCAATTTGGCACATCAAATTCCCCCATTTCTTATCTGAAAAATTGTCTGTAAACAAAGTATCTAAAAAAAAAACAAAGGGGGCACCTGGGTGGCTCAGTCCCTTAAGCATCTGCCTTCGGCTCAGGTCCTGATCTCAGGGTCCTGGGATCGAACCCCACATCGGGCTCCCTGCTCCACAGGAAACCTCCTTCTCCCTCTCCTACTCCCCCTGCTTGTGTTCCCTCTCTTGCTGTCTTTCTCTCTCTCTCTGCCAAAATAAATAAATAGTCTTTAAAAAAAAAGAATTTATTATTTTAGGCAAGTTTTTTTTGTTTTGTTTTGTTTTTGTTTTAAATTTATTTATTCGACAGAGAGAGAGAAGCGAGAGAGGGAATACAAGCAGGGGGAGTGGAGAGGGAGAAGCAGGCTTCCCGCTGAGCAGGGAGCCCGATGCGGGGCTCGATCCCAGGACCCTGGGATCATGACCTGAGCTGAAGGCAGACGCTTAACGACTGAGCCACCCAGGCGCCCCTAGGCAAGTTTTAAAATAAAGTCTGCAATGTATCCCATACTCTATAAAACTCAACTGCGTATAAACGAGCTTCTCACTACCTGAGGCCACCACTTATACACAGTACTGCCTTGGGTTAGTTGCTCAACCTCTCTCAGCCTTCCTTCACTCTTCTGTAAAATGGAAATGCCAATTTCTTTCCAGTCCAGTCAGGGTCTTGTGAGGATTATAGTAAATGATATATGCAAAGAGCCTCTTGGGCATATGGCATAGTCAGTTCTCGATATGTTACCTTGTACGGATAAATTCGTTGAAACGAGAATTAATGATACCATCAGGGTTACAATCAACAAAGAGGGCCACAGATATGTATGGAAGGAAGGATGGTGATCTCATTCTTTTTCTTGAAGGTAATGGGAACTTTGTGGCTTCGGAGCATCAGATGTACGTTTAGGCATCGATTTCTTTTTGGCACCTCAAGAAGCTGTAGTTCTTAGTGCTCACCCCTCCAGCTAAGCAGCTCATCCACAGTCTGCACCAATGCGGAGAGCCACCCTCAGCAAGGGCTAGAATGATTTGCTCTAATTTGCTCTGCCTGAAAGATATCCCTGCGTATGTTTTTAAGCATCAAAGCCTGCATCCTCAGAGGTGTAAAAACCACATATTTGGTGGACTTCGCAGGGGGAGAACATGTCTTGCACCTGTAAACATTTGAAAATGTATTTCCAAAGGTGGATCTTGTCCTTTCTTTTTATTTCTTTATTTTTTTTAACATTTGCTTTCCTGGTTTTCCTGCTTTTCAGAGCTATCTTGTATAGAATCTACTGCTCCCATTACACTAATTAGCAATGTAAATATTTTAACGAACTCTGTGGGATTACTTTACCTCAGCTTTAAGCAAATGTATAATTTAACACCAGCAGGACAACTTGCATCACCCCAGCATTTGATGCTTCTCAGCCTTGAATTCATACCATGATAAAGAATTTTGCAGTTTTGGAATCAGAGATGAGTTCGTCATGTAGAAGATAAGGCTATGCCCTCTTTTCAGCTTCAGGAACTTTCAGAAGAGAATGAGCATTGGAATTTTTATTGGTGTTGCTTAAATCAAGAGAACGAAACATACACATCCTGAACCCTTGGCCTGTTAATTATTATAATCATAGCGAAGGCTAATTATATTGCTCATCAGGAAAAGTTCACCCTGAACCCTGTTTGCCTAAAAACTCTAGTTCACAGTTGTTAAATGACACTTATGTAGTCCTTCTGTGCCCTTCCCATTGTGTTGAAGGAGGCTCGTTCTGGAGTGGGATATGCAAAATTTATTTTTTCTGTTGACTTTTCCAACTCTCCTCTTTTTCTTCTCTTTCTGCTCTGGTGCTGACTGCCCCCAAAGTGCAGTGTTTTTGAAAGTCTCTGCCAAAGAAGGAAGTTTCAGCAATTAATGAACTAACACATAAACATGGACAAAATGCCATTGTTTCCTAAGAATGGTTGCTCCCATTTGTTCTATGATTCACCTGTACTTGCCCATATGATTCCTCACTAGAATGGGTGGATCTGGCTTCAGCTCTGGGGCTGTTCTTCTGGGGCTCCTTTCAGTTTGGATGAGATCAGTCAAAGGAAATGTGCTGCAGGTGAGCGGCAGTACTCTGTCCTCCTCTGTGAGAACCGAGCGAGGTTCTATCTCCAGGGACAGAACAAGACCCCTGGGCATGTTAGCCCTGAGAAGGAGCCAGGCAATTGCTACGTGTGTCTTTTTATTTTTTTTTTTTAAGATTTTATTTATTTGACAGAGAGAGAATGAGACAGCGAAAGAGGGAACCCAAGCAGGGGTAGTGGGAGAGGGAGAAGCAGACTTCCCACTGAGCAGGGAGCCCGATGTGGGGCTCAATCCCAGGACCCTGGGATCATGACCTGAGCTAAAGGCAGACGCTTAACACTGAGCCACCCTGGCGCACCTACGTGTGTCTTTTTATTTCAGTACATTCGATCACCTACCTGAAAGGAAGATAGGATTCATTTACACAATTCAGGGTCCTCACTGAATAAAGGAATATGATTAACATAAAGTAGTAGGTTTTTGGAAGCCATGGTCACCTCTTTATTTAGATTTCTGCAGAAGACTTAATACTGGGCAGGAAAGAAGTAGGAAACAATCAATTCGTAAGGGGTACTTCTGGAGGGAAAAATCTCTGTTAGCCTTGACTTTGGCTACCTCGGTTTGAAGAAACACATAGTTTTAGTATCAGGGTTTTCCTGAAAAAATAACAACAACAACAACAACAAAAAACAACTAAAAGCAGTAGTTACCATTTAATGAGTCAACAAAATACCAGAAGTTACATATTATCTTTTTAGTCCTTAACATCTCTGAACTTGAGTATACGTATCTCTGTGAAGGTGTTAATAATAGCTATTTTGCCATACAAGAGAGACAAATAATGTTCGGAGAAATTAAAGAATTGTACAAATTTCACACAGCTAGTACTAGAGTGAATCTTAATGGTAATAAATGCCACTTTCTTTCTATGAGATTATAAAGACGACTCTCCATGAAATTATCCGAGTTTCTTGATTCAAATAGCTGGTATATTGGAATATGAAAAAAAGAGTTTTGTAATAGGAGCCCTGAAATCCTTCTGTGAGTGGAAGATGATAATTATAATACTGATATAATACTGATGTAATAATTAGAGCTAGTAAATGTTAATTATGTATTATATGCCACTTAAGGTATAGAGTTCCTATAGTGATAACTTCATTTAATCCTCAAAATAGCTCTATGATGTAGATAATATTCTTATTTTTCACCATTTTCTAGATAAGTAAATTGAGGCACAGAAACTTTAAATAATGTACAAATTGCAAATACATATTATGCATTGTTCATAGCCAAGAGGTCAACTGATAATAAATTAATTAAATGTATATGATGGACCCCAATTTTTTTACTGCTAAGCTAGAATAAGAGTTGAGATTTTTATGGGAAAAATAAACCAAAGTAAGTGAAATAAATTCCATTGAAATGTAATGGTCTGGAAAGGTCTAGATAACTAAAACATGCTGGGTATTGTAGAATACCATACCAAGAGTATTATGGGGGGCGCCTGGGTGATGCAGTTGGTTAAGCGCCTGAGTCTTGGTTTTGGCTCAGGTCATGATCTCAGGGTCATGAGATTGGGCTCCGTGCTCAGCACAGAGACTGCTTAAATTTCTCTCTCCCTCTGCCCCTTCCCCCGCTCTATCTCTCTCTCAAATAAAATAAACCTTTTTAAAAAAAGAATAGAGAGTATTTTTGAAGCACTCTCATAAATTGGCAGTACTTTTATGACTCTAGGATATTTTCATTCTGTTCACTCTCTTATACTTACTCCCTAGCATGTTTAACCCCAAGGATTTTCTACACTTGTAACATCCTGAATGTTTGTTTGCCTGCTTTTGCCTGAATATGTTCAGGATCTCCCAGAGGTTATCTCTAATATTACAATGTCAGTAGGAGATACTAACACACATGCATTTTGACCTGAAAATTCCTCACATCCCACTATCTGATCATACAAAAAGACTGAATGCTTTGTTAGTTCCATAATTTTTAAAGTCAGGCATAAGATTTCTAAAATCCCTGGTAATTCAGTGGAAAACAGGAACTTGATTCTATGTTTTTAGGTCATTTCCTTCCAAAATTGATTCTACTTGGATCCTCCATCCATCTCTACCACATTGCGGCGTGTGTATCTACCCAGGAGTGTCCAAATAAAGACTCTATGGGATTACTGGACTCACTGTTAAGTGTCCTGAGTGGTGACAATTTGCATGATGCTGCTAAATTAGGAATATTCAACCCAAATATCTGTCAGCAGATGAGCAGTTAAAGAAGATGTATATATACAATGGAATGTTATTCAACCATGAGAAGGAAAGAAATCCTGCCATTTGTGACAACTTGGATGAATCTTGAGGGCATCATGTTAAGTGTCAGACAAAGAATGACAAATACTCTATGATATCCCTCATAAGTAGAAAATAAAAAAGCTAAATTCCTAGAAATAGAGAGTAGAATGATGGTTGCCAGGGGCTACAGGGTGGGGAAATGGGGAGATGTTGGTCAAAGGGCACAAATTTCCAGTTGTAAGATGATTACGTTCTGGGGATATAATGTATAGCATGGGGATGATATCTAATAATTAATACTGTATTATATACATAAAAGTTGCTAAGATTGTAAATCTTAAATATTCTCACCACAAAAATGAAATGGACAAGCTAGAAGTATTAGCTAATGCTATGGTGGTAATCATTTTGCAATATATAA
Organism: Neomonachus schauinslandi; assembly: GCF_002201575.2. Lineage (NCBI taxonomy): Eukaryota > Metazoa > Chordata > Mammalia > Carnivora > Phocidae > Neomonachus > Neomonachus schauinslandi. The sequence goes on along the minus strand of NC_058407.1, from coordinate 113,760,294 downwards.
ATGTATGAAATCAATACGTGGACTCCTTAAAACTTACACAGTGTATATATCAATTATATCTCAATAGAGCTGGAAAAAAAAAGAATAGTTTGGATACTAATGTCAATTGTTTTGCACAATCTCAGACTCACTGTGGGTTAGCTCCCAGCTCTTAGTTCCTTCTTCCTGTGCCTCCTCCTTGATGTCAAGGGCTCAACACCTTTTAAATTACTGAACACTTGGGATACTTTTGGACAGAAAGTAAACTCACAGTGGCCTCACCTCCAGTGATAGGAGTGAAGAGTGATTAAACAAGACACCCTGGAGATCTGGGTGCTTCAGTAGAGACAACCCTGCCCCACAGGAGGACATGGGGTAGAAAAAGCCTCTATGTTTCATGGGCTCCAGCCACCATGTTAATTCTTGGATCCTCATTCCCATAGGGCCTGAATGCCACCTTCTCAGTTGGCCCTGCCCTTCCCCACACTACTTTTCACAGCCTCCAAGCCCAACCTTTTTATCCCCTTTCCCTGCTCTATTCTTTTCATATTCATTACCATCAGAAGTGAAATATATCTGGCTTATTTATTTAGCCTCTACAACTAGAACACAAGCTCCATTCTAGCAAGAATTTTGACCATTTCTTGGATTGTCATATCCCCTACACTGAGAATACACCTGGCATACAAGAAGCTTTTGATCCCTATTTTTTAATGAATGAAATTAAAAATTATTTATTTTCTTAATTCTCTTTCTATATATGGATCCCTTACAACTAGGATTGTCAAATCCAAAACATTGACATAAGGAGATCTAAGGGTCTCTGTTTTCTGTAGGAACTATGTTGAGGTCCACAAGTATAAGCTTAAAAATAAAGATCATAATAATTTGTATCTATTTGTATACCATGGGTACCTTCCCAAGTGAGTTCCCAGCAGCCCAAAACCCACCCTAAGATTAATCAGGCAGTGAGTGTAATGTTCTGGCAAGAATGTGGGCCAAAAGAAAGAAAGTCAGCGCTCTTCCCTTGGTGTGTGCTACCTACTTGATGTGTGACCTCAGGCAAGTGAATTAACCCCCAGTGTCCTACTCTATAAAATAGGGGGTTGAAGTATATGATGTTGAAATTTCCCTTAAATTCCCTCCTATCATGACCCTCTATCTTCCAACCCAAAATGCTCCATAAGGAAAAATGCATAATTATAAACTGTCTGCAACAATCCAGAGAGAGCTTAAAAAACAAATGGAAACAAAAAACAAAACCAAGAAATCTCTCAACACATTTCAAATTTTTAAAAAGCTATGTTAGCTATAAATATTCTGAAGGAGGGCACCTGGGTGGCTCAGTCGGTTAAGCGACTGCCTTCGGCTCAGGTCATGATCCTGGAGTCCCTGGATCGAGTTCCGCATCGGGCTCCCTGCTCGGCGGGGAGTCTGCTTCTCCCTCTGCCCCTCCCCCCTCTCATGTGCTCTCCCTCTCTCATTCTCTGTCAAATAATAAATAAAATCTTTAAAAAAAAAATATTCTGAAGGAAAGATGTTAAATACCTTCTTCTACTTTCTAAAAAGATTTTAAACCCTACTTCACACCCTCAATTCTTGTCCTTTTTCCCCACCAAGAGTTGGTCACCCAACTGACTGTGCCACCCAGGTACCCCTAAAATGAAACTATTTTTAAACTATGGTTTAATTTCTGATTAAGAATCCAAACCAAACATTTTTATTTTGATAATGATTATTTGATACATTATCTTGCCAACTGATGAGCGTCAGTGGAAGTATCTGATACTAAATGAATGTAGGTTAAGGTAAAAAAAATGATCACCAACAAAAATCATCATTCACCAAACAAGACATGTTCTTCCTTTCTATTCATTGTTTTACTGCCTGACGCATAAGAAGCAAGAGGGAAAGAAAGCCTATGCAATGCGTGCTATTTGAAGCAGCTTGCATACACTCTACAGCAGTGAACATTTCAACTAAATTACATAGTGATATTACATAGTTCCTCCCTCCCACACAACCCAATGCAAAGCAATGGCAGAAGTTCAAAATTCATAAAGAAAAATCAAGTTGGTGACCCCAATGAGGTCTTAAAATGTGGAATATTTTTTTAAAAGATTTTATTTATTTATTTGAGAGAGAGAGAGCACGTGAGAGCGGGGAGGGTCAGAGGGAGAAGCAGACTCCCTGCTGAGCAGGGAGCCCGATGCGGGACTCGATCCCAGGACTCCAGGATCATGACCTGAGCCGAAGGCAGTCGCTTAACCAACTGAGCCAACCAGGCGCCCCTGAAGGGATGAAATTCTTAAAAAAAAAAACCTACCGTACCTGTCATACTGATTCTGGTAAAGGTTTTTCCACAGGAAGAGAACAATCAAGGGGTGCCTCGGTGGCTCAGTCGTTAAGTGTCTGCCTTCGGCTCAGGTCATGATGCCTGGGTCCTGGGATCCAGCCCCGCATCGGGCTCCCTGCTCCGCGGGAAGCCTACTTCTCCCTCTCCCACTCCCCCTGCTGTATTCCCTCTCTCGCTGTGTCTCTCTCTGTCAAATAAATAAATAAAATCTTAAAAAAAAAAAGAACAATCAAGTGTATCACGACTGAGATTTTAACGGTTCAGTAAGTAGAGAGGAGAGTGGGTGCTCAGTTTGAATGGAGCTAGAGAAAGGTCCCAAGGAAGACTCATCCGGCCAAAGCCTTGCCCATCACTGGGAAACTGTAAATGGTGTTTAGACAATTTGAAGCATCATGATTTCATCCTTGATCCCTCTGTGAAAATCAAACTCTATTTTGAACATTTACAGAGGTAGCAGCCTTTGGAATTTCTTATCTCGAAGTGATGAAACTTTAATAAGATTGTGACCTTTGAGAAGTCCTTATTGAGTGCTTGCTTCAGTTTCCTTGTCAATAAATATGGACACCTACCTTACAGGACTTTCCATGAGAGAGGAATATTGGGCACATAAAAGGAGATAATGCACTTGAAGAAAGCTTGCACATTTAAAAGAGAGACCTGGTAGTAAGACCTACAGACTAGTTATTATATTTTCTTGCCTGGGAGGATGACCACACAGATGTGCTATCAATGCAAGGAACCTTCTTACCAAGGGTTTGAAGAATACCTTTAATAATTTAACTTATTATAAAGTTGAGAGCACAAGGCAGAGGCAAAAATCAGGAGAAAGGTGGAACACACTAGGTGGGTGACATCTAAATTAAGGCAATACCAGTGGAATAGAGATTAGGATACATTTGAGAACAAATGTAATTGGACTGGGGTTCATGTGCAGATCTGGTAGGGTGGAGCTTCTGAGGTTCAGAAAGCAGGACTGGGTGCTGTTCCTTCCCTTGCTTGCTCTCTAGATCTCTGCACGTGTTGGGCTGGGCTCACTCACAAGGTGCTGTGAGCTTCCAAGGTGGGGTCAGCTTCTGGCAAGTCCACTGAATTGTCTGCTTTCTCTGAGCCTCTCGGCCTGACACCGGATGGGTGGGTTAAAACTAGGATGGGAGATAAGAGGCCTAGGCTTACTCTTCAATTCTGTTTGAACAGTAATAAAGATGACATTGTACTCTGAGCCTCGGCTCTTTGTGGCTCATTTCTGATTTGTTAGAAATAATTCAGAATATGAGTGCGATTTACTCCTGTCAACCTCTGATGGGGAGGATGAGCATCTCCTAGATAAAAGGGAAAAAAAACAACAGTAGAAAAAAAATATTGTGAGAGGGCAGAGAACTAACCCAGTAAAAAGAGCTTAAGAGAAGAAAAAAGCAACACAGAAGACAAAAGAAAAGCAAACCCCACCCTTTCTGGAGCGACACACAGATATGGATCTACTCTAAAAGAGAGAGACTTTGAACATTCTTAAAAAGCTGTCTCTTATGCCTAATAATCATTTACACTTCAAACTCAATATGTAAAATTTAGAATTCATCGTTTCCATCCCAAATCCCACCTCCTGCTGTTTTCGGTTTGGTTTCTGGGACTGCAGTTCTTTGTTTTATGGGACCACAGTTCTCTACCCAGTTCACGCAACTACAATAGGTTGCGTCTATCTGAGGTGTCTTGAGGCCAGACTTCATACTTCGTCTTATTTCCATCCCGAATCTACCTAATCCCTCCTGCAGATTTTACTGACGTTTTCACGGAGAGGCAGAGGGTGGTTCCATTCCCTCATGCTCCAGCAAAACATAATCAAATGGTTCCTGGGCCTCTCATTCTTTGCCCAGAATCTTTTCCTAAACTTTTCAATTCTACTCAGCAGAACAAAGCCCTCAGATGGCTGAACCCAGCTTTCCTGGAAGACAGTTCTGCAACCATTTGTTATAAATCAAGCACGCTCCTTGGTGGGGGCAGGGAGGATAGTGTGTGTGTCCAAGTATGCCTATCAAGTTATTCCTCCGTCAAAAATAGATCTCTTGCAGGGGACAGGAGGAAGGGGGGGAGTCTACTGATGACAAAAATAAGATTCCTTTCTGTGTCATGACAGCCAAGGCAACATTTCAGTGATTCTCAACTCCTTTGCCTCTCTTCCACATTCAGTTACCAAATCTGGCCATCAAAAATCCTTGGGAGCCCCCAAAGTCACCTCTTTCTCTCTGTCTCCACTATCAGATTGTGGTATTCACTACCAAATATTCTTTTTTTAAAAAATATTTTATTTATTTATTTGACAAAGAGAGAGAGAGAGGGCACAAGCAGGAGAAGTGGCAGAGGGAGAGAGAGAAGACGGCTCCCCGCAGAGCAGGGAGCCCGATGCGGGACTTGATCCCAGAACCCAGGGATCATGACCTGAGCTGAAAGCAGACACTTAACCAACTGAGTCACCCAGGCGCCTCCAAATATTCTTTAATAACTCCCATGGCCAAATACATCTCTTTGGCTGGGCATGCAGGCCTTTTTGCCAAACTCACCCATTTTACAGCTTTATCTCCAATGCCTCTTCAGCCATATTGAAGCATTGTGCTTTCCTCCAGGTCTGTCTTTCTGCACGGACTGCTCCGTGACCTTCTTTCTCCTACCAAGTGAGCTCCTACACAGCCTTATGCCTCAAACCAAACAACTCCTCTGAGAAGCCTTCCCTGACTGTGACCCTCTTCTCCTGCCCTTTATTCAACTTCTCAACCCAGACCCACATAGAATTACCAAGGTAATACTTCATGCGGCTACAGCCTCCTGCCCTCCCTCTAAATAGAGCATTTGTCATCTCTATAGAGTATTCTTTATCCGTTAAAGTCCTGGAGCTTTTCTTAACAATTTCATTGCACTTTTTAAGATATATTAAAGATATAAACCCTATTTGATCTGCTGTACTTATTTCTTCCAGAGTATTGTTCCCCTTTTTGTATCTGCTGTTTTTTGTTTTGGTTGATATTTTCAAGGGGAATACTACATTATTTAGTTAATTTTGCCAGTTGTTTTCCTATATGATTGCTTTTAAATGTAAAATATTTTTCCATCCAGATATTTTATAGATATTAATTTTATTTTTTCTAGACTTCTGGTTTGATTTTCTAAATCAAAATTTTTAATCCTTATCATATTTCTCTTGTGCATGGTTTGACACACTGATCTAATTATATATTTGCCTAAAAGCTAGCCAGTAGTCCTAAAATCATTTATTGAATAAAATTTTTCTCCTATATGGCTTTTTATGGCTTCACATCATATGTTAAGTTCTTGTATCTATTGGCAAACCATAAAGGAAAATAATTGGTAAATTTAACCCAAATCTATTTGGAACTATTTAATCAGTTTCTTCTGAAAAGCAAAACTAACAGACTGAGAAAGTAAAAATCCACCTGGCTATTTATCAGACTGGGACAGCCAGCTGCAAGATGAACAGGAAACCGTATTTCTTCCAAGGGCACATTGCTGTTCTAAAGCATCACTACAGACATCTTCTTTGAGTAACTACTACTTTCTTACTCATTGGAAAATCGTGTTCTCTAAAATCCTAGACGATCAGAAATTTTAATTTTTGAAATTATATCAGTAAGAATGAAACATCCCACTCTTGCTCGGAGGTCTAACTCACTTCGATACAGACAAATGGCCTTGATTTTACAACTCAGGAGCAGAGCTTCACATGAGGTGTTTCTGAATATGACATTCCAAGTTTATCCAAGGAAGCAAACCCTGGGTTCATTTTGCAGTCCAACCATCATGTTGGCCCCTTTACTCCTAGCCCCGCTGGGCTTTGAACTTATCAAAACTCTGCCTCATGGTGGACAGTTGCCATTGCTGCAATGAGTCGGTAAACTTGACAGTGAGACCACAGGTTTTGTCCTTGATGGTCTTAGGCTGATTGGATTGTACATACTATTCTTGTGTTGTGCCATACTCTTAATTATTACAGTTTACCACTATGTTTTTATTTCATTGTTATCGAAAGGTTCTCAAACTTTTTGGTCTTGGACCCTCTTTTACACTCTAAAAAATCATTTGAGGACACCAAAGCGCTTTTGTTTATGTGTTATGTCTCCTGATATTTACCATATTAGAAATTTGAGAAATTTAAAAATATATTTACTTAAAAATTAATTTAAAAACACTAGTAAATTCATTGCATGTTAGTATAGATAACATTTTTTAATGAACAATAACTACAGTTTTCCAAAATAAATTTAGTGGAAGAGATGGCATTCCTTTACATTCTTGCAAATTTGTTCCCTGCTTGGCATGATAGAAGGTGCATCTGCTTCAGCATTCAACCTCTTGGGATAACACATAGGATGTAGCCAACTTGACTGTATACTTGTGAAAGAACGGATACCGAAAAGGAGTGGAAAAAAAAAAGTCTTACTATCATGAAAGCAATTTTGATTTTGTGAACCCCGTGAATGACCTCAGACGCCCCAAGACCACAGTCTGAGAACCACTGGCCTTAGCTTTTGTAGTTTATGTAGTTTCTCAAATGAATTCTAGAATATTTTTGTCTCTTAATTTAGGAGGTAATAATTGTGTATTTAAAATTTTGTTTTTTCACTAAAGGATATCCTCTGTCTCCCTAGTTAATAAAATATTTTATAAATACTTTCTCAATAGTCCTGCATTTTTCTTCTTAGATCTACATTTCTCATTTTTTTTATCATTCCTAGTTATTTCATATTCTTTGTTGCTATTGTAAATGGGATCCACTTTCCCATTGTATTTTAATTGGTTATTGTTGGCCTATTTTATTTTGTGTGTGGCCAGTTGGTTACTTTTTATTATGTTAAATAATATATTTGATATGCTGGTTTTTAAAGAAGTAACTTAAAATTTTGAGTCTGTTTACATGTTAGTACTGATACGATATTCTCAATATTCTGAGATATCCTCAGATATCAGATGAGATACACGATATTCTGAGAAAAATTCATTGTTCAATTTCTAGAGTTCAAAGATCTTTTCTGAGGAAGGATCTTGAATATGCTGAATGCCTTTTTGGCATCTATTCAAATGATCATGTTTTTGTTAAGGCAGATGCATTGATTAGGACTAGATGACCTCTGTTCTCTTCTAGAATTCTTCTCACTTAGATAACATCATGAATGTCAGACCCATTTAGATTACTAACAGAATCAAAGGACATCTTGACTGTGGTTCCCACCTGTTGAAGGGGGTGGTGGTGGGAGGAAGGCTTAACTGTGCGCACAATGTCCCTTGAGGCTGTTCAGGGGAATGTGGTCAGCATGGACCCATTCAGGGAGCTCAGAACCATCAGGACAGGGAGGACAGGCCTGGCGCCGCAAGGGACCAGCTAGAGGACTGGTAATTAACAGAAGTCTTCCTGAAGCAGAGCTTCCAGCTTTCATTCAGACTGAGCCCCAGGTTCCTTAAACCGCCAAAGTGAATTGGTATCTGTGGGCGACTTCATTAGTCACTTTCCTTTCGCAGGTCTAAAACCGATGCTTATTTTCAGCTGGTGGCTTGAGCCCCATAGATTGGGGAAGTTCTTGGGCGGGGGGGAGGGGAGACACCGCGCATTAAAATGAGGTGAATTTGCTCCAGGACCCCGGGCATGTCCGGGAGGTTCCAGGGGTCTGGGGGGCGCCCCAGGGTGGGCGCTGCACCCCCTTTGCCCCGCGTCCCCGGCACCAGGCCAGGGAGGCGCGGGCCGGGTCCCGAAAAGACCCTCGCAGGCCCCCGCCGCCAGCCCACCGCCCAGCGAGGTTCCGAGGCGCAGGTGACGCGCCATCTCCCTCGGCGCGGGCGGGGTGCGGCAGGGGCGCAGCGGCGAGGAAGCACGTTCCCGAGCCCCGGGAGGGGCGTAAGGAGGCGCCAGCTTCCGGCCCAGGTAGGGGTCAGGGCCGCGCGGGTGTGGCGAGGCGCCCGGGGAGGGGGCGGGGCCTGCGCGGCGCTGGAGGCGGTGCCGCTTCCCGGCCCCGGGGTGGAGGGCGCGCCCCGGGCTCTGAGAGTGCGAGGCTAGGGCGCCCGCGCGTTCCCGGGGCCGGCCTGCAGACCTGGACCGGGAGCGTGAAGAACGTGGGAGGAGAACCCGAGGGGAGGACGCACCTCGCCCCGGCGGTCCGCGGAGGGACCTGTGGCGCCGCGCCGGGTCGGCCCCAGGGAGCTCTTGTTCTGGGATTTCTCTAGGAGCAGGTCGGTGGGGCTGGGCTCCCTGCAACTCCATATGCCTCTGAAAAGTTTCCTAAGGAGAGAGAAAAGTGCAGACAAGAGCACTGTGATCCTTGTTGAGAAATAGGGGAATCCTACCAGAAACGATGTCATTGAAACTTGCTAACAGCCCCGTTCTGTTTTCCAGAAGTTTCTCCTATTTGCACCTTGCTAACATTTTCCTAAGAGAAATTTAAAACAAAAACATTTAAGTGATCATTTATTAGTACTAGGATGGTAATTGGACGTAAGCCTTGAAATAGCCCTTGTAAGGGCACTAAAATTAAGAAGGAAAAGAAAAGATTTTTGAAAATCCGAAGACTCCTCATGGGTTTCATTGTTTCTGCAGTTTTCGTGGTGATTGTAGGTGCTCTTAAAGCCTTAAGTTTTTTTTATAATTCACATTGATCCAGGAACTTTAGATTTGTTTTATGCTGGTACAGGAGATGAGGTGCTTTATGCTCCGTGTTAGTTGTGTAAAAATGCTAAAACGGAGGAAAAAATTATAGTCCTGCCATACTACCTAAATGTTTATAAATTCAGCTTCTAATTACTTTCCCCGGATCCTGGATGCTTATCCCTGTAACACCATGACTTTGTTGTGTGTCACAGGCCCAGGATCACAGCTGCAGCCTGGGCACTTTATGTCTTGTATCTGAGCATTATTACGCTTTACTTTCAGACTTTTCTAAAGGTAGGTGATCAAATTGACAACTTTTCTGGATTTGCTGGAGCCTAAGTTCCAAGTTTTGACAAATAAATGAAAGTCCGTGTTATTCATGCCATATTGATTTTTATGACATTGTAAAAGATAAAAATTGGAGAATTTAGAGATGTATAAGATTTCAACGATAACTTTTTTTTTATGAATGTATTGATGTGATGTCTAGCGTGTGTGAAAAATTACTCTCATTTGTCTTAGTCCTTTTTTATTATTATTGGTGGGGGAAAAAAGAGCAAAGTGAAAGATTTAACTTGATGGTCTTTGATACCAGCCTGGTATATCTATTTGCAGAGATTGTGGTCACATCACAAAAGGGGATAGCATTGTCTTGCCTTTCTTTTCCATCTTCCTTTTACAACCCAATTTTTTTGTGCACATGTTTGAAAAATAACTTTTAGCTGCCAAATCCAAAATATTTGAAGGTCCATTAGTTGCTGCTAATAGTTTGGTGAACAAACAAATATTTGTAAGTGAAAATCTACTTTAGAGTATGTGAATGTAGATTATATAAAGTTGCGATTTAAAAATGTTTTATTATTTTAATGATTTCTGCAATGTCAGTACTCTAAACTTTTCATTTCCAACTTTTTTTTTTAAACAATGATCCTTTCATTAGTCTTTCCCCTGGATCCATAATTTGAAAAATTGTATCTAACAAACAAACTCCCTTTCCTTGGTAATAGGAAACAAACTCAGTTATCCATTAGAGGGTAAATAGAAGATTTCCATTAGACTTTCAAAATAATTCACAGAAGACTCTACCATTTTGGGGACAACAAGGAGTCAGGACCCTCAAGTTGGGGAACATTACTCTTCTGAACTGAAATCCTCTATCACTGAACACCAACCTTCTACCATGGCCTTTGACCTGGCCTTTTTCTTGACTCTACCATTCGCCAGCATTATGACCTTAAAAACTCTCTCTAATCCCAGTCTTCTTTTCTGAAAATGCGGGTTACAGTAATGTCTTTCTGGAATGTTTCTTATGAGTCTTAAATGACATAATGCATATAAAACTATAAGTACAGTAGGCACCTGACATATGGCAGTTCAGAAAAATGCTAGCCACTGTTAGTGTCCATTTGTTCTGAGCTCTGAGGATAATCACACTGTGTGGTTAGGTTTATGTCTATTGTCTATTTCTGGAGAAAGAACACAAATCCTCATGTAGAAGTCATAAGGTGATAGCATAAAAGCTGAATTTGGTCTTTGGATATGTTGATTTGGGTGAGCTCATCACTTTAAAATAATTGAATTATTTACCAATATTTTAGAATTAGTACATTTTGCATAAATTCCTAGAGTCCTAGCTTTTCCTGAGAAACAGGAGGGTCAGGCAGGAGGGAGCTTGCAACTGTTAGCAGCTGAATCCAGCGTGTGGTTGCCCACTTTGGATGGGGTGCGTACACTCTCCAGTTTCCACAGGGTCTCCACTCCCTGCTCGTACTTTCTCCCACCTGCCTCACTCATGTATTTCACCTCCCTTGCCCTGCAGACATTTCAGGTTGTGATTTCTGACTCAGAAAATATACCTTACGAATTGTGTGGCCAAAACCATAACCCAACTTTTATCCTTTAAAAAGGAGTACAGTAATCCTGTATTACAATTTATGAAGCATTTCCTTATTTGATACTTAAATCAACTCAGAATTAGTTCAGACATGCATTATCATTGCATTTTATAACTGTGGACATTGAAGCTTATGGGTTTGTACTAAAGCTTAAAATAGTGTTCTGACGACTTAAAGTTGTTTTGGGTTCTCACTAATGCCACTTTTTATTTTATTTTATTTTAGATTTTATTTATTTATTTGTCCGAGAGAGTACAAGCAGGGGGTGCAGCAGGCGGAGGGAGAAGCAGGCTCCCCACTGAGCAGGGAGCCCGATGAGGGGCTCCATCCCAGGACCCTGGGATCATGACCTGAGCTGAAGGCAGAAGCTTAACCAACTGAACCACCCAGGCGCCCCACTAATGCCACTTTTTAACTATGGAGAAATTTGTTAGGAAATGATAGCCTTTCTTTTGGTTTCAGCACTTATTTTAAGCAAGTACTTTTATTTCCATAATTACAAACTAAGAAAATGAGTGGTAGAAAGGATACATGTATGGAAGTACATCAGTAGTCCTTATTTGCCCTCTCTACAGAGCATCTTTAAGCAAATTGAAGGGAACAAAACATTGACTACGGCTCATTCAAAACAGACCATACATATAAATAGACAAGGTCTGTTTTAAGCCATACTTTATTACCTATGTTATTGGAAAGCTGAAAGAGATATGTGTCCAGTTCATCTGGTCTGCAGTTACACTAGACCAGAGATTTCTGTGAGTGTGTTTTAAAGTTCTGAGAAAGGAGATACCCAAAACTTGTGTGGTGATTCAGCCTGGTGTCTCTGTGAAGTTGTTTTATATAGCAAACACACTTTGTAGTGGGCTTCTTTTAACCAGGGAGGCTTTATTCCTTTCACAATCATGCCAAGAGGATAATCTATGCAATAAGATAAAAGGAGGGGTAGTTCATTTGTGGGTGTGGTAACTGTGTGTGATCCTCATGGTATGTGTATGAGAGAAGGTCAAGCCAGTCATGCAGAGGGTTTGAGGAAGCAGCTAAGCCAAGACAACAGGACATCCTTCAGCAGACAAGAGTTTCAGTGTCCAAACACCTGTCAGGAGGGAGTGGAGGCTGAAGACACAGGGAATGGTGAAGAAAAACTTAGAGTGAGTTTAGGGGTGTCAGAAAGAGCCAGATCATTCAGGGTCTGGAGAACGCAGTAAGAATATGGATTTTGAAGGTTTGTTAGCAGGAAAATAATGTGATCTGATTTTCTGTGTTGAGATCATTCTGGCTGCCGTGTGGAGAGGGACAACTTAGGTAGCTGACCTGTGGACCTTCCAGTATGTTTCTTCCATCATAGGCGGGAGCTCCTTTTGAATCTAACTTAAACTTTACATGGTGAAGTTGAAAGAGCTTAGCAGAAGTGGGTGCATTGAGGGAAGGATCCTCCAATAATGTTCTGCAAAAATATATGATGAATATTTTTAAAAGTAAGAATCGGGGTATTACAATATTGCTTGGCTTTGAGTAAAGCCATCTGCTACTTTCTTTATATAATGGTATTTTGAGGTTCTCATGTTTAATGTAAGTATTTAACATGTATATTTATCTTAAAAGTCTGAAGTTATTATTTCTAACTGCCTCTTTAACCATATAAGTAATTTAGGAACATTGAAATCCTATTACTACACTTTTCATTATTATTCATGTTATTCATTTCATTATTATTATCATTCATTATTATCTAGTATTGTGTCTTGCAGTCAGTGCTAGTTTAGATTTATACACATGCGTAACAGTTTCTTTGCTGTTTTTGGCAATTTAGACCTTTCTTGCGGATCATTATCGTTCTTGAAAGGTATCCTATAAATATGCTCTTTCTCAGGGGTCATTATGGTTAAACGCAAATTTTTTTTGGTGAAAAATGTCTTTATCTTGCCTTTGATCTTGAAAGATACTTTTGTTTATTTTAGGTTAACAATTATCATCTTTCATTTGAATACATAATATATTTTTTTAATTTATTATATTACTGCTTTCTATTTTAATATCAGCAGTCAAGGGGCACCTGGGTGGCTCAGTCGGTTGAGCGTCTGACTCTTGATTTCTGCTCAGGTCATGATCTCAGGGTCCTGGGATCAAGCCCTGTGTGGGGCTCCCCACTCAGCAGGGAGTCTGCTTGTCTCCCTCTCCCTCTGTCCCTCCCCTTGCTTGCTCTCTCTCTCTAAAATAAATCTTAAAAAAAAAAAATCAGCAGTCATTCTAATTGTTTTCCTCTACATGTAATATATCTTTTCTAGTTGATTGGTTTTAAGAGGTGTTCTTTGTCTTTGGTGTTCCATGGTTTTACTGTGGTGTGTATCTAACTGTGGATTTCTTTTTATCTACCCTACTTGAGCTTCCTAAATTTGAGTGTTCACACATTTCACCTCTTTAGGAAAACTCTCAACCATTACCTGTTGCTTTTTCTCCATTCTCTCTATTCTCGCCTTCTCAAATGGATTGGATGTGTGTTGGACTGAATCAGTCTGGAAAACAGTTAATACTGGGTAGTTCAACAGGGAATTTCAGATGGTGCTCTGGTCTGAATGTTTATGTCCTCCCAAAATTCCTATGTTGAAATCCTGAGCACCAGGGTGATGGGAGGTGGGGCCTTTGGAGGTGATTAGGTCATGACGGAGGAGCCTCATGAATAGGATTAATGTCCTTATAAAAGAGACCCCAGAGATCTAACTCATCTTCTCCACAATGTGAGGTTATTGTGAAAACCCAGCTGTCTAGAAAGTGGGCCCTCACCAGACATTGGGTCTACCAGCACATGACATTGGACTTCCCAGCCTCTAGAACTGGGAGAAATAAGTATTTTTTTGTTTCTAAGCCACCCAATTTATGGTATTTTTATTATAGCAGCCTGAACAGACTAAGACATGTGAAAAATCAGTTAGAAATGTTTTGGGATATCTAAATGCCAAACAGGGCACAGTGAGGCAGTTTATGTTCAGCAATAGCAAAAAAACTCCTGTCACTGCTTGGGCTGTGGGGTTGCAGTACGGAGATAGTCTTACCAGAACCCAGAAACTGAGGCCATCTCAAACCATGGCAGGTTCTTCCTTATAGGAACAGGGACCGTGGAGACATAGCCACTGGTGGAGACATCATAAAACCCAGAGAAAGCAGAGGAGAAATATCCTGGTATCACTTCCTCCTCCCATCCAGTCTCCTGCCTGAGACTCTCATGGACAGAATCTAGCAGAGGAGGAAGTGAAGGGAACGGGTAGTGTGGGAAATACAGTTTTGAGATACCAGCTCCCCAGACTCAGGACATGGAAGGTTATGCGTGGATCTGAGGGCAGGCGGACCGTTCCATTCTCCTTTCCATATCTTTCAGTTTGGCTTTCGTGTTTTTCATTACTCTGTTTCCCTGTACCGCATCCCGAGTAACATCTTTATTGTGGCGAAATATGCATTACATACAATTTACCCTTGAATCATCTTTAAATGTGCAGTTCAGTGACATTAAGTACGCTCACATTGTTTTACTTATCACCACCATCCATCTCCAGAATTTTTTTATCTTCCTAAACTAAAACTCTACCCATTAAACAACAATTTCCATTTATTCTCCTTCCCCCACATCCCTAGTAACCACAATTCTACTTTCCTTCTCTGAATTTGACTATTCTAGGTACTCTATATAAATGGAATCATGCAATATTTGCCCTTTTGTGGCTGCCTTTTTCCACTAAGCGTAATGTCTTCTAGGCTAATCCATATTGTAGCATGTATCAGAATGTCCTTTCCCTCCTAAGACTGAGTAATATTCCATATTGTATGTCTGTACAACATTGTATTCATGTCCATTGATGGACATGTGGGTTGCTCCCACCTTTTAGCTACTGCGAATCATACTGCTGTGAACATGGATATACATACATCTCTTTGAGAACTTGCTTTCAATTCTTTTGAATATGTACCCCAAAGTAGAATTGTTGGTAATTCTGTGTTTTTCTGAGGAACCACTATCCCATTTTCCACAGCAACTGCCCTAGTTACATTCCCACCAGCAAATGCACAAGAGTTCCAGTTTCTCCCAACCTCAACAACACTTGTTTTCTGTGTTTTTGATAATAGCCATCCTAATGGGGGTGAAGTAGTATCTCATTATGGTTTTGATTTGCATTTTCCCAATGATTAGTGGTGATGAGCGTCATTTTATTTGCTTATTGGCCATTTGTATTTCTTTTTGGACAAGGATCTATTCAAGTCCTTTGCCCATATTTTAAATTGGGTTATTTTGTTGTTGTCTTGTAGGAGTTCTTTTTACATTCTGGTTAACCCTTTATAAGATATAGGACTTGCAGATATTTTCTTCTATTCTGCAGGTTGTCTTTTCACTCTGTTGATAATGTCCTGATAATGCATCAGCACAAGAGTTTTTAATTTTTATGAAATCCAGTTTAAATCTGTTTTTTCTGTTGCCTGTGTTTTAGTGTCACATCCAAGAAATCATTGCCAAATCCACTGTTATGAAGGTTTTCCCCTATGTTTTCTTCTAAGTTCTATAGTTTTTGCTCTTACGTTTAAGTCTTTGATACTTAGGGGTTAATTTTTTCAATCCCTTTTTTTAAAGATTTTATTTATTTATTTGACAGAGAGAGATACAGCAAGAGAGGGAACACAGCAGAGGGAGTGGGAGAGGGAGAAGCAGGCTTCCCGCTGAGCAGGGAGCCTGATGCGAGGCTCGATCCCAGGACCCTGGGATCATGATGTGAGCCGAAGGCAGACACTTAACACCTGAGCCACCCAGGTGCCCCATCTTTCTTTCTTTCTTTCTTTTTTTTTTTTTTAAGATTTATTTACTTGAGAGAGAGAGAAAGAGAGAGAGAGAGAGCAAGAGCAAGCATGGGGTTGCACAGGGGGAGAGAGAGAGAGTCCCAAGCAGACTCCCTGATGATCCCGGAGCCTGATGTGGGGGGGTTAATTTTTTGTATATGGTGTAACGTAAGAATTCAACTTTGTTCTTTTACAGATGGTTACTTAGTTTTCTCAACACCAGTTGTTGAAAAGTTTGTTCTTTCCCTATTTAATGGTCTTGGCAGTCTTGTTGAAAATCATTTGACCATATATGTGAAGTTTTATTTCTGGGTTCTCTAATTTATTCTTTTGGTCTATATATCTGTCTTTATGCCAGGATCAGACTGTTTTGATTACTGTGACTTTGAAATAAGTTTTGAGATCAGGAAGTGTGAGACCTCCAACTTTATCCTTCTTTTTAGTATTGTTTGGGTTATTTGAGATCTTTGAGATTCCGTACGAATTTTAGGCTGGATTTTTTTTTTCCATTTCTTTTTGGGATTTTGATAGGGAATGCATCTGTAGATTGTTTGGGGGTAGTATTAACATCTTAACAATATCAAGTCTTCCAATGTGTGAACACAGGATGTCTCTACATTTCTTTGTGTCTTGTTTAATTTCTTTCAACAGTGTTTTATAGTTTTCACTGTACAAGTCTCTTGCCTCCTTGCTTAAATTTATTCGTAAGTACTTTATTCTTTTTGGTGCTATTGTAAATAGAATTGTTTTCTGAATTTCCTTCTCAGAGTCATTGTTAGTGTATAGAAATGAAACTGATTTTATATATCACGACTTTACTGAATTCATTGATTAGTTCTAACAGTCTTTTTGTGGCTTCTTTAGGGTTTTCTACATATAGGATGAAGTCCTCTGTGAATAGAGAAATAAAGTTAATTTTAATCTTCCCTTCCAATTTGGATGTCTTTTTTTTTTTTTTTACTTTTGATATGGGAAGGTTTTATCTTTTTTTAGTTTAATTTTATTTTATTTACATTCAATTAATTAACATATAGTATATTATTAGTTTCAGAGGTAGAGTTCAGTGATTCATCAGTCTTATATAACACCCAGTGCTCATTACATCATGTGCTTTCTTAATGCCCATCACCCAGTTACCCCATCCCCCCACCTCCAGCAACCCTCAGTTTGTTTCCTATAGTTAAGCGTCTGTTTTGGTTTGTCTCCCTCTCTGATTTCATCTTGTTTTATTTTTCCCTCCCTTCCTCTATGTTCCTCTGTTTTGTTTCTTAAATTCCACATATGAGTGAAATCATATGATAATTGTCTTTCTCTGATTGACTTATTTCACTTAGCCTGATACCCTCTAGTTCCATCGACATTGTTGCAAATGGCAAGATTTCATTTTTTTGATAGCCGACTGATATTACATTTTATATATATACCACGTCTTCTTTATCCATGGATGTCTTTTCTTTTTCTTGGCTGCTTGCTCTGGCGAGGACTTCTGGTACTGTGTTGAATAGAAATGGCAAAAGTAGGCCTGCTTGCCTGTTGCTGTTCTTAGAGGAAAGGTTTTCAGTCTTCCACCAATGAATGTGATGTTAGCTATGGGTTTTTCATACATGGCCTTTGTTACATCCAGGGAGTTTTCTTCTATTCTTAGTTTGGGTGTTTTTTTTTTAATCTTAAACAAGTATTAAATTTTATCAAATGCATTTCTGCATCAATTTAAATGATCATTTTTTTACTCTTCATTTTGTTAATGCCATATATTACATTGATTGATGCTCATACATTGAACCATTCTTGCATTCCAGGAATAAATCCCACTTGGTCATTGTATGTGACCCTTTGAATATGCTATTGCATTCAGAGTATTGGTATTTTATTTGAAGATTTTTGTATCAGTGTTTATTGGGATATTGGTCTGCAGTATTCGTTTCTCGTAGTGTCTTTGCCTGGCTTTGGTATCAGGGTAAAGCTGGCCTCGTAGAATGAATTAGGCACTGCTCACTCCTCTTAAATTTTTTTAGAAGAGTTTAAGAATTCTTAGTCCTTGCTTTTTAAGAGTTGAAGGTATTGGGGCGCCTGGGTGACTCAGTCATTAAGCGTCTGCCTTCAGCTCAGGTCATGATCCCAGGGTCCTGGGATCAAGCCCCACATTGGGCTCCCTGCTCAGCGGGAAGCCTGCTTCTCCCTCTCCACTCCCCCTGCTTGTGTTCCCTCTCTCGCTGTGTCTCTCTCTGTCAAATAAATAAATAAAATCTTAAAAAAAAAAAGAGTTGAAGGTTTTTTAAACTTTGTTGTTTAAGGTGTTAATTTTTCTTTAATGTTTAGTAGAATTAACCAGTAAATCTATGTGGTCCGGGGCTGCTTTTGTTGTTGAGGGGTTTTTGATTACTGATTCAATTTCCTCACTATTTATAGGCCTATTCAGATTTTTAATTTTTTCATGATTCAGTCTTGGTGCTTGTGTGTTTTTAGGAATTTGTCCATTTCATCTAGTTTATCCACTGTGTAGGCATGTAATTGTTCCTAGTTCAGTCCTTTCTATTTTTATGAAATCAGTAGTAATGCCTCCTCTTTCATTTTCTGGTTTTACTTATTTGTATTTTCTCCATTTTTTTCTTAGTCTAACTAAAGGTTTGTCAATTTTGTTTATCTCTTGGAGAACAAATTCTTGCTTTTGTTGATTTTTTTTCTATTGTTTTTCTCTTTTTCTATTTTATTTATCACTGCTCTAGTATTTATTATTTCCTTTTATTACTTTTGGGTTTAATTTTTTCCTCTTCCTCTAATTCTAGTTTTAAGGTATAAAATTAGGATTTGAGATTTTTCTTCTTTTGTAACATAAGTTTTTATACCTATAAATTTGCCTCTTAGCACTGTTTTGCTGCATCCTTTAAGTTCTGCTGTATTGTAGTCTCATTTGCTTCAAGATATTTTCTAATTTTCCTTGTGATTTCTTGTAGGATTCTTAATTATTTAATAGTGTGTTGTTTAATTTCCACATATATGTGGATTTTCCAGTTTTCCTTCGGCTGTTGATTTCTAGTTCCGTTATGTTCTGATTGAAAAAGGTATTTTGGGGGTGCCTGGGTGGCTCAGATGGTTAAGCATCTGCCTTCGGCTCAGGTCATGATCCCAGGGTCCTGGGATTGAGCCCCACATCGGGCTCCCTGCTCAGCAAGGAGCCTGCTTCTCCCTTGCCCTCTGCTACTCCCTCTGCTTGTGCTCTCTTGCTCTCTCTGTCAAAAAAATAAATAAAATCTTTAAAAGGAAAAAGGTATTTTGTATGTTTTCAGTCTTTTAAATTTTATTAAGACTTGTTTTATGGCCTAACATATGGTTTATCTTGAAGAATATTCCATCTACACTTGAGAAAAAGGTGTATTCTGCTATTGTTAGATGGAGCATTCTGTATGTGTCTGTTAGATCCGATTGGTCCTTAGTGTTGTTCAAGTCCTATATTTCCTTCCTGATCTCTGTCTCATTGTTTTATCTACTACGGAAGGCAGGGTATTGAAGTGTCCTGCTATTATTGTAGAGCGATTTATTTCTCTTTGAATTACATCAGTGTTTGTTTTATATATTTTGGAGCTTTGGTGTTTTGTGCATATATATTTATAACTGTGATATCTTCTTGGTGAGTTATGCTTTTATCATTATATAGCATCCTTAATTTCAATCTGAAGGACTCTCTTTAGCAGTTGTTGTAGGACAGATCTAGTGGCAATGAACTCCCTCAGTTTTTATTTATTTGGGGAATGTTAATTTCTCTCTCATATTTGAAGGACAGTTTTGCTGCATATAAAATTCTCAGTTGACAAGTTTTTCTTTCAGCACATTAACTATATTGTCCCACTGCCTTCTGACTTACAAGGTTTCTGCTGGAAAATCTTGTAAATGATGAGTTGCTTTTCTCTTGCTGCCTTCAAGATTCCTTCTTTGTCTTTGTCTTTTGACGGCTTCATAATAATGTGTCTCAGTGCGGGTTTCTTTGGATTTATCCTTGCAGTTTGCTGGGCCTCTTGGATTTGTAGATCCATCTATATGGATTTGTACATCCCTGTCTTTTCCTTAAATTTATGATGTTTTCAGCCATTATTTCTTCAAATAATCTCCCCTCCTCATTCTCTTTCTTTTTCTTCCTCTAGTACTCATAATGCTTATATTGGTTCTCTTGATGGTATCTCATAAGTCCCTTAGGCTCTGTTCATTTTTCTACATTCCTTTTTCTTTTTGTTCCTCAGACTTGATAATTTCAAATGACTTGGCTTTAAGTTTGCTGGTTTTCTTCTGCCCATTCAACTCTGTTATTAAACCCCTCTAGGGAATTTTTCAATTCAATTATTTTAATTTTCATATCCAGAATATCCGTTTGGCTCTTTTTTTAAAATAATTTCTGTCTCTGTGTAGGTACTTTCAAGTGTTCCCTCTGTCTCTAGTCTCTGAAAAAAGATTGCAAAAGATGACATTCTTTCTTTCTTTCTTAAATATTTTATTGAATTCATTGGTAAAATCACCTGAAATTTTTCTAGCTACTGTGTTCTATTCATTTCTATCCAGTATTCAACAGATCCTTGTTGAGTACTTCCTCTGTGCTAGTCATGGTTTTAGAGTCTTTGGGATATATCCGTGAACAACCTAAAATTTCAATGCTCATGGGCTTACATTCTAGTAGTACAGAAACACAATAAAACATAATAAACAGGAAGTGATGTAGCATGAAAGGAGGTAAAGAGTGTTATGAAAATAGAGCAGGGAAAGGGGGACCAGGAGGTTGGAGGTAGGATAGAGTGGAGGAGGGCAGGGTGGCATTTTAAACAGGATGGCTAGGATAGGACTTATTGAGGAGGTGATGGCTGATGCAAGAATTAAAGGAAGTGAGGGAGTAGACCAATATGGATATCTGGAGAAAGAGCATTCCAGGCAGAGGGAAGACACAGCCCATCGGGAGATCAGCCCTGCTGTGTTTTAGAATGAGCATGAAGGCAGTTTGGTTATTTTAGTAAAGAAGAATGAAGGGGAGGTTTACAAAAGCAGTCAAATAAGTGTTGAGATGAATGATAAGATCCTGAAGTAAGATACTTTTTTCATTGTAATATGGTCTTTTTTCTATCATGAAAAAAAACAAAAAACCCTCAGCAGCTCAATATATAATATATCAATTCAAAAAGATGATTCTTCATTTTTAAAATGTAGCTTTTAAAATGGAAGTACCTTTTTGGAATTATGGTAAATACACATGTTAAAATATAGTAAGTATATATGCCAAAAAGTTATTTAGCATAAATGATCATATAATTAAGAAGTTAGTTTTCATTTTATGAGCTAGAGAATTATTTTTTATTCTGTGAGTGCTAAAGGACTAGAAAAAAAATGAGCATTCATGCCATACAACCTGCTGTAATCATTAAATAATTAGTTGTTTACTAACTGACATTTTATTTTATTCTTAAATAATAATCTATCAGTACTGGAAAAAGTATAGCTTAAGGTTAAGAAGACTTCTAAGGTTTTGAATTCTTTAATGCTTAATTTTGAGGAAGTCATTTTAGACCTCATCTTACCTACTTGTTGGGAGTTTTGTTTGTTTTGAATGAGATTGCACTAAGTATATTCTGTTTCCAAAACACCTGTGCTTTTGTTATTCTGTGATTATTGTTTTGTGTTTTATGATATAACAATGCACTGCTTTAAATATTTGTTTTACTGAGAATTGTTAAAGGGGAAATTATGTTTTGGACAAACTTCTTTTCATGTTTAATGTCCAGCTCCAATACTGCTTATTTTCTGTATCTTTTCATGATCACTTCAGAATTAATTGCTTCTTCATCTGGGCTACTATAGCACTTTATGCTTGTTTCTATTATCTGTCACTTTTCATAATATTACTTACATATATCTATCCATGAGTTGCCTATCTTTGTATCCCCAAGAGTCTAAAATACTCTGCACACATTAGGTGTTCAGTCATTCTTATGCCTGTATATTTAAATACCAATAGTTAGTTCCTAATAATTAATGTAGAAGAAATTAAAATTGTGTTCAACAACATTACCACTTGAAAAGCAGTATTGCATATAATGAATGTTTCTTGTGGTTAAAAACGCTTATTTCAGGCATTTAACAAGATTTAATTTGGTCTTTTGGCCTAACTTTTACATTATGTGGATGGCATAAATGCTTATTTGCATAACTCAAGTACATAGATGTAAGAAGTAGTTATCTTGTCACTGATTGTGAAATCACTAAAGTGGATGATTATTACTGATTACCTCCTACTTATTCCATTGCATTTTGGATCATAGGCACAAATTTCATAAAGATTAAGTGTTCTAAGAACCATTCATAAGTGTGTTTTGTGTAGTGATGTAATTTTTAGCAGGCATTCATAGCCATTTATGAGATGATGTGCCCGTCAGTATAATGAATCAGAACATGTTCCTTATTTTGTTTAGATTTTCAGATTCTTTTCAGCTCTCCCTAATCCTTATTTTTCTCCCTCATTTAAAAACTTCTTCTGAAGAATCATACTGATTAATTTATTCATCAGCTGTATATTTAACATCTACTATATGCCAGGCACAGAGTTAGGCATTATTAGATTTGGGTGTGAACAAGATAGCTAAGGTCTGTGTTGTCAGAATTAACAGGTAAACATTTGCCCATTTTGCCAGATTTACTAATTGCCTACCATGTACTAGGCATTGTTCTGGGAATTGCAGATACAGTAGTAAAAATAAAGTCTATACTCTTTTGTAGCTTACGTTCTAAAGGAGAAATAAAATGTGTGGGAAAAGCTAACTTTATGTAGGTTGGTCAAGAAAGGCCCTTCTAAGAAAGTGATGTTTGAGCCAAGATCTGAAGGCTGAGAAGCAACTGAAGAAACAGACTAATTGAGGCCAAACAGCAAAAACCGATGATAGGTAATGAGAAAGACCTCACGTTTGATGCTCATTCGTTTGTAGTTTTCAGGATGAGAAGTTTGTAGTTTTAAGGCATTTATTGTTGCTTTTATGTTTTCAATTAATTATTAAGTAAGGGCATCAGTTGGGAAATTTTGTAGGAGGGGCTAGAGAACAAAGAAGAACAATTTGAGGACAAGAAAAATGTGAGGAGAAGGATCACTGTGAAATAATGAGAAAGGAATAGACAAACCAGGGAAGCACAGTAGGACTTCTAGGCAGTGTCGAAGGTCTACTTGTAGGTTTGTTATTCTGAATGTGAAGTGAAACCAGTCAATATGGTTGTGTGGTTTTTCTCTAGCTACAGGCACAGGTGTGAAGACATGTAGGGTCTTTAACCAGACTTGTTTTTTTCATTCTGAGAGACTGATGGTGGAGAAAGAGGAACAAGAGTGTTGAGGGTATTTGCAAGGAAGTCATAATGATTCAAGCTGTAGAATTTATGCTGGGGAAGAAGCAAGTGAAGAAGGAATGAAGACTGAACAGGGTTGATGGCTATAAAGAAAGTGAGGACTCAGTGGATTGGTGGTGTGGCTAAGATTGAAAATTGTGGTTAGACCAATGAATTTCATGGGCTAACATTATTGTATAGCATTAATATTTATTAATAGATGTGTTTCTGTGTGTATGCATACACACACAAGCACAACTGCACGTAACTTTTTAACATTGAAGATTGTGAGGTTTTGCACAGATAATTGAAAAAATGTAAGGGCCACCAGAAGTTCTGGGAGCTCTTTCTGTTACTTTTGTGTGGTTTTATACAAATGGTTGAATGTAATATAGGAAGAATATAGAAGGTTAAAAACACTACTGGGCAGTCAGGAAACCTGGGATCTTATTTCAGGTTACATATAACATCTCCTTTTAAAAGTCACCTGACCTCATTGGCTGTACTCTCCTAATTGTTTCAGCACTGTGCCAGGTGTTGGGCATGTCGTAAGATCCGATAAGCGTGGGTAGAGTGCTCTGCAAGTACAGGGGTGGGGCTTGCAAGCCAAATGGGACAGAGAGTGGTCACATTCAGAGGAAATGACATCTAAGCTAAGATCTGAAAGAGAAGAAGGTGTTGGAATTCAATAAAGAAACCACTGTACCTCTGAAACAAATAATACATTATATGTTAAAAAAAGAGATAGTAGGAAGGGAAAAATGAAGGTGCAAATTGGAGGGGGAGACGAACCATGAGAGACTATGGACTCTGAGAAACCAACTGAGGGTTCTAGAGGGGAAAGGGGGGGAGGGGTTAGCCTGGTGATGGGTATTAAAGAGAGCACGTATTGAATGGAGCACTGGGTGTTAATATGCAAACAATGAATCATGGAACACTACATCAAAAACTAATGATGTAATGTATGGTGATTAACATAACATAATAAATAAATAAATAGATAGGTAGATAGATAGATAGATAGATAGAAAGAAGGAAAGAAAGAAACCACAGACAGGAAGTGGGAGGGATTCATGTCTACTAAGACCCTTAAGCAAGAAAGAAATGACTTTAAAGGGTCCCGAGTGACTGGTTTGTAATGTCTGAGAGAAGAAAAGTTGAGACATGAGGTGAGGACATTAAGCAAGGGCCATACTTTAAAGGACCTGGTAGGTTGTGTTAAATTTCATCCTAAAAGCAATATGAGGAGACCCATTATTGGGTTTTACATAGAGGAGTGATAATAAGACAGTCACTTCAAAATGTGGGATTTGCCTTGACGACATTGAGTTTTATCATCTTTAAGGTTAATTTAAATTTTTTTGATGCATTGTATTAATATCTGAGTATAAAACAATGTATCAAAGTGATTTAAATATGTGCCTCTTATTTTAATATGAAAAGAATGAAGAGCAATTAATATGGGACTATATTAAACATAGAAATAAAGCCCTGTTTACAAAGCATTATTGAACTCATATTAATCTCTTTGCAAAAAGAATTGAAATTAAAATTTTCTATAATTCTGAGTACATTTGGTTACTGCTGTATATTTTCCATCATATCAGTGAAATGTTAGATAATTTCCCATGAGTTTGTTCGTGCCATTTAATATCCCCAATCAAATGTAGCTGAAACTGTACTTTTTCTCTCCAGTGATTGAAACTTGTGAGATGCTTCCATTAACTGGAAAAACAATCATCTTTGATAACTTTCCTGATCCTTCTGATACGTGGGAAATCACCGAAACGATTGGCAAAGGAACTTACGGGAAAGTTTTTAAAGTATTGAATAAGAAAAATGGCCAAAAAGCAGCAGTGAAAATTCTGGACCCAATTCATGTATGTGACATTGTTTTTCCTCTTTTCTGCTAATTAACTTTGTTTTTATTTGTACTAAACAGTTAAAAAGTCTGTAGCTAACTTGATTTATTTGTCACAGTGTCAATTGAAAATGTAAAAAAAAAGTCTATTTGTTAGGTTTTTATTGTTTACATACTTAACATATACAATAGGGACCAATAAATATTTAATAATTGAACAAATACATAATACAAATAAGTAAATAAATAAATACAGCTCTTAATAGCTCAACAGTTGATTTTATGTTATTTTAAATTTCAAAAAATTGTAAGAACACAGACTCAGGGGTCTAGAAGTAATTCTCAAATGTCATCTTGGCCAGATCTCTTTTTCTTCCTGCATTTATTTAGGCTTCAGGAAGAATGTCTTTTAAGCTAACCCAGAAATATTTTATGTTAAATTATATTTCTTTCAGAGATGGGAAATTAATTTTCAGGTTTGCTGAAATGTTTCCAAAGCAGAAATGGTATTCACTTATAATCAGGGTGAGTTTCCTTGTGCAGAATTGAAATTGCATGTGTAGTCCTTATGGCCTCTTCAACTGATGCCCTAGTGGGGATCCTCTTTTGCTTTTTTTGGAATAGCAGTTGTGATAAGGGAACCTTCTAGGCTTTTTTTTTTTTTTTTTTTGGCCTTGAAGAGCGTAAAGAAGTTGATGAGGTTTCTCCCTCCCCCCTTTTTTTTTCTGGGAATGAGAACTGGCTGTTTTGGAACATTTTCAGCTCTTGGGAAATATGTGTAGCTCTCCCACAGCACGTGGGTGAACCAGAATGAGCTCAGTGATCACATAATCCCCAAAGTTCTATTGAGAGCAGTTTCTCCAGTTACTTGGCTCTTGCACACATAATGGGATGGGACATGACAGAGATGTGATGTGTTTGGGAAGGACGTGGGACTCCTGGTCCTTGTCATAGCTCTTACATTAACAAACTGTAGGACTCTGCAAAAGGTCTCCTGGTCTCCGTTTGTGCATCTTAGGATTTCTTTTTCTTATGCTTTCTTTTTTGATTGTTTATTTCTACTAAACCCATTATTAACTACAGCGTTTCATATTATTTTGAGCAGAGGAGAGGGAGAGTGGGGGTTTATTTTCAAGCAATATATTAGATACATTGGAAGGAAAAAAGAGAGAGAGAGACAACTATGTGCAGGCTTAACTGATGCTGACTGTTTTCATAATCCCCTATTGGGATTATCCCCTAATGGAAAGTTCTTACCGTTTTTGAAAAAGATTTTAATTGTTTATTTGAGAGAGAGAGAGCGAGCACGAATGGGGATTGAGGGTGGGGGGCGGGGCAGAGGGAGAAGTAGACACCCCACTAGCAGGGAGCCCGACGTGGGGCTCCATCCCAGGACCCTGAGGTTATGACCTGAGCTGAAGGCAGATGCTTAGCCAATTGAGCCACCCAGGCACCCCAGTTCTTACCATTTAAACTGAAGGCAGAGAGACACAAATTAAGCTGTACCAAAGTGACTGTACCTCTCTCCTCTGGTCTTTGCAAGTATGGGTTGGGGTTTGTGGTGGCAAGAGAAAGGGCTCCAGCTGGATCCCGTGTCTGGCCCCATAACCAGCGTGTCTCTCCCATTCCTCTACTTCTTAATGGAGAAGGACAAATGGATTATGGATACATATAGCCATTATTCGTTTATAATTTACTCCTGTTTCGTATCCTATGAACCTTAAAAATCATGTTTTGTTCTATTGCTTTAATGAGATATATCGGTTTCATAACTATGGTGTGAAATTGGTTCTTTTGCTGCCTTTATTCCTGTCAGTACATGTATGTTTTTCTCAGAGTTATTTATTTCCCCTTCATTCATCATGTCACAAGCCAGATAAAAAAGATTTATAACCAAGAGATTATAATCTTAATAAAATAAATTTAAATGCATCCCAAGCATTTTACAGAGTGGCTTTTTTTTATTAAAAGAGTCTTACTATTATGAATTTTGATATAGTATGTTTCTATCTGAGAAAGGGATAAAATGAATGGGATTAGAAGGGAGGAGGCAGTGGACTTGCAGGCTAGTCCTGCATCTTACACTAACCAGCTCTGTGACCAACCTCTCTGAGCTTTAGCTTCTTTTTCTCAAATTGGATCTCTGGTCTAGAATTCTTTCTGGCTCTGTGATTACATGATTTTGTCATAAAATAATGTGGACACTAAATGTTACCGTAAAAACAGTATTCGAAGGCTTTGTCTTATTATTACTCTGAGTTGTTTCATGTATTGTGGTTTCTAAAAACATGACTAAGTAGTTTGTTGGCGTTTTTGTTGGCAGATGTAGCAACCTGTTCTACTTCTGGTGAATGAGCCTTTAGCTAACTAAGGCTGTATACCATCTTATGTATAACTTTATTTTACTTTTTTGGAAAGATAAGAATTTATTGCTTGTATGACTAGCTTTTGAAAGCTTCTACATATCCTCTATTTCAAAGGAACAAAATGAGCCAGCTAAAAGTTTTTATTTCAAATCAATGGCTTTGCCACTGAAACAAAGTTAACACTACAAAGAAAGGAATATCCTCTGGAATCCTTCTTCATGTATGTTTCTTTCTAAGTGCATACAAAAATAGTCTTTTGTTTGTCCCTTTTTAACTCAATGAAATTAACGTAATTAGAGATGTATTTGATTAGTGGGAAAATTACAATCTCTCCCCTTACATAATGGCCTGAGAAGTTTCAATACGTGCTATTGAGCACATTAAAAGCCATTATTATAGGGCACCTGGGTGGCTCAGTTGGTTAAGCGACTGCCTTCGGCTCAGGTCATGATCCTGGAGTCCCGGGATCGAGTCCCGCATCAGGCTCCCTGCTCGGCGGGGAGTCTGCTTCTCCCTCTGAGCCTCCTCCCTCTCATGCTCTCTGTCTCTCATTCTCTCTCTCTCAAATAAATAAATAAAATCTTTAAAAAAAAAAAAGCCATTATTATAACCTTGCTTTGACAAAATTAAATTCTCTATTTGGTGATCTCTAATATGTCTCTTTGACATAATTCATGTTTTTCTCATGGTTTTCTTCCTATGACTTTTTGAAACCAGGATATCGATGAAGAGATTGAAGCAGAGTATAGCATCTTAAAGACGCTTTCCGACCACCCCAATGTCGTCAGATTCTACGGGATGTACTTTAAGAAGGATAAAATAAATGGAGACAAGCTGTGGTTGGTTCTTGAGGTAAGTGTTTCAACATTATTCTACATGTGGAAATTTACAGTGTGGTCTTGGAATGACTGAATGTTTATGTAACATTGACACCATGAAACCCTTCCTTTAGTATGTTCCTGACTGGTCACAGACTCAGCAGAATGTTGTGCCCCATTCTGGCCTTGTCCTTTTAAGACACATTAAGAAATTAAAGAAAAGCCACGAAGACTATGAATGACTAAGAGGAAACATCTCCACAATAAAAGACTCAAGAAACAGGGATTCTTTGCCTTGCAGAAGAACAAGCTTAAAAGGGACTTCATTATAATATTGATTTATTCATCTGTATTTTGTGACAGAGGCTCTGTGCCAGGTGCTAGGGTATGAGAGAAAATTAATGTAAGTGAGGCTTCATTAGACAAAAATGGTAAGCTGTGATTTTTTTTTTTTTTATGTCCTCATTGAATACTAATGTCATAAACTACAGAACCAGGTATTTACATTTATGGGGAGAAAACCATATCAGAAATGGTGTTGAATACTAAGTAAGTCACCCAAGGGAAGCTGTAGAATCTCCTGAGAGTAGTTTTGGACAGTTCCCTCTGATGCAGGAATACATACGGGAAGGTGCCCTGTTAAAGGTAACTGCCAGTCCTAGAAGAATGTAGTTTTTCTAATTTTCATTGGATATTATTAAAGTGAGGTAATCATTGATTCTGGTAAAATTCACAATTGTTTTAATAGTTGCTTTTATCAAACTCAGGACTAGTAAAACCTTCATTGGTTCACTGTAATAACATATATTTATTGTGTTCATTATTATTTTATTAGCATTTGTTTATTGTATTTCTTTCAGAACATTCTATTGATTTTTCTGCAGTGATACACATATAAGTTGTATTGTTTGCATACTTCATATTTTTTCTGTTATGGTTTTTAAATGATTTTTTAACTGATTTTAAATGGCTGATCATTGTAGAAAATACTTGAAACTATAAAAAGAACCACTCTCAACATTTAACATACTTCCTTCATCTTTTTTTCTTGTATGTTTAAAATGATTGGCAGTATTTTTTATGAAGTCATCCAATTTTCTCACTCAATATAATTTCAGGTAGACTTGATCATTTTTAACCCTTTGCAAAATAAATACATTCACCTGGTTAACAAAAAGCAAGTAGAACCAAAAGGCTTGTAATACAGAGCAGTAGTAATATGGATCTGGTTATAGTACAGAACAGTAGTAATGTCGATCCAGTTATTATACAGGGCAGTAGTGATATAGATCCGGTTAGAGCAGTAGTCATGTCTATTCAGTTTAGCAGTGCCGCCTTGTTCTGAGCAGATCCGTGCTTTTGATGTGTATCTGGAAATGCATGGCTGAGTTTCTCTACTCTTTAATTTTGTAATCTGTGTTCTGAATTTTGGCAAGGTTGCTGATCATGCTTCTAGAATCCTTCTCCACAGTGGAGTTCTGCCACGTATCAGACTGACCTCTCTGATATCTCTGCTGCTCACCCAAATGGAACCCACTGTTCCCTGAATCCCTTGGCCTCCCCCTTCCAAGCTCACTTCCCTGTTTTACACACCGTGCAATAGTATGTGCCTTCTTCTCATTATCCACTGCACTGATGCCACCAAATCCCGAGTCCCTTCAGTTTCTCTGGGGAATAAAACCTCCAGTCTCTTGCCTGGATGTTTGTGTATGTGAAGACTGCTCAGACAGGCTCCCGGATGTTGATATTTTGTATGTGGGATAAGACGGTGTCGAGTCTTTTGATTAAAGACTTCCAAAGAGTCCCTTGTTTTCTGCCCCGCCCCTCCCCTCCCAGCTCCTGGGTTGATGTGCCGGGGTAGCCACAAAATAGTTCTCACCTAGCGCTTTATTTTGTGGCTTTCTCTGCATTACCAAATCAGTGATCCTCACTCAGTCATCTGCTTCCCATATTGAAAACGTTTGTTGAAATCTCTTGTCTACTACTCTCCCTTTTTCTGTTCTCTTTTTTCTTGTGGTTCATACCTTTTGATTCCCTTACTAGCATTTTAATGGAGATTCATGAGTGAGAGGAAATACATTTATATGCTGAATTGGCCACCTTTAATTGAACCATAGAGCCTTTCAGAATTCTGAAATAGTATTTCAAGTACCCTTTCAGAATCTGAAACTGGTATTACATTATTTTATGGAAGTTTAAAAGTTTTTTTTTAAATAACCAGTTGTGTTCTTTAAAAATAGGCAGCATATTATGGTTTGAGAATTACTTTGTTTTTCTCCATTAAGTTTAAGATTGCTTTATATTTGTAGTTAAACCACTCTTAAAACAAAGCAAAACTTTTATTCATCTAAACTTGACTTTAAGTAATAGAATGTACATTATGAACTTAAAACATTTTGCTTTAAATAAATGGAGCATTTTCAAAGTTTACTTCATGTTTGTATTTGTGTATTTGAGATCTAATGCTGTGCTGATCCTTAAGATCTGTATCTTTATATCCTTTGAAACATTTTCTTTTCTTTTTAAATTTTTTTTTTTTAAGATTTTATTTACTTATTTGACAGAGAGAGATATAGTGAGAGAGAGAGCACAAGCAGGGGGAGTGGGAGAGGGAGAAGCAGGCTTCCCGCGGAGCAGGGAGCCCGATGCCGGGCTCGATCCCAGGACCCTGGGATCATGACCTGAGCCGAAGGTAGACGCTTAACGACAGCCACCCAGGCGCCCCTCCTTTGAAACATTTTCAATAATGCATCTTTAATTTTTTTTCCATATGGGATCATTGGTAGATTAACATTTGAATGGAGATTCAGGTAGGCCTAAATGGACAAGGCTTCAAGGTATAGATCTTTGCCCAGAGTTTAAAAAAATTGAATGAGATCTGTCATTGTCTTTTATGCCTATCAAATCTGTATTCTAATCATATTGTCATTTCTCAGTCTTGTCACTTGAAATTAGGTGAGAGTTGGAGACACCTGAAATGTTCTTTTGTGAGAGCAGAAAAGATTGATTAAAAGGGTTTGGAACATCCAGTACAAGTAAAGCAGCTTCCTGATATAATGAATCAGTAGAGACTTAACAGCTTCTTTGAACTTTGTCCTTGTGTTTTATGATCAGATGGAGGAATTAGAAATATCCCTAAATGGCTTGAGAAAAAAAAAAAAAAAAGCTGGTAGTTTATTAAAATGGTATTTCGGAAATCTGATCTATCTAAACTTACAATGTGGGGGAGAAAATAAAGGAAAGCAAGAAGTTGGCAAACTGTACATAAGATAATTGATTTACACATGTAAATTAGACTAATTATATACACACTGAAGTGGCTCGATGTACAAGTACCTGATTTATAAACATGAATGGTGCAGGTCCTGCTGTAGAGGCACTTTCAGAAAATTGGCTTGTGGCATCAATACTTTATTCTACAAAATGACTGCTAATTATACCTCTTATTGTAAGAAAGCCCAAATAAATTATTTTGCGCCAGGATAGCCGAAGAGTGGCCAGAGAGAGGCTGTGATATTACCCAGAGTCATGCTAACGGTGCTGGGCTCCTGGCATGAATCTGCTTCGGGAAGGTGTGCCTGGCGGCGGGGTTGAGCGATCGGTGACACCCCTCATTGTCAGCCTGGCACGTGGGGAGGCCATCCCAGCTTGGACATACTCTTTTTTTTTTTTTTTTTAAAGATTTCATTTATTTATTTGAGAGAGAGAATGAGATAGAGCATGAGAGGGGGGAGGGTCAGAGGGAGAAGCAGACTCCCTGCCGAGCAGGGAGCCCGATGCGGGACTCGATCCCAGGACTCCAGGATCATGACCTGAGCCGAAGGCAGTCGCTTAACCAACTGAGCCACCCAGGCGCCCTTGGACATACTCTTGTTCGGTGACATTTCACTGTGAAAAACCATCTTACTTATACTTCAATCCAGAATTCAAACCCTAAGAAAAATAAGATTTACTCCACTCTGTGGGCCTCTTTTCTCCATTATTTAGTTGTGATTCTTGAATTATTCCTTTCGGTTTGATATAGTTTTTCTCTTTCCTGTATTTTTCCTTTGTACTTCCTTTTCATTTTGTTTTAAGTTTTTGAGCATGAATAATATACAGAGCCCTGCTGGGGAATTATTTCCTTCTCAATTCTGTATGTTCACTTTCAGACGGGCTAATTATTGCCCAGATTTAGGAAAAGAGCACTAGTGCTAACCCTCTGAAATTCCAGTTGCCTATTTGAAATGAAACTGTCTCGTAACAGATGGGGTAGAAAGGTTTCTGCTGTGGGAACCGATAGCATGTCTATGGGGATTTTTATTGTCACTTTTAGTATTTTAGGTTTTTCTAATGATGTAGGCATAAAGGGAGAACCTAATACCTTTTTTTACTTATGCCCCATTTTAAAATATCATACATATATTCATTTCTACTTATTGTTATCATATTTCTTGACTGACCTGCTTAGTAAAATGTAGATACCTCTTTGGCTTTGTGCTTCCTTTAATTGCTAGTGTCTGTTCTTGAGGGTCAGTAGCAAGGATGGAGAGGGCCAGGGAGGTGTGAGTCGGTCAGGTTTCTGCCTATGTTTATCACTGTCCCAGGGGACTAAAAACGAAAAGTCAAAATTGAGTTAAATCAGTCTGGTATTTAGCATTTGCTACTGATGAACATGAAGGAAACTGAGATTTAACGATAATTTTTCCCTTCTTGGTTGGATGAACAGCCACATTTTAAGGATGTAAGGAATCTAGTCTTCTGTCCCAGGGGCTCTTTGCTTAGTGTGCCCTCCACTATAATGGAGTCAAAATTCAGAGTTGGGACATCTTTCTATTAAGAGACCCCCTTCCCATCCCATTTTAGCTATAATCTCTCCTTTCATGGTGGTGCTACAGATTGCATTCTGTGATTTAGCTGAATCGGTCCTGATTTGTTCATTCTTCATAGTGACATTGCTTTCTCTCATTGCTTTCCAATCATAGCAGTTTTTCTCTTTAACATTATATCCCTTTCAAGAGATCAAAGGCT
This sequence comes from Neomonachus schauinslandi, assembly GCF_002201575.2. Taxonomy (NCBI): domain Eukaryota; kingdom Metazoa; phylum Chordata; class Mammalia; order Carnivora; family Phocidae; genus Neomonachus; species Neomonachus schauinslandi. The sequence goes on along the minus strand of NC_058407.1, from coordinate 113,727,204 downwards.
AGAAATTACAGGTAGTATTTGGAAGCACAAAAATTCAGTAAATCATTGTAAAGGCACATTTCAGGTAAACGAAGTGGTTTTCATAGATACTAAATACCACTTTGATTCTCATGCGTTATTGGCTCTTCTCTTTTTAAACTTACATCCAGTAAGTAAAGTAAAACCTGGCATGAGGAAAGGAAGCATAGGATGATAGAAAGAACATGAGTCACCATGAACAAGTGGTTTTTAGTTGCTCAGTTAACCCTTTAATGTTACTGTGCTGGAGACAACATGTATCAGACGGGGCCACTGCAGGTTTGTATGTGACGGGGAGGGGCCAGGGGAAGCAGGGCAGGAGTGGGAAGCTAGGCTGAGTTGCCCTAATAGCACAACATTGTTCCTTCCTTCCTTTAGCTGTGCAAAATTGCAGTGGAGTAGCTGGCTGACATGATGATTCCTTTCATGTTCTTAGGGCTGGAACAACCCTTCCAGGTCTCCTATAAAAGGCTGTTATTTGGTGTACTTGCAAAGAACAGACAGCAAATTACCTAGAGTCGTTTCATTTTATTTTTTTTATTTAAAGGGCAAGATGGAAAAAGCAGTCTAAATGTACTTCTTCATACTCTCCTAATGCAGGAATTATATAAATAATAAATATGATGCTTGTATGTCTTTCTTCCCTAATAGGACTCCAGTGATTGCAAAAACATCTGCTCTCTGAGTGCGACTAAAATTTATAGTATTATTTCAGGGGGAAGAAAATATGAGGTCACCAGAGATATTTTGCCATTTGGCAAATCAGTATATTTTTACCATCCACATTAAAATATTTCTGCTAAGTTTTTTTCTTTTTATCTTGTTTTTCTAACATTACCAATCTTTTAGGGCATTTTTTCCAAGAATTTTGAAACCTTTTAGGGTGAGGGAATTGTTTTATATCCTGATTTATTGGTTACATGATTGTATACAAGTTACCAAACAACATCAAACTGCATACTTAAATGAATTTGTCAATTACGTGTCAATGATACCTTGAAAAATACTGCTTCTAGCTTACACATTAGAAAAATAATGTGAAAATTCATGTTAGAAACTACCCATTAGGAAACATCTATTAGGTGATAATGCCATTCTCATTAATATTTTATCAGTATTTTATTGGAATGCAGAATTTGGTACATTATTTTATTGAAATTAATCAGACATCCACACTTTGAAGAGATGCTTTCTAGACCATGTGAACAGATGGCCTTCTGTCATTTCGTATGTGTGTATGTGTGTGTGTGTAAGTGTACAGAACTTGCTTTTTCATACAGTCATTTGTTAATTCCATAGATACTCTTGTTACTTTGCACCAGGCCCAAGTTAGAATGATCTATATCTATTAGCGCCCCTTTCTCTTTTGGTAGGTTTGGGGCATCCAATAGAGAACCAGAAAAACTCTGTCATCATGGTGCTTATAGCCTAATGTTGGAGAAAGAAAATGTAGAGCTAAGTAAACTAATTAAATAATTATACATTTTTGTTAGTGCTATGAAGAATATAAATGAGATGTTAATAATGAAAGAGAAGACCTTTTATGAAAAGAGAAGTCAAAGAAAGCCTACTTGAGTAGGTAACATTTTAATCTGCCACCTGAGAAAAAAAGGATAGTTTGGGTACTTTTATTTTTTAATATTTTCTCCAATACTCTGATGATAAGAATCACCTTCATCTCAAAGCAAAAACTCTGAGAATGAGCTCTTGGTAACTGTTTTTTAAACAAGTACTAAAGTGATTCTTATAAAAAGAAAGTTCAGAAAACACTGTCAGGGGTTCTCAAATTTCAGTGTACATAAAAGTAATCCTGGGCTTCTCCTTCTGGCCATGATAGTAACTTCTGCTGTTCTGTTTTTATACCACAAATAACTAGAAAACTGAATAAAATATATTTTTATATACAAAACACTTTACAAACATTGGAAAAGAGCTTAGGACTATGACATTGATAAAGGAAATAAATAAGGGGAGCTCTACAATCACTTCAGCTTTATCCTTGGAGGAAATTTCCAGACCACAGGCACAAGGAGGGCATTCCCACGGAGGTCACCACAATCTTGCTGAACTGAAAAGACTGGAAAAGCAGATGTGGCTGAGATTTGCAGAGAAGAGATGATAAGCAGAAAGAAAGCTTCAGAAATCTTCATAGGGGTATTTGATCAGAAACCAAGCTGGATATATATGGAGCAAGATTTCAGGTAGTTGGGCAAAGAATCAGGAAAAGAATTGCTGAAAAGTTGTAACCTGAACAACTACCAGAGTTTGTGCAGGGTTGAGAGATGCTTGAGTTCTGACCAACCAAAATGGAGAAACTTTGTTGAACACCTGAGGCATTTAGTAAAGCCCCTTGAAAGGTTATGCATTAGAGGAAGGACTATACTAGCCCTAGAATAAGAGCTACCCTAGGCACACCCATAAAAAATTCAAAAACAAGGCTTGAAATGTTCACGTTTGTCCATAAATAAATTAACAGTATGCCAGAACAAAATTCAACATTCATTAATGGAAGACAGCAGAATCCAGGAATTCAAATATGAAATTAATAATGTCTAGCATCCAGCAAAAAATTACTAGATATGTAAAGAAGCAGGGAACTGTGATCCGTTATCAGAAGAAAAATCAGTCAGACCCAGAAATAATGAAGGTGATGGAATTAGCAGGTAAGAACTTTCAAACAGGTATTACAAATATGTTCAAGAATTTCAAGAAAAACCTGAACGTAACGTTGAAAGAAATGGAAACTATAGAAAAGAACTGAACATAATTTCTAGAACTGAAAAATATATCAATAGTGAAAAATATATAATACTGAGTTTAACAGCAGATTAGAAGTAAAGTGTATGGAAGTGAAGATCAGTGAATTTGAAGACAGGAAAATAGAAGCTGTCCAGATGAAGCAGAAAGAAAAAAAGAAAGGGGGAGATAAAAAGCCTCTGTGACCTATGGGACATTACCTAGTATTCTAACCTACATGTAATTGCAGTCTGAAAATGGGTGAGTGTTGGGGGAGGTAATGGCTGAAATCTTTCTGAATTTTGTGAACACAAAAGCTGCAGATATAAGAAGCCCAGAATCTCCCATGTAGGATAAACAAAGAAAACCACGTGAAGATATGCCATAATCAAGATATCAAACACTCAAAATGAAAAAAATATTTAAAGGCACCAAGACGAAAAAAGACACATTGCATGTAGGAGTCAAAGATAAGAGTGGTCACTGACAACCAATGCAATGGAATGATATCTTTAAAGCAATGGGAAAAAAAATGCTCTCAACAATTCTGTGTACAGTGTAAATGTTATTCATAAATGAAGGCAAAATAAAGAGACATTTTCATCAAAGAAAAAGAATTTACCACCAGAGACATGCACTATAGAAAATGTCAAAGAAAGTCTTTCAGGCCAAAGGAAAATGATTTCAAATAGAAACTCAGAGGGGTGCCTGCATGGCTCAGTTGGCTTAGCATCTGCCTTTGACTCAGGTCATGATCCCGGGGTCCTGGGATCGAGCCCTGCTTCGGTCTCCCTGCTCAGCAGAGAGTCTGCTTCTCCCTCTCCCTCTGCCCCTCCCCCACCCCACCCCCAATCGTGCTCTCTCTCCCTCCCTCTCTCTCTCAAATAAATAAATAAAATCTTTAAAAAGAGATGGAAACTCAGACCTACAAAAAGAAAAGAAAAATACCATTAGTGGTAAATATAAGGATAAATAAGAAACTTTTTATTTTGTATTTAAAAAAAATATTTTCAATAATATTATTTTAATTATTTTTAAAAGAAAAATCATGACTTAAAGCCACAATTATAGCTATATATTTTGGGGGTTTTAGCATGTAAAACTAAAATGTATGGCAAAAATGGCAAAGAGACAGGAGAGGAAAAATGGAAATATACAGTTTTAAGAGTTTTACATTACATGTGAAGTGGTGTAATATTATTTTAAGGTAGACTGTGGTTAAGTTAAAGATGCATACTGGAAGCACTAAAGCAACCACTAAAAAAAAATAAAATGAATAAGTATAGCTAATAAGCCAATAGAGGATAAAAATGGAATACTACAAATATTCAAACCAGAGAAAGTGGGGAAAAAGGAAAAGAAGATTAAAAAAAAACAGAAAAAATAGGAAATAAATAGCAAGATGGTAGACTTAAGCCTAAACTTATTTATAATTACATTAAATGGAAATAGCCTAAACTCTACATTTCAAAGGCAGAAATGGTCAGATTGGATAAAAAGCAAGACCAAATACAAACACACTTGAAGTATATAGCGAGAGATAGAGAGGGATGATAGATAAGTTAAAAGCAAAAAGAAGGGGAAATGTACTTGAGCTTTAATATGTACTCAATAACAAAGCTTTAAAATACATGAAGCAGAAACTAGTACAATAGAAAAAATAAATAGACATATTCACAATGTTAAGATTTCTTTTTCTTTGTTTGTTTGTTTCTTTCTTTCTTTTTCTTTCTTTCTTTCTTCCTGAGAGGAAGAGAGAGAGCACACAGAGGGAGAGGGAGAGGAAGAAGTAGACTCCATGCCGAGCAGGGAGACCAGTATATTCACAACTTTAAATGGAAAATTCAACATTCTTTCCCCAGTAATTTAAAGAATAAGTAGAAAATCAGTATGAACATAGAAGACTTGGGTATTCTGGACTATGAAACAAATCTCAACAAATTTAAAAATAGTGAACTCATGACAAGTATATTGCCTGACCATAAGAGAATTAAATTAAAAATAAAGATACCAGGAAAAACTCCCAAATATTTGGAAATTAGACCATGTACTTCAAAAGTAACCCTTAGCTCAAAGAGGAAATTTTTTTTTTTTAAAGATTTTATTTATTTATTTGAGAGAGAGAGAGAGAGCATGAGAGGGGGAGGGTCAGAGGGAGAAGCAGACTCCCTGCCGAGCAGGGAGCCCGATGCGGGACTCGATCCAGGGACTCCAGGATCATGACCTGAGCCGAAGGCAGTCGCTTAACCAACTGAGCCACGCAGGCGCCCTCAAAGAGGAAATTTTAAGAAAAATGAGAAAATAGTTTGAAATGGTAATGGAAACATGACATATCAAAGTTCTGAGATGCAGTTAGGCAGTGCCTAGATGGACATTTATACTTCCTTTCAATGCTTATTTTAGAAAAGAAGAAACGTTCAATACCAGTTTTGTAAGATTTTTGCCTTAAGATGCTAATAAAATCAAAACAAATTAAATCCAATGGAAGCTGAAGAAAATAAATAATGAAGATGATAGTTAGGAATCAGTTAAATAGAAAATGAACAAAAACAATAGAGAAAATGAAAGCAAAACTTGGTTCTTTGAAAGTCATTAATAAACTTGATAAATCTCTCTGGATGGATCCAGAAAAAAATGATAACATACAAATTGCCAATATTAGAGATCAAATAGGGAAATCACTATTAAATCTATAGACATTAGCATAATAGTAATGAAATATAATGAACAACTTTATATTTTTTAAAGGTTTTTTTATTTATTCATATATTAGAGACAGAGAGTGTGCAAGCAGGGTTGGGGGCGGGGGAGAAGAAAGGAGAGAGAATCTGAAACAGACTCCACACTAAGCACAGAGCCTGATGCAGGGCTCCACCTCATGACCACAAGATCATGACCTGAGCTGAAATGAAGAGTCACGCTTAACCGACTGAGCCACTGAAGCACCTCATGAACAACTTTATATTAATAAGTTTGGCAACTGATTATCTGATGTTGTTCTTGAAAGACACAAACTATGGGGCGCCTGGGTGGCTCAGTAGGTTAAGCGACTGCCTTCGGCTCAGGTCATGATCCTGGAGTCCCGGGATCGAATCCCGCATCGGGCTCCCTGCTCAGCAGGGAGTCTGCTTCTCCCTCTGACCATCTCCCCTCTCATGCTCTCTCTATCTCATTCTCTCTCTCAAATAAATAAATAAAGTCTTAAAAAAAAAAAAAGAAAGACACAAACTATAAAACTGACATGAGAAGTAGAAAACGTAAATAGCTTTATATTGATAAAAGAAACTTAATTCATAATTAAAACCCTTCCCATAAAGAGGAATACCAGGCCCAGTTTCTTCACTGGTAAATTCTATCAAATATTTATACCTAAATTCCAGAGAGATATAGAAATTATTATTCCTGTGTAATTCTATTCCATCTTCCTTGTTTTTACAACTATTCTTGTTATACATTTCACATAAATGGTACAATAATTTTTATAACTACTATATATAATTTTATGTATTTTGACAAAGTTGAGAGAGGAAAGGGCAGCCAGTATATAATCGTAGAATTTTTTATATTAACTTTCTTATTTAACATTTCTAGTTCTCTTCATTTCTTCCTGTAAATTCCAGTTACCATCTGGTGTCATCACATCAATCCAGCTTTGTTCTAGCCCACTTCTTTTGTGCTGTTATTGTCAAACATACTACATTTCTATATACTATAGACCCAACAATACAATTATGTACATATTGTTTTATAGAATTGCTTTTTAAATTAGTTAAGAAAAAAAATATGCATGTATACTGTCTTTTATGATAAAGTAAGTACCTTTACTGATGTTCTTTATTTTCTCATGTGGTTTCAAATAACTATTGGGGATGACTTGCTTTAATCCTAAAGAACTTTCTTTAGTATTTCTTACAAGTTGGATCTGCTAGCAACAAATTGTCTCAGTTTTGTTTACCTAGCAATATATTAATTTCCTCCTTAATTTTGAAGATTGTCTTGCCGGATATAAGACTCTTGGTGGGCAGTTGTTTTTTTGTTTTGTTTTTGTTTTTGTTTTTATTGAGCACCTTGAATATATCATCCTTCTTCCTTCTGGCCTCAGTAGTTCCTGATGAGAAGTCAGCAGTTCATCTTATTAGGGTTCTTTTTCCCATAACAATTCATTTTCTCCTTCTATTTTCAAGATTTTCTTTTTTTATTTTATATGACTATGGATCTCTATTCTACTTGAGTTCATTGAGCTTCTTAGATGTATAGATTAATATTTTTTATCAAATTTGGGAAGATTCAGCTATTTTTTCTTCCAAGATATTTTTTCTGCTCCTTATTCTCTCCTTTCTTCTGGTACACCCATACATTTATCTCAGTATGCATAATTTCCCTGAAACTGTTCATTTATCTTCATTTTTTCTTCTCTCGTATTTCATAATCTCTATCAATCTATCTTCAAGTTTGTGGGTTCTTTCTTCTGCCACTTCAAATCTACTGGTGAGCCCCTCTGTTGAATTTTTCATTTACATTACTGTAATATAATTTTCTACTCCAGAATTTTCATTTGGTTCTTTTTTTATGAGTTCCATCTCTTTATTGGTATTCTTTATTTGAAGAGACATTACTATCATACCATTCCTCACTTCTTAAAGCATGATTTCCTTTAATCCTCTGAATTTCTGCTTTGAAGTCTCTGTCTACTAAGTTCATCATCTGGGCTCTCTTATGGGTGGTTTCTGTTGCCTGCTCTTTCTTGTGTATATGAGTGACACTTTTCTGTTTCTTTACATATCATAATTTTTTTTTGGTTGGAAACTGGACATTCTATCATATATTTAATGTCTTACAGGAATTCTAGATACCGCTAAGGGGAAGCTTATTTTTTGTTTGTTTATTTGCTAGTTTGTTTGGTAACTTGGCTTATCCCCCATGGTATGAAGCCTCTGATGTTGCTCCTCAGAGGGCGCAGCCTTGGGCATGTGCAGTCACCCTCAGATGGGAGTAGTGTTAACAGTGCCTTCCTCCTCTCCTTCCCTGATCTTTCTATTAAGCTTTCTGTCTCTATGGTGAGCACTCAGTTATTAGCCAGCTGATTCTTCTGTTGTTTTCAACAATGTGCTAGGGCAAAAATTGCTTCCCAGTCTGATCTAATGAATTCAGGCCTCTGTGCATGGGTCCTTTTTGAGGCCAGTCCTTTAAGATTCTTCTGACCCCAAGAGAGTTATTTTTAGCTGTTTCTTTCCTTGAATCTCTCTGCTAAGCTAGCTTGTCTGTGGTTACCTTCTTGTTCCCATGGAGTTACCTGCCTCCTTGTAATTACCAAAGCCACCACTGTTTTCAAGAATACTCTTAGGCTTGATCTTCCCCACCCTCTCTCTCAAATGTCAGGTCCAGCCTTGGAACTCTGGAGCTGTTTTTGTGGCCTGCCTCTCTCCCTGGGCAAAATATCTGAGCCACTGTTCTGGAGCTGGCTGCCTGTCTTGGACAGTGGCCCACATCATCCTGTTTTAGAAGCAGCACTGTGGACCAGAGAGGTGGACTCTGGTCTTCTCAGCCAGCTTTGCAGCACAGAGTTGGGTAAGGGGTGAGAAATGCTGGTGGTCTTCCCCTCCCAAAAAAGATACTGTGGACCTTCAATGGGAGCTGGTGGGAGGGGAACCCTATCTTCTTGGTAAGGTTCACCCAGAGTAGAGATTTTGTCACTTTGCCCTGGTTGGGGGTGAGGACAGCAGGGTGGTTCAGTTGCCGCAGAATCTTGCTGTTCTTACCAAGATTTAGTTATGGTCTCAAATGTTTCTCCATTAGCTATATGTCCTTACAACAATTTCCAAAGACATTAAATGGTTGTTTATTTTTTAATTTTTACCAGTTATGGTCGTTTCGTGGGGGAATAGGTCCACAGAGTTCTTCACACCTCCATTCTGGGGAACAAAAAGAATCCTATGAAATCTTTAAGAAAGAAACAGAGTCTTGTTGATTCATCTATGAGGCCAACAATATACTGACAAAAGAAGGTGAAGATATTACAAGAAAAGAAAACTATATTCTAACATTCCACATGAACATATATGTAAACAGCCTTCATAAAATATTAACAAATTCAGTAACATATATAAAAATGTTAATATATCATGACTGAATGGGATTTGTCCCTGGCATGCAAGTTTACTAAAACATTAAAAAAAATTAAAGTTCTCTGCATCACAATTCAGTGCATTAACAGAATCAAAGAAAAAAGATCATGAAAAACGTGTGCCAAAATTCAATACCCCTTTGTGATAAAACAGTCTCAAGCACAGTAGGAATAGATGGAAAGTGCATCCACCCAAATTTTTAAGAAGTAAGTAAAAAGCTTGGAGTCTTCACAAAAGCATATATATAAAATATGTTCAATATCTTTGGTAAAATTTAAATTAAAACCACAATCACCATAGTATGCACCCACTAAAATGACTAAAATTACAGACTAATAAAACCGAATATTGGTGGATTGTGGGGCACATTGAACTCTTGCATGTTGCTCAGGCAGCTTGAAATGGTGCAGCTACTTTGCAAACAGTACAACGGTGTCTTCTAACGTTACACATAAACTTACCATATGATCCAGGTTTCACCTGCAGGCATTCACTAAGATTGGTTTCTACAAAAAGATTCAAACATGAATGTTGATGAGCAAAGTAAAAACTAGAACGAGTATTAGAAAATATGAGTTTCTGCTTTTGTGGCGTCCCACAGAATATGGTCTTAAGACTATATGGCCTTAGAGCATTCCCAGAATAAATGAAAAACAATTGAAGTCACAAAGACTTGCCCGATGATATATAATTCTTGTTAAAAAGCTGTAGTTATTAATATGGTGGATATTGTTGCAGGAAAAGCCAGAAAGATGAATGCAATGAATAAAGAATCCAGAAACAGATCCATAATGAAAAAAAATAGAAAAATAACAAAAGTCAGAAATGCCAATTATGGAAATTAGTAGTCTTCTTTCAGAAATTTGAGTAAAAATATATGCTCTCCAAACACAATGTAGACAGAATGCATTTAGAATACTTATAAAGGCTGTCTTTGGAAGTTAGTTGTGATGGTCTGTTTATAGAATCTCATCCCTTTTGATTTAGATTGTTTTTTAAAATGTTTGACTATAGCCTGATTAGAGAATTCATTTTTAGTGGTGCTCTGTTATTAGTATAACTCTGGTTTAAGAAAATTATACTTCAATTTTGTTCGATTAAAGAACACTAATGACATTGTGTTGCAAAACTATACTTAAGGGTTTTTCAGTCCCCCATTACAAATCCCCATTTTAGTTTATGTTGGCAATTTAAGAATTGCATAGGCTCAATATGACATAATTCATTCATCTGGATGCAATTATTTTTAAAGGAAAACCTAAGGTCAATCTCATTTTTAATGATCTATTGCCTAATTCAGAAACATCTGCATTTCATCTTATATATTTTAATACTTCATGATCATTTAAAAACAAATATACACTTAAATTTAACATTTATTATTTTTACTTTTCTTTATATGAAAGAAAGGCATTTTATGCAAGTTGAGCAAAAGCATATTTCATCTAAGAGCATATTTGAAATTTCACTAATTCTAAATGAGTGTTTTGAGAATTCATGGTGCTTTTTCATTTTGAGCATTTTTAGGAATAGTTAAACCACAAATTAATTTGTGGTTTATTGACATTTGGCACCTATAGTCTGTTTCATAATTTCCATGTTTGTTACATTTGCCCTCTTTCCCCATTGGGCTTTCATTTCAACCTAGTTTCTTAAACTTTCATTCAGAAGACTCTTTTCTATCCTAGAAACTAAACCACTCTTTCTGCTTCAGAAGGCAGCTAAAGAAACAAACTTTGCTATTCTCTGTACGGAACCTGTGTAGAAGGCATTGGGCAGGGTCCAAGAAGAGGGAACTGTTTACATCTTCAGTTCCTCCTGGTCAAGGTCCACACGAAGCCCCACCCGGTAATTTCCCCTAACAGCAGACACAACCATAGTCAAACAGAGCAACCAGCATACATTCAATGAGGGGGAGGATTTTCAATTTAAGAATATTTCATCATTTAAAAAAAAAGAATATTTCATCATTTGTGATTTTCTCTGTCATTAACCTCTTAAAAAACTAGAATATTTGGAGGCAGTTTTTTTTCTTCAGCATAAGTAATCAAAAAAAATGAATCAATGAATAAGTGGATAAAATGTATGTGTCTCAAGCTATGTAAAATGGGAATTTTATGACTTCAAAGGGCAAGCATCTAGATTTACACAGACTCTAACTTTTGGAGCTATAAATACTAGAAGATAAAAAATTTTAGGTACATATTCTTTACAAAGTAAGTGCACAAAAGAAAAAGGCATTTTCCCCTTTTTCTTTGTTCCCCACCTTAACACTACTCCCAGATGGAGAATGAGACCTCCTGCTAAAAATATCACCCAGCAGAGTCTCTGTATTTGGGGGAAGTTCTGTCTCTGATTTCATTGATGCTATCCATCCCTTTGCAATTTTATGTTGTTTTGTTGTTTCTTTTCTTCCTGGTTTCTAAACAGGAGTTATTTTTGGTCTTTGTACTTTAGTCTCTCTTTCCCCATGATGGTAGTGTTTAGGGCCTTGGGAAGGTGAGGCCCAGATGAATACTGAAAAGAGACTAGATGCTCCCAAGGAAGGGTGCTGATTGGAGGTCCATGCCAGGCAGAGGTAAAGGGCAGTTCTGTCCCTCATCAAGAAGACTTCAAGACTCTCAACTTGATACCTCAATATGGTCATCAATTTGATGACAATTTGATGGTCATCAAAATGACCATCAATAGCTGTCATAGGGTCACACATGTAATAGGCACCAAATATTTTTAGTTCAAGTGTACTCTCTAACCAGGCACTAATTATTTAATGAAACCCTGGAAAATCAATGATGGTCTGCAAATGGTTAAATTGGGCTTGGATTTTTAATGAAACCTAAGTATCAGAAACTAGACATTTTAAAATCCACAAGTCTTTGGATATTTAGTTTAAATAACACTTCTGAAAACAAGTTGCACATATATTATTAACAATCATGATATATAGCAAACAGTACAGTAAAAGATATAAAAGGAAATAAGGCCTCTGTTATTTCAAGTGTACATTCTGGAAGTAAAATGTGAATATCTGATTTTCATAATTTATTTATTCTATTTATTTTATTCCTTCCATATATTAAACTCAAATAATGTTTTGGAGTTTTATTTTTCTTTTTGATCCATAATATGAGGATTTTTAGTGGGCTTTTAAAATCCTCCCCACTTTGGAAGTTTTCTTTGTTTTCGTTTTTTTTCTTTTTAACTTTTAGTCTTTAATTGGTCATTAGTCACTTTTTTTTAACTTTTGGTCATTCTATCTTCATATTGTTAAAAGTTTCAACCAATAAATGGTCACTCTTTTTCAAATGTCTTATGAAACAATTACATTATTGAAACCCTTTATTTATTGTGTTATTCAAATTACTTATAGCTCTATCTTTGAGAAGCTGATTCTGAATTTCATCTAGAAGAGTAAATGTGCGGGAAGAGCCTAGAAATTTTTGGAAAGACAGTAAGAGATGACTTCTTTTATTTGATAAACCAACTTTTAAGCTACAGGCTTTAAAACAAGTTGATACTTGACAAGAACAGAGAGATCAGAGGAATTTTATAGATAATCTAGAGAAAGACCCAGGCACTCACTGGAATCCAGCTTATAGCCATGGTGACATCTCATATAGTAGCAGACTGTCTATTGGGAACAAACTAAATAGTACACATTTAAAACACTGGAAGTGAGGGCCACCTGGGTGGTTCAGTCAGTTGAGCATCTGACTCTTGATTTCAGCTCAGGATCATGAAATCAAGCCCCACGTTGGGCATGGAGCCTGCTTAAGATTCCTTTTCTCCCTCTCTCTCTGCCCCTCCCCTGCTCTCTCTCTCTCTGAAATAAATAAATAAATCTTTAAAGAAATAAATAAAAAATAAAACAGTTAGTGAATTACATATCAAAATATGCTAAAAGTGATAAAATCATAGAAAGAAAACAGAAAAATATCGTAATGATCTTAGTTTAAGGAAAAGCCTTTCTTCTGAGCATGACCGAATAAGAGAAAAGGGTAAACATTAAGAAAAAAGTTGATAAATTTGAATCCCACCCCCCCTGAAACTACACATCTTAATTGCAGAAGACACCATAACCAAAGTGAATATACCATAACCGCTGGAGAAAACTGTTGTCAACATCTACAAGGGCAGATTCTATCCTGTCTTTAAATCTTTTCCTTTTTTCCCTTCCAACGTGATGTTATCAGTCTGTCTGTGGTATTCCACAGTACTTGCTCATTATTATTTTCCATATAACTATAATTCAAGACCTAACATATAATCTAGGTAATTGTTATTTAATCTCTTTAATGCAGAGTTTTTCAGTCTTGGGCTATTGATGCTTTGGCCCGAATGATTGTGGATTGTCCAGTGCAACATCAGATATTTAGCAGCATGCCTGACCTCTAAATGCTAGTAGCAGCTTCAAGCCTAGTCCTAACAATCAAAAATATGTCCCAGCATTACCAGGTGTCCCCCTTGGCGCAAAATGGTCCCTGTTTGAAAACCGCTGGTCTGACAGTATTTCAAGTTTATTGGGGGCCAAAGCTGCCCTAGTCATCTCTGACCCACTTTAGTGTCTCAGTGCTTTGCACATAGTAACAGTTCAATAAACGTTTGTTGAATGTAAAGGAATAAATAATGATTCTTCTAAAAATCCCTTCTTAACCAAATATACTATTATAAGGAAAATGTATATATCAAGAATATTTTCTGTGTTCGTACATCATTTATGTTAAAATGTATTGGATATAAAATGCAATAGTGAGTGGAACAATTTAGTTTCTGAGAAGACACTGTTGTAAGCGGCTTATCATAACTTAGATAAATTTTGTATGTTCCTTTGTTATTGTTTTAGGACCTTTTCACATTTTTGTTTGAACAGTTTTAAAATGTTTTGTGGGAAAACTGGGTGGAAGGTACAGAGAGTTACCATAAACCTCTTGCCCCCAGTGTTCCCTCTTATTGACATCTTGTGGTTAGCATGGTTCACTTGTTACAGTTGATGAGCCAATAATGATCCATTTTATTACCAGAGGTCCATAATTTACATTAGGGTTCATTCTTTGTGTTGTACATTTTACGGATTTCTGAAGAGATTTCATTTTTTTAAGAGCAGTTTTAGATTCACAGAAAAATTGAGAAGAAGGTACAGAGATGTTCTGTATAGCCCCCTGTCCCCACACGTACACAGCCTCCCCTATTATCAACATCCCCCACCAGCATTGGTACATTTCTTACAATCGATGAACTGACGCTGACATGTCATTGTCACCCAAAGCCCATAGTTTACACTAGGGTTCACTCTTGGTGTTGTACATTTTACAGATTTTGACATATATAGTAACTATATCCACCATTATAGTATCATCCAGAGTTGCTACACTGCCCTAAAAGTCCTCTGTGTTCCCTCTTTTTCATCTCTGTTCCTCTTCCCTCAACCCCTATTAACCTTTGATCTTTTTACTGTCTCCAGAGTGTTTCCTTTTCCAGAATGTCATATAGTTGGAATCATACAGTATGTGGTCTTTCCAGATTGGCTTCTTTCACTTAACATTATGTATTCAAGATTCCCTTATTCTCGGTGTTGGCAACTAGGTTTTAAACTCAATTCAGAGTCATACCTTTCTTGGACACTTTTGATTAACAGAAAAATGTACTGTAATAATTGGTCATCCTCATATAATCCATACCTCACACTATGTATCAAAATTAAATAAAAATGGATCATATACCTACCTATGTAAAACCCAAACTATAAAATTTCCTATAGAAAATACAGGAGAAAAATTTTGTGACCTTGGATTAGGCAAGGATTTCCTTTATAGAACACAAAAGGCAGATTCCTTAGTATTCTAAAAATTATAAACTTAAAATTTCTGCTCTTCAAAAGAATCCTTAAAAGACAAGCCACAGACTGGGAGAAAATATTTGCAAAACACCTGATAAAAAAATTTGCAAAACATCCTAAATATATAAAGAACTCTCAAAATGCAATAATGAGAAAACAACCAATAAATAATGAACAAAAAAATTGAATACTTTCCCAAGGAAAGTGTATGAATAGCAAATGAGCACGTGAAAAGATAGTCAACATGATTAGTCATTAGGAAAATCCAAATTAAAACTATAATGAGATAACACTGCTATTTAGAATGGCTTTAAAAAACTTCATAATATCTGCTGGCAAGGATGGAGGGCGACTGGAATTCTCATACACCACTAGTGGGAATGCAGAATGGGATAGGCACTTCGAGAAATAGTTTGGATGATGCTTAGAAGGTTAAACATATGACTCATAGGACTCAACACTCCCCTGTCTTAGGTACTTACTAAGAGAAATGAAAGGTATATTCATGTGAGGAACTGTATGCAGTGTTTACAAGGGTTTTGCTCATAATTGCCCCAAATTGGAAATACCTCAAATGTCTTTCAGTTACCAAATGAATAAACAAACAGTGGCTTATCTATTCAACGGAATACTCAGCATTAAAAAAATGAATGAACAACGGGGTGCCTGGGTGGCTCATTTGGTTGAGCATCCTACTCTTGATTTTGGCTCAGGTCATGATCGAAGGGTCATGAGATTGAGCCCCACGTCAGGCTCTGAACTCAGTGTGGAGTCTGCTTGAGATTCTCTCTCCTTCTCCCTCTACCCCTCTCCCTGCTCATGCTCTCTCACACTTTTTCTCTCTCTCTAAAAAAAAAAAAAAGGAATGAACAACATTAAAACCTTAGAAAAGAAATATTCAACAATAGAGATGAATTTCAGGTTCATTAGGTAAAGTCAAAGAGGCCAGACTCAATGGGCTACAACCTTATGACCCAGTTTCTATGACAGTCTTGCAAATGGGGACAGAAAACAGATTAGTGGTTTCCAGGGGCTAGGGAAAGGTTTGACTACAAAGAAACACAAGGAAGGTTTTTATGTCCTGGATTTGTTCGATATCTGGATTTTGGTAGTGGTTAGATGATGAATGCACTTGTCAAAACTCAGAATTTCAGCTAAATTGCGTTAATTTTATTGTATGTAAATTGTATCTTAATATACCTTACTTTAAAAAACAAAGTGAAGAATTTATTACAAAGAATTCTGTATTCTAAACTTTACTAGATGGGAAAAACAACTGTTTGAAATAAAAATTGACTACAGAAAGTAAAATTTGAACTGCTTAGTGTGAATTACAGGACTGCATTAGTTCTTCCTGTAGCTCATTTTTTATTTTATTTCCTGCACATTCTTTAGGGTTCCTTTATCCCTCCCCTAACATTCCAGCCATTTCTTCTTGCATTTACAGTCAACCCCAGAAGATGCAGCCAAAAAGAAGCCACACTTTGGAGAAATTGGAAAGGACACTTAGTCTCCCCATGGTGATTTTTAGATATTTTAAAACTGGCCCTGAAATTTGGGTGTTTTGTTTTGTTTTGTTTGAGAGAGAGAGAGAATGAGCAGGGGAGAGGCAGAAGGGGAGGGAGAGAGAGAATCTTAAGCAGGTTCTATGCCTAGAGCAGAGCCTGATGCGGGGCTTGATCTCACGGCCCCGAGATCATGATCTAAGCCGAAATCAAGAGTCAGACACTTAACCAACTGCACCACCCCGGTACCCCTAAAATTTGGTTCTTTGAAATAAGTGCCATGCAATTTAAAGAAATTTGAATTTCTTTTCAATTTTGAGTAATTCTTTGAACCAATCATGCTAGGCCACAATGGGGGCAGCGTGACCCTGTTCTCTGTTGCATGGACAGCAAGAGTCTTCTGTTTGTCCAGCGAAATAGTATTCCCCTTCCTGATGCAGAAGAAAATGCAGGTTTGGGAATGCTGGGACTGCACCTCTCTAAGCTGAAAGAAGTTTTCTTTGAATGTAGAAAGGCATCAGCTGCAAATTGGTTAAGTGTGAAGGCTCCATTCTAGAATCACACTGTCCCAGTTCCTATCTTAGCTCTGTCACTCCTGTGTGATCTTTCGAGAGTTACTTTATCATTTTGTGTCTCACTTTCCCAATCTTTAATATGGAGGTGATAATACCTACTGAGGGAGAGGCGAGATATAGAGATAACTCGTGTGAATGGATTAGAAATGTTCATGGCACAAAGTATGTGCTCAACACATCTGAGCTATGATTACCTAATCCATGATGTATCAGAAGTGTTGGGCATCCAATACAATTGAATTACCATGTTAGGAAAATTTTGGGAGAAAATGTGTTCAGTATTTCAAACTAGGATGCCAGGAGTTTACATCCTCTCGCCGATTTTCTCTGCCTCTATTTAGCTTAATAAAGTCATGGAAATTATGGCTTTTAGCTCCCAGGCACTGGTGGGTAACAAAGGCAGGCAGGAGAGAAGGCTGAAAAGTCAAGGTAAGACCATGGACCAGAGCCCCAGAGGAGAATCAGGGCAGAAGGTAGAGGCTAAAGGGTCAGAGATTAATAGATCAATACTCACGGGGTCCAAGCTTCACCGGGACCATTTACCTAATTATCGCCCCTCTCTGGTGCTTCTCTGTTCTGCAAATCTGCTGCTCTTTTGAAAGTTTTCTGTGGGATTTAATGTTACCTAACTTTGGAGAATGTGCATGTGAAAAATTCCCTACCATGGTCTTCCCTTTTGTTTTTTCACTTAGATTCCCCTACTTCTGTGGTGTTGGGGCGGGAAGAAGCTAAAGAGCCTGAGAAGCATGATGTTTAAAACAGTTTTCTGAAATGTTGTTTGTAGTCCTTATTTCAATGCATTCTGAAATTTTGCCACAAAGGGGGCTTGTTTTTAAGTGAATGCATGTACAAAATAGTATGTAGCCTTGTATTGAGGTCATAGACTCTTATTGCACTATTAATTAAACAATCAGAAATCAAGAATACTTTTTTTTTTAAGCCCTAGATCCTAAAATTGGGGACTAATTTGTGGAATCATAATTATTCTCCTTGAATTTAAAAATCAAGCCCAGGGCTTCTCCAGGGTCTCTTCTAAAAAGTAACTCACATGAAAACTGTTTTCTAATAATTAATTGCGCGTTAGTACATTTTATTTGTTCATTTCATTTATGAAGCCATAAAGATGATGAGAGCAATCGTTTGAAACGAAAAATCGGAACAATTTCAAAAAAATGTTTTTAGAAAACCTTTTAGAGCAAGTACTTAAAATGTCATATCCATTTTAATATCTTGGAATATTCCCTTATAGCTGTGCAATGGAGGATCAGTGGCTGATCTTGTGAAGGGATTTCTGAAGAAGGGCAAAAGAATGAGTGAACCCATAATTGCCTATATTTTACATGAAGCACTATTGGTAAGGTAATTTAAATTGTTCATGCATTAATTATGAGGCAGTCCTAGTTCAATAAAAAACATGGATCCTAATTTTAGAAAAATATCACTACATTAGTATTGATTGATGCAAGAGTATATGCAAAATCTGAAATGTTTAGCGTTACTAATTCCTTGTTTTATTAGAAACCAAGGGGCGCCTGGGTGGCTCAGTTGTTGAGCATCTGCCTTCGGCTCAGGTCATGGTCCCAGGGTCCTGGGATCAAGCCCCGCATCGGGCTCCCTGCTTGGAGGGAAGCCTGCTTCTCCCTCTCCCGCTCCCCCTGCTTGTGTCCCCCCCCCTCAAATAAATAAATAAAATCTTAAAAAAAAAAAAAAAGACACCTACCCTCCTTTGTGTCAGCAGAACCCTGAGTTCTGATGTCCCACCTATATTTCTGAGACTGATTGTGATGAAGGCAGATAATGTGTACTTTTTATTAAGAGATTTTTATTTTTATTTAAAATAAGTAGACAGAATGTTTCATCCACTGAGATCAACATGTTTTTAATGAAGTATTTGATAAGAGTTAAGGAAGGAGATGCTCTCGTTTATGAATTTTTATAAAGTCCAAAGTGGAAATGAGGTATTTTGATTTGACTAATTCAATGTGAAACATTTTAAGAATGTTTGAATGTTAATTTTGACCAGTATTTCCGATTGATTTTGCACAAACGCACCCTTCTGAAAAATACTTGTTTGTTTGATGCTTTCTTTAAAAGTCATTCTATATCTCCCACCCCTTAGGGCCTTCAGCATTTGCATAACAACAAAACCATCCACCGTGATGTAAAAGGAAATAACATTCTGTTGACCACTGAGGGTGGAATCAAACTCGTAGATTTTGGTAAGTGTGGCTTGAAATGCGTGAGTTTGGTCTGCAAAATGAGCCCTCAGCCTCGCTTTCTAAGCATTGAAAGTGGAGAAAAAACAGTATCCCCCTGAGGGAAGAAAGTGCAGGGATTTTTCTTGTAAGTTTGGTCAGTGAGAGATTCCCAGAAGGAAAAGTGACTCTTTTCAAGCCAGCGAGCCTGTGCTCACACCACTGTAGCAGTATGCAGGTTGATGGTCTGAAATAGACAGCACCCCAGATGCTGACACTAAGCCTACGTGGTAGTCCCACTGCCCTTATTAGTTGCTTTACAAATGGGCATGTGTCCAAATGCAAGATTTCGAGACATGAAGGGAAACCTTCAAAGGTCTCTGGGAAAATTGTTCCTGTCGTAAGAAGGAGGCACAGGGAGAGGGGGTCTCTTTCTTTCTTGGGACCCTGTCTGTCTTATTGCCATGCGTGAACGCGCTGCAGCCCCCTTGCTCTATCCCAAGAGGAGAGCCACCCTGGGAGAGGCAGAGCTGAGAGGCAGGAAGAACGAGGGTCCTCAGTGGTAGAACTGAGCCACTGAATCAATGGATTCCGGCGCCTGCCCTCTCTCTGGACCTTTTGTCATGTGAGATAATAAATTTCCATATTTACTAAGCCAAATGGGTTTCTGTGTCATAGCCAAAGGCACCATAACTGATACGTTCCCTGTTCATCTGGGCAGTTATTTAGCGGTATGACAATGTCCTTCCACACCTCCTCTCATTGGATTCCTGTTGAGTGCACTGCTCCTGGGACGGTGGGCCACATTATTCTAGAACGTCTCCATGTCAAGTGTCCTTCAGTCACCTTTCCCTTACTCTGGCTGGGGAAGGTGTCCCTCCTTGTGCTTCTTTACCCTTTATATTTCTCCCTTTTTGTGTTTATCACATAGGATTTTCACTATCTATTTGGTCCTTATCCTTTGATAAAAATACTTAGGAAGATAGATAGGCTCTTTCAGAGGTAGAATTTCATCTTACTCTATCTTGTAGACCTAATGCTTTGGGTGTAGTAGTGCAGTGAGTAATAGTTGAATGAATGAATGTTACTTCATTTTGCATTTTGGAAACTGAAGCTTAGGGAAGGTGGAAATTAATTGAGTTTAATATCCGAGTGTGTAGCTCCCTAGGGATCTGGCTTACCCCCGGAATGAGTTTCAGAGCATCTGGAGAGGAATGGATGAATCGCATATTCTTCGAACAGCCATGCATGCACCTTTTTTTTTTTTTCCTCAGTTGAGTTTTTGAAAACTGCTGAGCAACAGTGAGCTTGACAGTGAATTTCTGATGAACAGTTGGGATGCAGCTAGTCTGTTGCTGGTTGAGTTCAGAGCTGTGTGTTGGCACAGTCTGGCTGGGTTAGGATACTAACAGCCAACTTGTGCCTGAAATGGAAAAGAACAACAACCAAATGCTTTATATTGCTCCATAGGAAGGGCCGTTCTCTTCAGTCATGAAAGAAAAACTGGTAAACCAGCAGCTTTGAGAAATGCACCTTCCTGGGACACCCTCCAAAGTAGTCTAGATTAAAAACATATACCTAAATAACAAAGTGGACTTTTATGTGATACCTTTGTAAATAATCGTAAGTTGGGAAACTGACAAATGAGGGCTTTGGTTTTGGATGAATTGAGTTACGGACTTTATTTGCAGCAACAATTAGAAAAGAGGGCCAGTCACCTACTCAGTGTGTTCACAGTGTCTGATACTAAAATGCTATTATTTGCATGTAAGATAATGCTTATATTTCTGTTCCCTGTGGTAAGATGACTTGGATTCAGTTTGCCTAAAACGATTTGTAGGTTTCCAAATGAATTAAAACCTGGGGATGGAGGTGCATGCCTAGTGAATCTCCTCAAGGGCAGAAGGAGTCAAATGTGATAAGCCACAACCTGCCACATTTACATTGAAAACCGATGTCCTCATTTAACGTTGAAATCAAATGTTCGGGGAAGGCTGAAGCTGGGAGTAGTGTTTTAGAATACATTTTATTTGAATTTCTCACCTCACAAAATCAATAGTAAGCTCATTATTGGCTCCCGAAGGACTGTGCCCGGATGGCTACCAGTCTTCAAAATGTCCAAGTGGAACTCCACCACCTCAGCCATCCCCAGAAATCTGCTTCATGTCAAGAGTTTCTTGTCTTGGAAGAAGTCACCAGTCCTGTTTCGTTGCTTAAGTCAGAAATCTTAGGCTCATCCCAAGAGTCTTCCTTCGTCTTTGCCTCCCACATCTACAACTAGTCGCAAAGTTCTGTCTCTCTATTACATGTATCCCCGGACTCCATCTCTCTGGCTTCTCCCTAGTACTGGCCGCTATCTCCCACCTGACCTCCTGCACTTATCCTTCCCTCAACCCCTGCATCCAGTCTCCTCCCTTCCTTCCGGTCCCGTTCTCCACACTGCAGCCAGGGGCACCCTTTCGGAAGGCGTAGCTGGTCCTGGCACTGTCTTGCTCAGTATTCTGGTCAATGGCTTCCACTAGCCCTTGTGTAGGCCTTTGCCTTATGATTTTCTGGGTAGCAAGACCCAGGCTACCTCTTGAGAAAGGTCTGTCTAAATTGTTTTATCTTCTCTTTAGCATACAGAGAATAAATTTCCAGGGATACACCAGAGGGTTTCACACAAGAGAGAACAGGAAGAAGAGGGAACACTTTCCAATTCTAGGGAGATTGTGGAAAGATGAAACAGAGAAAGAGGCTGGAGAGTGAGATGAGCTTTACAAAAGTGAAGCTGACAGCGAGGGCAGGAAGAAGCTGTCACCCACACACTCCCCACCATTGTCATCCACATTCCAGAGAGGCCACCGTTGCAGAGTGGACCAAGCCACGTCCTTGTCATCTACATCTGGACATGTAAAGTGATTCAGTAGAAGAAATACTCAAGTCGAGCTTCTCTAAACCCTCCCATCAGTGTCCAGAAGCCCCAAAGTCACTAAGAATCTGGGAAATTCCTAGAGGGGTTGCTCAGGATGGGCAGTGAGGCACAGAGCGAATCACCTGGGCCGGATCTGGATAGGAGTCACAGCCAGACCTCAGAGTGTTCTCAGCTCCGGCTGAAGCCCACGTGAGCCCAAGTCTGCCCAGAGGAACTCCAGCGTGCCCTGCCTGCATGAGGAGAGTGGACTACAAGCCCAGCTGATGCCAGCGCCAGCGTGGGAGGCCAGTAGGGCGCCTTGCAGCCGGGCAGACACACGGGCATGTGGCCCCAGCAGCTAGAGACCCACCACACCCAAGGACGCTCCCTCTTCTCCCTGCCCTAGGGTCTTATTAAGCCATCCCTCATCCTGTACGCACAGTCCCATCTTCAGGAGGGAGGAAGGAGAAGGGATGCCATCTGAGAGATGGGGCAGGCACTTTTATCCAAGAGAGACTGGATATTTCTTTTTATTGGATCTGACTAAGGTTTACTGCCTTCCCCACCAGTAGGTAGGGGCACAAAGAAAGGCCATAACAGAGGCAAAAGGAAGAAACTACAATTTCTCTGTGTATCTTAGTATAGTGTTACTAAATTTTGTGACCAGTTACAGACATGATGCTTTCCCTACAGAGAAACCTCCCTTCGCCCGTGCACCCAGCTAACTTCTGTTTGCCTGGCTGAGTACCTCCCCAACCCCCCATACTTTGTTTAGCTAACCAGTTGTCACACTTGATTTTAATCATATGTTTAATTTGACTCCCTTCCCTGCTAAGCTATAAGCTTCATGATGCCACAGTCTCTGTCTGGTCCAGCACTTGGTCTCTCGGGCCAAACATGGTATCGGCATCTTGAAAGCGCTCAGCAAATACTCCCAAATGAGTGAATGAATGAGAGGCAGGATTTTCCATAGGACATGAAAATGCTCGTCTACAAGTACGAAAAAGAATATTCTCTACCTCAGATGGTTGAATGCTGTGAAAAATAAAAACAAGCAAACTACTTAGTATAATTATTGACACTTTATCATTTAAAAAATTTGAGCTATTACCATTATCATGAAATAGTATTCTCACTTAGCCCCTAGCTCAGTGTTCTACACATAGTAGGTAGTTAATAAACAGTAACTAAATATTTTTAAAAATAGTTGCTAAATACTGAAAATGTGAGTTCCCAAAATAGCTTCTTTTTGTTTCAAAAATAGAAAGTAGCCCTTTGCTGGAATAAATTTGGTATTACTTTAAGTATCAAGCTACTTAATTATACTAAAAGTAAGATTCAGTTTGCTAATACTAGTTATGAATACAGCCTTTAAGAAAACCTTTTTTTGTTGTTGTTAAATGGATATGTTTTTACAGAAACCCCCCAGACACCTCAGAAAGTAAAAAGACAAGGGAGCTTGTAAACATTATAAATGAAATACATTAGCAGTCACTAGTATGTAATCAATCAATAAATAATATGATCTCCCAGGAGGTAAACCCCTTTAGGCAAATCAGCTAATGTCTGGAAAAGCAGTCCTTATCTGGACTGGAAAATGAAAGAGAGACTAAATTTGAAGGGCAGTTCTCAGTTCTCATTTCTATGGATTTCTCTCTGGGGAACTTCATTTCTAATAGGATAGTTAACATTTCAATACAAAAGTACAGAATGTACTTCTTGTGATTTATTTAGACATTTTTCTTATGACAGAATATTTTATGGCTTTAAATCTCTTATTACCCACATGCCCAATTTTAGACCAAATCCCCAATGAGTAATGTAGGTCAAAGAGAAGTTGTGATTTATTTATTTAATAACCCACTTTTAGCATCAAGTGAGGCAGTCGTACCTGAACTTAAAAACTGTGAAGTTCCTTTCAATCCTTCCTTTCTTCCCAAATCATTCAGAAAAAAAGCCTTTGGTGGGAGTGAGCAGGCACAGGAGTGTGGGGTGTGACTCAGCATGTGGTTTGGGCCTGAAAGGGGAGAGAAAGGTGTCCATGCTGGGAGGGTGGTCGTAACGGAGCTAGGCATGGATTGTTGAGTCCCCAGGTGGGACAAGGAGAGCATCTGTCTGGGGAGATGGTGATAACCCCACATCAGGTTGGCAGAGCCCGAACTAGGTAAGAAGGACATCTGTGTAGGGGTCAAGATGGAGACAAGAGATTGTTACATAAAGGGGAATTAATACCATCAGGAAATATAATGAGAACAAGGAGAGCCACATTTCTTAATGTTAGAGAAAAGAATTACAAATATGGAAAGGAAGAAAACTGAACCCCCAGCGCTGTTAGATTAGAATCAGAGGTATCAGTGTGAGCTCATGGTTTTCAAAATATAGAGACAAATATAAAAATAAATATAATGGAACGTGCATGGTGTGTGTGTGTGTGTGTGTGTGCATGCATGCATGTTACTTAGTTATTTCCACTAGAGGACTAGCAGACATTGATGCCCTAAGAGCAAACCCTTCAAGCACTTAGCTCTTGGTTTTTAAATGTAAGTCTCAAGTTAGAGGAAGCCAAGATTCTTGGAGAAAGGCTGATTTTATTGGCTATAAGATGACCCTGGTACTTAATGTGCCAAAAAGGAAGGAAATATTAAAAGAATAATGGAGACCTGTCAAAAGGACACAGAAACCAAATTAAAGGAATTCTCACTGAGCAAATCTGGGAAAATTTGAGCATCAAAATAATGATAATGATAGTAATGATGGTAACCCTTTAAATAAAATAGAAATCTATTAATCCATACTTGTGCACTTATTTCTAAATAAATGAATGGAAAGAAGTGAAAGATTTTCCTCGCAGAAGAATGCCAACTGATAAATACAGAAGAAATAATGAAATTTTTAAAATTATCATTTGGCAGTCATCGTAGTAATAATTAATTCATCCCAAAATTTCAGTGGATCCTAAACTAGTGTGTTAAGTTTTGATTAGAAATAGGATATTTACATAGTCTTAAAATACTTCATAAAATACATAATTACAAAAGAAAAACAGAAACTTTAGAGGAGGGGCACCTGGATGGCCCAGTTGGTTAAGCATCTGCCTTCAGCTCCGGTCATGATCCCAGGGTCCTGGGATCCAGCCCCACATCGGGCTTTCTGCCTGCTGTTCCCCCTGCTTGTGCTTTCTCTCTCTCTATCTCTCTCTTTCTCTCTCTGTTAAATAAATAAGTAAAATCTTAAAAAAAAAAAAAAAAAAGAAAGAAACTTTACAGGACAAAACCTGGCAGACAAAACTAAATCAATTGATCAGAGTGAACACAACCAGTAATGGGGCAAGTAAAAATCACAAACCATCTGGTAGGATGCCGTGGGATGACCTCAGTATCATTTCCATGATATTGCCACCAAAAATATAATCGTGAGGGAATATGTGACAAATCCAAATTCAGGAACATTCTACAAAATGTCACGGTCATAAATTCAAGGAAAGATTAAAAAATTCCTCCAGATTGAAGGAGGCTAAAAAGACATGGCAACTAAATGCAACACATGATCCTGGATTGGATCCTTTTGTTGTAAGGACAGACCCATTTGGAACAGTTGATGAATTTTGAATAGGGTCTATAGATTAGATCGTAGAAATGTATCCGTGTTAATCTCCTGACTTTGTTAGTTGTACAGTTGGTATGTAGGAGAATGTCCTTGTTTGTAGCAATCACACACTAAGGTCTTTGAGGGGGGCATCCCGTGGCCTACTTACTTTTCAGTGGTGAAGGAAAAGAGTTATTTATACCTCCCTTGCCAACTTTTCTCTAAGGTTGAAATTATATCAAAAAACTTTTTAAACTATGGAATAGAGTTGGAGATTTAGCATGGAAGTAGAAAGACGTCTACTTGTATACATGTCTAAAGATATTATATATATATATGTATATGTGTATATATATGTGTGTGTTGGTAGTTGGATGTTATGAATCTTGAAAATGTGAGATTTAGTGCTTTATAGAACGAAATAATGGAAAAAAAACAAGGGGGAAGAACCATTTTTAAAAGTTGACAGAGCTTTAGAATAATCATACCTATACAAAAAACTAATATTTCACTAAGCTAAAATTTATTTTTATACTTTGGGGAGGTGACCTTTATTTGAAAGAAATGACATTTGTAATTCCTTCATTATCTACCGCAGAACCATGACTAAATGGACTGTTTGTTTTATGGCTTTGTGATTCCAACTAAACCTATAGGCTTACGTATTCCAAACTGAATGTTTTCCACAGTTGAATTAAGTTATTTAACATCATAGGTAATGTTATATGCCGCAGTCAAGGGTCTTTTAGTGGTAAGGGCAGGAAAACCAAACTAGCTCCAAAAAAGTAAGACAGAAAGGGCAATCTCAGATAGAAGAACAGGACTCAGAGGACTGGAACCAACAGAAGAATGGAAGGCAAGAACCACAACCACTTGCTGCCTCTTGCTCTCTCACTGGAGAAACCAAATCTCTCGTCTCTATTCTGTCTGGGAATCTACAGACCAGCCTCTGAAGTTTTCAAGTTGCCCATCAAGGCTACTCAAAATAGCAGCCTCAGCCTTCTCAGCCTATATCACTGTGGTCCAGTGCCAATAGCTAACCTGGCCTGGATTTTTAGCACCCCAAAGCAAAAGGAATTTGGAGTAGGAGAAGGAGTTCAGTTGGACAAGCTGGGTCAGATACCCTCCTTTGATCCAGTTAGCCATGACCAGGGAATGGGCTGACATGGTATAAGCAAGCCTACCTAAGCTATCCCATTTTACAAGTAGCTGTGAATAAAGAGGGATTTTTAAAAAGAGGGTTATGGAAAAGGAAAGACAAAGATATTTTCTAAATATTCTAGATAACATGTTTTCTTATGGATGTGCACGGCCCTATATTCCAAGAGATGGTCAAAATTTTAGTTTTTAATTGTTGAAATTAAATTACATGAAGTACACCTAAAAATTCTATTATGAAGTCAAGAATGGATTTCAGATGTTTTGAAAGAGTTTTTATTTGGTAACAGAGGAAAACTTTATATCTAGGGATTTATCCAACATAAAAACAAACTACCTCAATGCAGCTGTAGAAATTTTAATAAGAGTACCAGGTATGCCTCTCATAGACTGATGACTTTAGGTGAATCAAAGAGGACTTTTCTTATATTTTTTTTAAGAATCACCTCTTGGCTCCCTCAGTTTTTTCCCTTCCTTCCTTCCTTCCTTCCTTCCTTCCTTCCTTCCTTCCTCCCTCCCTCCCTCCCTCCCTCCCTCCCTTCCTTCCTTCCTTCCTTCCTTCCTTCCTTCCTTCCTTCCTGGCTGAGGGAGCAGGAGAGGGAGAATCTTAAGCTTGGCATGGAGCCTGATGCAGGGCTTGACTTCACAACCCTGAAATCACGACCTGAGCAGAAATTGAGAGTCTAATGCTTAACTGACTGAACCACACAGGCACCCCCAGTTTGGAGTAAGTGTTTTGGATTAAAATTATATGATCTTAGTCTGCAGCTCTAAAATTTCATTTCCTGAAAAGTTTCAAGCAAAAGGAAGATTTTTATGGTGAAACAGAAGACAGGACAATGGGAGAGGTGATTGGTGATCAAAGGGAATGAAAAGATAAGATAAGAGATCAGTGATAGTGCACCATAAATGAGGAGTATTCTATATACAGTTGACCCTTGAATAACACAGGTTTGAACTGTGCAGATCCACTTATACATGGGTTATTTGTAATAAGTATAGTAATGTAAGTGTATTTCTCTTCTTTTTTAAAAGATTTTATTTATTTATTTGAGAGAGAGAGCACAGGCAGGAGGAGCAGAGGGAGAGGAAGAGAGAGAATTTCCAACAGGCTCCATGCTCAGCATGGAGCTGATGCAGGGTTCAATCCTAGGACCCCGAGATCATGACCTGAGCCGAAACCAAGACTCAGTCACTTAACCGACTGAGCCACCCAGGCACCCCTGTGACTTTCTTAATAACATTTTCTTTTCTCTAGCTTACAAATACAGTATATAATATATATGACATACAAAATATGTGGCAATTGACTGTTTATGTTATGGGTAAATTTTCCAGTCAGCAGCAGGCTATTAGTAGTTAAGTTTTTGGAGAGTCAAAAATTATATGCATATTTTTGACTATGTGTGGGGAGTTGGCACTCTTAGGCCCCACATTGTTCAAGGGTCAACTGTACTCAACTCTCTATAACTGAGGTCCAATACTATACATGTATACACACATACAAAGTCATACATAATCACATGACACAGCTCAAGGTGGGTGGTTTATCTGTTCAAAGCCAAGGAGTGTGCATCGAGCAGTGTGATCTTGATGTTTTTAGAGAAAGTACTACACAGTCTCCATTACAAGGTATGAGCTGAGTATTAAAAGAAGGGAAAGATCTGGTGCCAGGTAGACTGGAGACAGGACAGATTTCCAGGGGAAATCACATTAGTATGGATAGGAGTAGTGGTTGTACAGAATCACTTCCCTTGTGTCATCTTTAGACTCACTGAAAGCTAAAGCTGGAGATAACCTTGAATGTCCTTTGGTATATTAAGTACAAGAATGTCAGGAGATTTTTGATATCCCCATATGCAAAACATTATGTGAATATGAATTTCCTGATGAGAAATCCATGTCTGAGCCAACGAGCCAACCCTTTCTGACTTTCTAAACATTTGCAATCTTAAATGCAAAGTCTCTGCTTAGTGGGTCCGTATCAGGAAATTCAGCCTGATCCAAGTTACTCCTTCCACCATCATCCCACACCCTTAATAAGGAGATTCTAGGTTTGGCTTTCAATAATCTCAACTCTGCATCAGCTGAAGACCAGGGTCTCTTTCAGAGCCCACTTGGAAGCTTTCAGGGCATTTATGCAGCACTGGAGATGGGAATTTGAATCCCTGAGCTCATCCTTTTTTTCCCCTCACTTTGTCCAGTGACATTAGTAGAAACAAGCCGATTTCATTATATTCTTTAGTTTGACGAAATGTCCAAAGATACCACCCTGAACCATGCCTCTTATTTTTTATTTCCTTTTAAATATTTTATTTATTTATTTGACACAGAGAGACACAGTGAGAGAGGGAACCCAAGCAGGGGGAGAGGCAGAGGGAGAAGCAGGCTTTCCCGCAGAGAAAGGAGCCCAATGAGGGGCTCAATCCTAGGACCTGGGATCATGACCTGAGTCAAAGGCAGACGGCTAACGACTGAGCCACCCAGGTGCCCCTGAATCATGCCTCTTATAAGTGTTTGATTAGACGTATGCAGTGCTGGTAAATTATGTACCTCTTTTGCCACATCATGCCATGTACTATCAGTGTTCTTTACTACTGGGAATAGAGCCATTAATGTCTCTGATTTAACCAGATTAGAAAGCCAGTTTCAGAAACCCCAGAACCAATTTAGAAAACTCATCTTTAAGATTCTCTTCCTCTAAGAACCATTCTCAGTACCAAAATCTGTATCAGCCAGAGTTCTCCAGAGAACTGGAATCAACAAGCTATGGTGGGTTGGGGATGGGGGGTGGAGAGGAGATTGATTTATTTTAAGGAAATGGTTCATGTGACTACAGAGGCTTGGTGACTCCAAAATGTGATGTTAAGCTGGCACGCTGAATACCCAGTTTGAGTCCAAAGGTAGGCTGTTGGCAGAAGTCCTTCTTACCCAGCGGAGGTCAGCCTTTGTTCTGTTAAGGCCCTTCACTTATTGACTGAGACTTATCCACAGTATGGAGGATAATCTGCTTCACTCACAGTTAATTTCATCCAAAACACACCTTCACAGAAACATCCAGAATAATGTTTGACCAAATATCTGGGTACCCTAGATGTCCAGATTAATCTTCAGACTATCTTAACTTCATCAACAAAATGAGGATATTAGATGGTATAATAAATTTTATGGCCTCTTCTTGTTGAAAAAAAATCTGTATTTTTAGAATTTCAATTCTCATTCCTGCAGTATTTTATTTTTAGCAAGAACAACAAAATCCCATATTTTTCCCTTTTCCCTCTTTAAATGTCAGGGGTTTTGCTATATGGTTATAGCAAATCAAATTTCCCGAGGTTGTCTGGTCTTTTGAAACCACGTTGGAAACCACATATTTAATGTTTCTTCTGACTCCCTAAGGCTCTCAGAGACCTCTTGGCATGTTTTTCTCCCTAAAAACAGGACTTAGGCAATAGGGAACAGAGTTGCTGTACAACCATCAAACAACCCAGGAAGCCTTGTTGGAAGGGCATGAAACAGCATGAAAATTTCAATATAATCAAAGCAAAGGGCTAAAGAACCATTAACATACACCTCCTTAATGTTCCTGAGGCTTTGACTTTCAGTGGATCATTGTCCTCTCCTCTAGCCTCTTTTCTCTTCAACCCTCATCTCCTTCTGGCCTCCTGTTCCTTCCAATAGCCTCTCACTAGCCCAACTTTCTGCCTGGAATTTTCCAGCTTTTTAGCATCTTCTCCCTTGAGATGCTTACATAACTGTTTACTTTGGCGACTTATTCCATTATTTCCTCTCTGGACAAGATGATTTTCCTAATCTTCTTTACTTCCTAGGGCTCCTGAACTCATAATTTGGATTCCTGTTGCCTTTTAAAGTAATTTATGGCAACCGTTTTTAATAGAATTTTGCATTTTTCTACCTTCTTAGCTACTTTTCTTGTGAGAATACATACCAAATAAAAATGCCATTTGTCCTCAGGAAACTTACTTTTATCTCCAGCTGAAGTTTACCAAGCTGAAAATGAACACGTTAGACTTTACGACCGTTAAGTGGCCTTCTAGCTCCAAAGCTATTTGGTTGTGTTGGTAAAATGATGTTGAGGTTTAAGGAAGATTGCAGAAACATTCAACACGCACATGAAATTTGGCAAAGGCCTTCTTCTGTCACTCTTTCATGGTTGTGTATGTATCTTGTTTTTAATGTGAAAATCATCCAATATTATAAGAGTCCAGTGTTAATTTTTTTTAAGATTTTATTTATTTATTTGAGAGAGAGAGAGCAAGAGAGAGTGTAAGTGGAGGGGAGGGGCAGAGGGAGAAGGAGAAGCAGACTCCCCACTGAGCAGGGAGCCCGAGGCAATGCAGGGATCCATCCTAGGACCCCAGGATCATAACTTGAGCCAAAGGCAAACGGCAGACAGGTAACTGCCTGAGCCACCCAGGCATCCCAACTCAAGAGTTTCTTATTCTACCTAGTGGCATTGTTCCTTTTTCACTTATTTGAGACTTTCTTCTTCACATTCTGGACTACATTTTTCTTGTTTCCATACAGTTTATAGCTTTGCAGTGTCTTTTTGCCATACAGGAACCAGGTGTAAAACCTTCTTTCTGCAGGATCCCAAAAGCCACTAAATGATATGTGAGACCCCAGAACATTGTAATTCATTACCCCTGCCTTCTGACCAGTGGTCTTTGAAGGGGGTGTCAATACCAGGGTGCTTGCAAGGCATCATGGGATGCAGAAAAATATTCATATCTAATTATGACATATTCATAATACAGCTATTATTTAATCTCATCCTTTAAAATTATCCTTATCTGCTTTAGGATGCATAAATTAATATAGTAGTAAATATATAGAGAATATCTATAACTATATCTATATTGAGTATGCTTGCTCAAAAGTTTCTTCTTTGGGATGTGTGATTAAAGAGTTTGGAGGCCAAATGTTGCCCTAGAAAATTCTTAATCTCATGGTAACATATAAATATTATATAATCTCATATTAATATAAAACCTAGTGACTCTTAGACTTTGTGAACTCATTATTGAATATTACCCTTATTAATTTGCTCCTTTATATGTAAAATCATTTGGGTCTTGTATTAGTTAGAGTTCCTTGGTTGTAAGCAACAGAAACTAACTCTGACCAACTCAGGCAAGGATACTAAAAACGACACTGACAGTCTTAAAAAGTCAAGGGGGAAAAAGAAACCTGAGCCATCTGGCCTCCTAGGAATAGGACTATGGCAGCCCTGGTCCTCAGGAGCAGCATCACCTGGACCCATCCTTAGAGCCCTGCCATTGGATGACTTAGCTCTAATTACCTCCTCCCTCAGTGTCCACTCCACTCAAGATTCACATTTCCAAGAAAAAGAATCTGAATGGACTACCGTGGGTCACATATCACACCCTAAAAAACCTTTTTCCAGTATCTTTCCATGTATGTTTATTTCCTGTGGAGTGTGGCAGGAAGGTCCTTTCCAAACCATCCATGGTTATAAATTCAGACACCAGGACATGACCATTTGCTAAGAAATGCCAACTCTAGTGACATAATCTTTTCTTCATATTTAGAAAGAGAGTAAAAGTATCACATGATTACTCTAAAAGGTCATTTTCCTGCCTGGAGCAAAACTTTTTATTTTTTTTATTACTTGGTTGTGGTTTTTTTTTTTTTTCCCATTCCCTTCACATTTCAGTTAAATGACATTTGAATTCTTAAAATCTCTTTATGAAATTGAGACAAAAATGTTCAACAAGGATCAAGTATAAGGTAAGTTTAAATAAATAAATAAATACCTTTAGAATAAATCTTAGTAAATTTAGAATCAATTTGAAGTTGAATTGATTTTAAGATCCATTTGCAGGGCACGTGTGGGGCTCAGTTGTTTTAAGTGTCTGACTTCGGCTCTGGTCCTGATATGGGAGTCCTGGGATCAGACTGCATCTGGCTCTAAGCTCAGAAGAGAGTCTGCTTGTCCCTCTCCCTCTGCCCCTCCCCCTGCTCATGCTCTCTCTCTCTCAAATAAATAAAATCTTAAAAAAATAAAATAAAATCCATTTACTTTTCCCACTTACATAAATAAATTACAATACTCTGATACTATAATAAAATCTGAGCTTAATCACTTCTACTTTTAATTTATAGAAAAAGACAATGTGAAGTGTTTAGATTTAAATTTAATTTTTCTGAAGGTTGAAATGCCTGGAGTAGAGGTGGAGGTAGAGGGTGTATTCTGGAGAAATGTGCTATTAAGTGATGATGCTCTTTCTTCAGATAGACTGTTAGAAAATATTTAAGGGACAATCTTCAAGCACAGATTAGATCATCTCCCTTGAATTTGAAAAATTATTTAGTGAGGATATTTTTCTCTGTCAAATAATTAACTTTTTCAAAGACAGAATTTGAAGGCCATAGATGAAGATTCTGTTTAGGACAGGATTTATACTATACATCGGTGGAATAGGTAGATGCATTTATGCAATTGTGAGATGCAGTTAATGTGGAATTGAAACATACTGCCTACCCCTGTGCCCAAGTATATTCCACCAATATTTAGGCATATTTCCACCACCAAAATACGCTTTTGGCTGAATATAGCCTTTGAGTTTCATGATAAATGTCAAATGCCAACTTGGAAGAATCAAATGTATCCAAATTTAAATCTTAATTAATGCCTTTGTCCTACTTGGCTTATAAGATAAATAGCCAGAGCCTAAAATAAATGCGACACCTGGGAGGTACTTTTCAAAACAGGGAAATTAGGGGGCACCTGCGTCACTCAGTTGGTTAAGCATGTGACTCTTGATTTCAGCTCAGGTCATGATCTCAGGGTTGTGAGATCAAGCCCTGCATTGGATTCTGTGCTCAGCATGGAATCTGCTTGAGATTCTCTCCCTCTTCCTCTCCGCCTTCTCGCTCTCTCTCTTTCTAAAATAAATAAAATCTTCAAAACAGGGAAATCAGGGAGTGGAAGCCCATGGTTTGGGTGTAACCCATCAAGTTCAGAGCAGGTCAAGGGAAGAGTACTGGACAGCCAGAGGCAGCCAGGCCTGCCTGCATGAGGAATAGGAATGTGAAGTGCAAGGAGAGACTTTACTCCTAATTTTCTAAAGGATCAATTATGATTATATCTAACCAGGTGTAATTAGTGGGATGACAAGATTGAAAATTTTGGTTATACCTCTTTATTATAGTCCTTCCTTCTATAATCTCTCTAAAGGAAAAGAACTGATTGTATTTATGTTGTTGGATTAAATAGATGCTGTTAATTTGCAGGTGTGATTTGTCCAAAGTTGATCATGTGATGGAAAATAATTTTATTCACATTCACAAGTAACCTACTCTGTGCGTACCACCATAGAAAAATTCTGAAATTCACCAGAATTTGGTAGTGAGCAGAGGGAGGAAGAGAGAGGGGAGGAGGCATATCATTCAAATAATAATTACATGCCAAACTATGTAATATAGACAGTTAAAAATGTAGAAGGTCAAAAAAATAGAGATTAGTGTGATCAGGACCAGAGTAACTGTCAGGATAGGGGAATAAAACTTGAATGGGGCATTTAGGAGGGAGACATTTGGATATGAGAAACAGAAAATTAGAGGACTATTCTATATTTTGGCTATGACGAAATCCTGACTGAGGATACTTAAATATGAAGTTCAGGTCCCATGGCAGCTTTAAGGGAACAGAATTTTAATGGTAGTTTGTAAGCAAATGTACTGCAACTGGAGTCTCTTTTCATGAGTAATTAATGCAAGAATTGAAGTCTTGTTTCTTTCAGGTGTGTCTGCACAGCTCACCGGTACTCGGCACCGTCGGAATACATCCGTAGGAACGCCATTTTGGATGGCTCCTGAGGTCAGATAGTTTTGAGAGGAACAAATGTAATATTTGATCCTTCTTGACTTTCCTTTTCATGCATACTCCATCTCCATATGTGTTTTGGAAAGGTACTAGAAGAAAATATCAATTGTGTTGTTTTTATGCAAGATTTTTGCATGTGTGAGAAGGAACGTGGGAGGTGCTCAGTACATGGACTGTGAATGAGCATATGAATAAATGAAGGATTGAATGAATGAATCAGATGATGTAAAGAGAAACTGCTTGCAGCCTTAATTTTCTATTAAATTTACTTTTAATTGCTTAGCATGTATTCATATTATTGATATTTAGATTCCGGTTTTACATTATAGTAGAAATATGAAAATCCCTAGCCTTTGTTTAAGATCAGATTTTCGCTGATTAACCTGTATCCCAGGTTCCTACATTGAGTCAGTCTTGCTTGGGGACAACCCTCAGCTTGAATAGAATCTTTTCAAACCATTACCTTTGGGAAGCTGTGGATAAACTGCCAAAATTGCTGAGGGAAAAAGTTTTCTAGAGTCTCATCTTCTCTCCACAGCCACTATTAATGCCTTTAATCTTTTTAATTATGTTTATCAGTAAAGAACACTTATGTTTGAAAGCTCTCTCTTCAACCTCTGGGAAACATTCTGCTATTTATTTACCATTCTCTAGGGAGTGAAGAGAGGGAAGTGGTTCAAATACTACATTAATATTGCAACATCTTAGAATGAAATGTGTTTGGGGATTAAACCCTTGTGCGCTATTTCTATTTTAATACTAATTCAATTAGTACTTGCAAAAAAAGTGAAATGTAAGTGGAATATAAAACATGGAGAAAAGATACTTTATCTTAAGAATCTTTTAAAAACTCCAATGGATTAAAAAACTTTTTTTTTTTAGATTTTATTTATTTATTTGACACAGAGAGAGAGCAGCACAAACGGGGAAATGGCAGGCAGAGGGAGAGGGAGAAGAAGACTCCCCGCTGAGCAGGGAGCCCTATACGGGACTCAATCCCAGGACCCTGAGATCATGACCTGAGCCCAATGAAGGCAGACACTTAACCGACTAAGCCAGCCAGGTGCCCTGGATTCAAAAACTTTTAAACACAGTGTATATCCTGGAATAAGAATAGAAAGTGTAGTCGTATAAACAAAACTAAAATTGAATAAGAGACTCTCAAGCGAGAGTTTCTTCAGTTTGTTCTGGTATATTACTACTGTTTTAAAAGCTTATGAAAAAAATTTTAAAGTGGGAAATTAATAAAATATAGGGATAATATTAAACAGTGCATAGTAATAATATAAATACTATAATATATAATACATGTATCATTACTTGATTAATATTAAATAATTAATAGACTAGTTTTATGTTTTCCATGTTATAATAACAAAGCCATTGTTATGTGTTTAAGTTTTCTTTTAGTAAAAAAGCAATTTTGATTAGTGGATCTTGGAACCACCGTCTAAGTAAAAGAAAATATTTTGATCTATCTAAAATACAATTACCAGAGTATTAAATGAGTTAATAATTAAAATCGACACTCCTAAATATGCAATTACCAGACCATCATTTTACTGATATGTCATTATTTATTAGTAAAATAGCACAAACTGGGTTTGAAAGTGCTTTTCTGCTTAACAAACCAATGGATGTTACCTAAAAGAGAAAGGTTCACTGTGGTCTTATAAAGCTGTCGTGTAAATATGTGTATGTTCCAGATTTTATGCATATTATGCTTATTTTTCTACAATAAACATTTTTCCAACTTATGAACGATGGGCAGTATTTCAATAAATTTCCACTTATCTAGAATTGTTGAAGTATATATATAGCTCGTGAAGGCATGGCATATATGCCAGCTCTATGTTATTAATGACAAATCTTTTAGAATTAGAAAGCAGCAAGGTAAATAGATTTTAATATTATTCTCCATAACTAATGGCATAGAATTATTTTAGTGTTCTTAGGGCCTCAGAGGCAAGATTGTTCAATAATCAGTTGAACAGTGAAATTCTCTACTTGACATTTTTAAATTAAATTCTAGTTCAGAGGTAGCATTTGTTGGTTACATAAAGCCGTCCTTCTCAGGCTGGAGTCCGTGTGTGTCAGGATGAAAGGGACAAAGGAAACAGTGACCGTGGTAGGTGACCGTATCATTTTTGCAAGCTATGACACTTTGCAGAGAAAAAGGGGATGGTATTTATAATAACTCTAGGAAAGCATAAACTAAGGATGTCTTGGGCAAATTGGAGCATAAATTCACCCAAGCATTTGGCAAGATATTCCTAGGCCACATGTATGAAGTCATAAAATAACGAAAAAAATTGGTGGGGCAAAATACATTTTTATACTCAGGAAGACAAAGAGACACAACAGAATAGAAAATTCATATGCATGTTTTTTATTTTTATCAGCTTTATGGTCATATAATTCCTATACCATAGAATTAACTCATTTGATGTGTGCAGTTTAATGATTTTTAGGTGTATGTTCACAGGGTTGTGCAACCATCATCACAGTCTAATTTTAGAGCATTTTCTTTCCCCCTAAAAGAAACCCCTTACTCATTAACAGTCAATCCCCATCTTCTCCCAAGCTGTCCTACACTAGGCAACCACTAATCTGCTTTTTTGCCTATGGAATTGCCTGTTCTGGACATTTCATTTAAATGGAATCATACAATATGTGGCCTTGGTGTCTGGCTTCTTTCTCTTAGTGTTTACACATGTTGTAGCATACATCAATAGTCTGTTCCTTTTATGGCTGAATAGTATTGCATTGTATGTATACACAGTATTTTGTTTATCCATCGCCAGTTGATGGACATTTGGGTTGTTTCCACTTTGGGGCTATTATGACTAAAACTTCTGTGAATATTTGTCACATGAATTTTTAATATAAATCTTGGGACTTTCATGCTTGCTTTTGCTACAATGCTTGCTAAAATCACAAACTTCACCCGTTTTTTTTTTTCATTTTCTGCTAGGTGATTGCATGTGAACAGCAACTGGATACCACTTATGATGCCAGGTGTGACACATGGTCCCTGGGGATCACGGCCATCGAGCTAGGGGATGGAGATCCTCCACTAGCCGACCTGCATCCCATGAGAGCGCTCTTCAAAATTCCAAGGTCAGAGAACTAACATGGGGTACAGTATCTGTAGCCCATCTTTCTTCCTTCAGCTGGTGCTCATCAGGGAAATATTCAGTATATTTCAGCAAGGTGGGAGCACAGTGGCCTAGGATATCTTCTGCCTCTTCTGAAACACTGTATGTATTCAGCGGTTTCATTTCCCTGGTCTAAGTAAGAACTTTCTCTTGATACTCACTGTGTCTTCCTTTTGCCGGGATTTGAGCTCAGAAAGCAGCGGTTCCTCCCACTCTTTTTCCACTCCCAAACTTGTCAGTAAGGCCCTGGGCCCCAGTTGGTGCCCCAGTGATTGGCTTTGCTTCACTCTGTCAATCCAGTGATTTGTTTTTTACTACTTGCTAAGACTTCTCTTTGGAGATTTAAAATGATATTATTAATAAATTTATACACAAAATTCACTGATACAATAGCAAGGACTTTAAATATGTTAATATTTGAATATATTCATATAAAACAGTAAACTTAGAATAATCTTTCCTTTCTGTGTAGAGCTTTCCCCTTTATTGTGTATATTAATAAACCTTCCCCTGTCTGTCCTATTACTAACTAAATACCATTTTATATATGTTTTGGTTAGTTCCTAGCTCTTTCAGAAAGCTGATGTGAAAAGACAGCCTATTTTTGTTATACATGTGTTCTCCTTTGAGGACTGTCTGAAGGATTTTGCCTGGTACCATAGTCCCAATGGAATGCACACCAAGGGCCTGGGGTGACAGGGGTCAAAAGCAGTGGTGGGTGGTATGTTATATAATATTATTAAATATATACGAAGCCCTCAGGGACAGTTCTCCAGTTCTAAAGAAATAATGCCAATATGTGATACTCGTGTCTACATGGGTTCATTTGGAATATTGGGCACGTATTTAAATTAATAGAAGACCAAAGAATTTGAATGTATTTTTCATTTTATCTTTGAACTTCCTGTCTGATATATATGTTCTGAATTATAATGCCTCTATCATCCTTTACATAACAATTTCCATGTAAATCTCAGGTCTAGCTCTTTGTAAAATATGCTGCTTGGTTGGTAAGTGGGGAAACAAGATTACAAAAAAGAACAGAAAACCTGCCCTATACCAAGTTTAAGACATTTCATTAAATTTGAGGAAAACAGAAAAAAAAAATCTACATTTCCTAACTCCTACTGTCATTCAGTCTGTAAGATGAAGCACTACACTTCCTGGGCCATTTTAATTATGGTTTAAACTACCAGAGTTAGCCGGATGTTGTTATTCTTGGGGATGACACCAGATGGACAAGGGATGACACCACTGATGTTTCTTATACCTGTGAGCAAGGTGCCTCTGGAAATGGCATCTTCTTACTTGTTTCTTATTACTTCTGCCACTGGTATATCTCTAGCATGAAGGTCTTAGAACACGAACTGTAGAAATATTTAGAAAAGAAGAATAAGGGATCTGAAAATCTACCCTGTTCTAAGTGTTCTAAAATCATCAAAACTTTGTTATACTCCAAGCAAGCCAATAAATCTCTTAGAAAGGAAATTTTCAGGAGGACAAGAAACAGAGCAAGACTACTGGGGAAGAGAATTCTTTTAATGTGCAAATCAGCAATCTTCAAATAGTCCTAAGAATTGTACAATGAGCTCGAGGCGTGATCTAGGGTAGATGAGTGGCTGCACTTTTCTTTAATGAGCCTATATAAACTGTACACTAATTTCATTATAAGCTATTTAAGGAGTAATGCAGAACTGAAGACGAAGTGTTTCCATCCCACTAATGAAAACAAAGAGCTGTTAGGATTAGTGGAAAGCAGTATTTCAGCAAATTCAGCTATCATGGTTGATCAGTGCTGCTTGATTACAGACTTAGATCAGCCTCATTTCCAAGGGAGGTGCCTTCGTATTCATGAACATGCCAAAGAAGAACAAGATTTGTTTGGCCTAGAAATAAAGGCAACTAATAACAAAATCTTTTAAGTGGCATTCAGAGCTTTCTAGCTAATCATATTTCCCAGTTCCTTACTTTCGTAACCTTGTTTCCAGCAACAACAGAACAACTCCTAAAGGCATTCTACTCTGCCCCTGTCTGCTACAGTGTCCCTTGTATTCTGAATGGCACACCTTTCAGGTCACCTCTGTGTACCCTGGATATTCCTCAGAGACTTCTGCAGGACTCAAAGTAAAAAAAAAAAAAAAAATCCCCAGTATTCGCTGTTTCTATTTTGCCAAGTATTGATGTTTCTCCCTAGGGCACTCAGGTAAAAGCAAAAAGATTCCTTAAAAGAAAAAAATTATCAGAAAAATTGGGTCATGTATTAAGTGCTTTCCGAGAAACAAGGAAGCTGTCATTTTATATGAAGAATGCTTAATAACTAATCATCTGTCTTTGAATCGGAAAATTGTGGTATGTTTGATTATGCCTGGCAGAACCTCTGATCGCACTAATGCTCTAGTCTGTCCGGCTCTGATTTTGCACCGACTGACCAATGTGCACAATCCAACCTTGATTCTTATTTTTCTAGGAATCCACCCCCCAAACTAAGACAGCCTGAGATATGGTCAGCAGAATTCAATGACTTCATTAGCAAGTGAGTAACAATAGAGTCTTTTAAAAAAACGAAGAGATACCATCCTGCTAGAACTTTGAAATGTGCCTTTTATAACACTTCTGCATCTCCTCCTTATTTCTTATCTATTGAACAGCTCCAGAGGGTATCCATTATTGTCTTCAAAACCAGCATTTGTACTGTCCTCTGAACGTTCAGTGAATCCATTATTGCTCAAATAATGATCTTAGGGTCATGTTCATTTGCTTAAAGATAGCTATGCTTCTGAGGTTGCTTCATGGTCCATGAACACATCCTTCCATCCACCTGCCTTTTGCAAGCTCGCCTTCCCATCTCCCGCCTACTCACCCACCATCGGTTCAATCAGCTCTTTTTTTTTTTTTTTTTTTTTAAAGATTTTATTTATTTATTTGAGAGAGAGAATGAGAGAGAGCACATGAGAGGGGGGAGGGTCAGAGGGAGAAGCAGACTCCCCGCCGAGCAGGGAGCCCGATGCGGGACTCGATCCCGGGACTCCGGGATCATGACCTGAGCCGAAGGCAGTCGCTTAACCAACTGAGCCACCCAGGCGCCCTCAATCAGCTCTTTTTAACCCTTTGTTTATCTGCATCACTCATTCCTGTCGGAGTCAGGGAATTTTCATTGTAGTCGGTGAATCAGATAATTGTATCGATAAAATGCTTATGTATTTGATATTCAGTGAACATTTTTAATTTGACAAATATTTAACACAAGTGCAGTGCCTCTGGGCAATCAACTGGAAGATATGAGTCAATAATTTCTAAAAATCTGCCCCATAAACCTGT
This sequence comes from Neomonachus schauinslandi, assembly GCF_002201575.2. Taxonomy (NCBI): domain Eukaryota; kingdom Metazoa; phylum Chordata; class Mammalia; order Carnivora; family Phocidae; genus Neomonachus; species Neomonachus schauinslandi. The sequence continues at coordinate 113,686,235 of NC_058407.1, read as the reverse complement.
TTGCACCATCTTACTATGTCTTTACCATAAATAATAGTAATAATAATAATAATAATAATAATAGAAAATAAGGTAAGGGATGACCCCAGGTTGTAAATGGGAGACAGGGGACATTAAGATCACATGTGTCAGGGACGTCTACATGGCTCAGTCGGTTAAGCGTCTGTCTTCGGATCAGGTCATGATCCCAGAGTCCTGGGATTGAACCCCACATCAGGCTCTTGGCTCAGCCAGGAGTCTGCTTCTCTGTCTCCCTCTGCTGCTCCCCCTGCTTGTGCTCTCTTGCTCTCTGTCTAATAAATAAAATCTTTAAAAAAAAAGATTACGTGTGTCAGACACCACTCAGAAAATGTAGAAAGGGCAAAGAAAGTGGAGGAACCAGTCGTACACATACCGCAATCATTGGTTTTTCTACCAAGAGTATCTCCTTATTCCCTTATTCCTATAAAGACAAGAGGCTTAGATTTAAGGGGTGTGAAAACCCGAGGATTGATAGTCCATTTTGTTCCCCAGATTTCACATGAGCATCTCTTACTGGAGTACAGACTGTGCACTACAGAATATTTGATAAAGTGCAGTCAGACTTCACACATCTCCTGGGAGGATCCCTGGTAACTTTAGAGGGCTCCCCAAAATTCGTAATTGTGCCCCACGTCTGCAGTCCTTCCACACAAATCCTCCATTGAACTTGGTGACTTTGACACGTTTCACACCATTTCACCTAGCATTCTGCCCTGTGGGCTATCGCTGCATTTTGTTCCTTTTCTGCTAGTAACACCTCTTTAGATGCCTCTCTTCCCAGCGAGACAGTGAGTAACTGCAGGGCACCGAATATGCCTTACTTGTCCGTGCAACGCCGCTGTCCAGCAGAGTGCCTGGTACATACCAGCTGTCTGATACACTTTTACTTAGATAAAAGAATTTCATATGTGACTATACTCAATCCATGGAGCAAGTGCTACAGATGTCAGAAATGGATGCGTTCTGTTAAACTAAATGATCATGAAGAGCACTTGTTCTTATGTTCAGATATCATCATCCTGATTCCTTAGCATATTTTACCATCCTTGAGAAATATGTTACCGGTTAAGCCCAGGAAAATAAATTGCCAAACCATCATCCCAGGAGGAGTAACAGTACAGATTAGAAATGCCACTGCCCAAATCAAGGCATGGACTTCTTCTTCCTCTCTCTTTTTTTTCTTTTTCTATGTCGCCAAGTGCCAGCCCACCTCTGACCAGTTGTCTCACTAGCATAGATCCTCTGGATCCCAGGGTGGGAAGGGTACTGGAAGTTGATACAGCCCAAACCATATCCAGAGCGTAAATCCTTCCCGAGCATGTGCACTGAGTGGCCATCCCGTCAGGATGTCCTCATCCCTAATAAAGGTGATCCTACCCAGTGCAGCCCATTCTAACTTTGAGAAGCCTCCCTGATGAGAAGTTCTTCCTTACGCTGCCCTGAAATCTCTTTCTCTCTTAGTTCCACGAATTGATCCTGGGTTCTTTGTCTCTTGTGACCACTGAAAACTAGTCTAATCCCTCTTCCGAATATTTGAAGACAGCTGTCATGGCTGATTAAATGTCCCAATTGTTCAAATGTCCCTTCTGCAGTGGTGTTTCAAGTGTTCTCATTAGCTTTATCCTTTCTCACGCTACTATCTCGTTGAACCTACCAAGAGGTGTGGCATGCTTTGGTGCATTTGCTCTATATAGAGACCTCCAAAAATGTCCACTGATGTGGGATTTAAACATCCCCAGCATATTAGTTTAGCAGTTTTATCACGTAGAAAGAAATAGATCAATTGAGAAGCCTTTAAAGCATTAGGGGAGGGAAACAGAAAAGTTTGTTTTAATTTTAGATAAGCTTTCAAACTGTAATGACTTTGATGCTTCATTCTTTAGCTTGCTGGCTCATAAAGGAGCCTGCTGGGGAGACGGCATTTAATCACCACTATGCCAGCACGCTTGCTGGGGCACGAGGGAGTCATGTTTAGTCGGAAGTTGGTAAGACTACATGGCATTGCTCGCAGATGTGTCCACTTTCACAAACATGCATTTCATCATATTGCAGGTTAACATTCTTTGAGATATGCTTCTCAGGATGAACATTTGTGAGGAGCATTGCTCTCTTGTGTTACAGTAGTTTTTAGGAATAATAATAATAATGTCAAAACTCGAACTTATCTAGTCATTACATCTTTCTTTCTTTCTTTTTTTTTCTTTCTTTCTTTCTCTCTCTCTCTCTCTCTCTTTTTTTTTTTTTGCCAGTGCAGATGCTTGACTAAAGATTATGAAAAGCGTCCAACAGTGTCAGATCTTTTAGAGCATAAATTCATCACTCAAATTGAGGGCAAAGATGTGATGTTGCAAAAACAACTCATGGAATTCATCAACATTCATCAAGGCACGGGCGGCACAGAAAAGGCCAGGTAATCAAATAATATCTTCACTTGCAAAGTCCAAACATCACCTAATGACGCTGAACAATTTTATAATGCAATAGTTGTTAAGGTGAGAAAAGAACTAATTTAAATTAGTTCACTGTGATTCCAAGATAAGGGGATACTTGCATGAAAAGTGAATTGAGTTGCATCCCAATATTGGTAACATTGCTCGCAGCATTTTCTAAACAACTTCATCAGAATGAAGAATGTAAACTTCAGTAGATGATTAGTATTGGCATATATTTTCTTGTGTTTTCTGTTCTTCTGTAAAGTTAAGGTATCTTACATTTGAGATTTAAAAAGGAACATAAACCTTGAAAGACTTGGTATCATTTTTTCTGGCTAAACTGTATTCAGAAGTCATTTTAAATATCATTACTCCTACTTCCTATTTGGGTTTCTAATAATCTACTATGTATAGTTTATGTAATATTGAATATCTTTTTACTTATTATAGGTAGTATATATGTTTATTTCAGGGAATTTAGAAGATACAGAGAAGTATATAACCAAATCAATCAAGTATAACATTTTAATCTATAACCTTTTAGTATCTTATGAATGGATATACATTTTTTAAAAATTAGAATAATATTTATAGGTGTTCTGGAGCCTGCTTTTCTTTTTCTTTGTAATCCCCATCACCTATTTCACCCATCCCTCCCATACTCTCTCCGCTCTGGCAACCACCAGTTTGTTCTCTGTATTTATGAGTCTGTTTGGGTTTTTTTTTTATTTATTTGTTTTGTTTTTTAGATTCTACATATAAGTGAGATGATATGATATTTGTCTCTCTCTGTTGAATTTGTTTTACTTATCATAATACCCTCTAGGTCCATTCATGTTGTTCAAATGGCAAGATCTCTTTTTTTATAGCTGAGTAGTATTCCATTATATATATATATATATATATATATATATATACCAAATCTTCTTTACCCATTTATCTTTCCATAGACACTTGGGTTGGTTCCATGCCTTGACTATTGTAAATGAGGCCACAGGGGTGCATATACCTTTTCAAATTAGTGTTTTCATTTTCTTTGGGTAAATAGCTATTAGTGGAATTACTGGATTGTATGGTATTACTATTTTAAATTTTTTGAGGAATCTCCATACTGTTTTGCCCAGTAGCTACACCAGCTTACATTCCCACCAGCAGTGCGTGAGTGGTCCGTTTTTTCCACATCCTCACTGACACTTATTATTTCTTGTCTTTTCGATATTAGCCATTCTGACAGGTGAGAGGTGATATCTCATTGTGGTTTTGATTTGCATTTCCCTGGTGATTAGGGATCTTGAACATCTTTTCATGTGTCTGTTGGCCATCTCTATATCTTTGGAAAAATGTCTATTCAAGTCTTCATCCCATTTTTAATCAGATTATTTGTTAGTGTTGGGTTGTATAAGTTCTTTATATATTTTGGATGTTAAATCCTTTATTGGCTATATCATTTGCATATATCTTTTCCCATTCAGTAGGTTGCCTTTTCATTTTGTTGATGGTCTCCTTTGTTGTGCAAAAGCTTTTTATTTTGATGTAGTCCTGATAGTTTATTTCTGCTTTTGTTTTCCTTGCCTAAAGAAACATTTCCATAAATAATGTTGCTAAGGACAATGTCCAAGAGACTACTGCCTATGTTATCTTTTAGTTTTAATTTTCTTTTTTTTTTTATTCTTATGTTAATCCCCATACATTACATCATTAGTTTTAGATGAAGCGTTCCATGATTCATTGTTTGTGCATAACACCCAGTGCTCCATGCAGAATGTGCCCTCCTCAATACCCACCACCAGGCTAACCCATCCTCCCACCCCCCTCCCCTCTAGAACTCTCAGTTTGTTTTTCAGAGTCCATTGTCTCTCATGGTTCGTCTACCCCTCCAATTTCCCCTGCTTCATTCTTCCCCTCCCGCTACCTTCTTCTTCTTCTTTTTTTTCTTCACATATACTGCATTATTTGTTTCAGAGGTACAGACCTGAGATTCAACAGTCTTCACAATATCTTTTAGTTTTATGGTTTCAGGTCTCACATCTAGGTCTTTAACCCATCTTGAGTTTATTTTTGTGTAAGAAAGTGGTCCAGTTTCATTCTTTTACATGTAGCTGTCCAGGTTTCCCAACACCACTGAAGAAACTTTCTTTACCCCATTGTATATTCTTGTTTCCTTTTTCATAGATTAATTGACCATATGAGAGTAGGTTTATTTCTGGGCTCTCTAGCCTCTTCCATTGATCTCTGTGTTGGAGCCTGCTTTTTTTCACTGAATAGTGAATATGCATGTCATTAAATCCATGTCATTCGTATCGTTCTATGACAGATTTCTTTAATTGCTGCAAACATTACCTTGCATGACTATTCAATGATTGATTTAAATAATCCCCTATTATTAGATATTTAGGTTGTTACTAATTGTTTCTATCTCTAATAAGTAACACTGTAATGAACAGAGTTGCACACGAATCCCTTATTATTTCCTTAAGATAAATTCCTAGAGATAGTGCTAAGTCAAAGAGTAGTCTTGTAGTTTCAGTTTATTCTTGAGAATTCTATTAGTTTCATTTAAGGAGCATATCACTATTTAAGGGCTAAGTTAGGAGAAGTGAGTAAAAAATAGTGCATGACTTAAAAGGTGATTCTATTTGAATTCCTGTCGGGGGTTACATGCTTCATTCCTATTTGTTTAATGCCTAACTGTGTGCCAGACATTGTTAGGACTTTATATTATCTCATGTGATTTTACAGCATCCCCAAGGGAAGTGTTCTAGGACACTCCATTTTTACAGCTGAGAAGAACCAAAGTTTGCAGAGGCTAATTAGCTTGTACAAGGCTACACAGGTAATGAATGGCTTAGCTGGAATTCAAATCCTGATCCCTAAGTCCAGGCTTTATTCACATGAGTAAACAGAGTGTCGATGGTAGACATCTCTGGAGGTAATAGGCCTTGCCTATATGAGTTTACAGCCTTGCTGGAGAGACAGAAGTCATATACCTATAGTGAGGAAACATTACATTGTGAGTGGAATGAATTACAGAGAAGGAAGGAGGCAGGTAGTTTACAGTGAGGAGGCGGCCGTGGGCTCATACGTGTCCTTCCTTCCTTCTTTGTGTGACCACAGTTCCATAGTCAGCCACAACCCCATTCTTCCCAGAGCAAGTGGACAAACAACAAGCAAACAAACAAAACGGAAATTGAAGTATACCAGCATTGTGTCAGGTGCTCAAGAACTATGTCAAGAACTATGGAGAATTGGAGATTTTACCTTATTTGCAAGCTAATAAGTTGACCTGCCTGTTTCAAGCATATTGGAAGAAGATAGGAGACTAAAGCATCAGAGAAAAGGGCCTTACTATTCTTGTTAAGCCAGCAACATGAGTCTTATATTCATGTTGGTTATTCTTGCCCCACAAGTCCTAGTGTTGATGTGGAATGGCCTAGATGGATGGGTGTACACAGTGGGTTTGCCACATAGTGTAGGAACCCTGAGCTTAGGAAACTCTGGTCTTTGAAAAGGGAAGGGCTAGCGAACCTGCCCAAACTTTGTCCTGGAGCAGACATTATCTTTACTATTCTGTTCAGCAAACAAAACTTCCATCTGTCCTGGAGAGAGACATTATCTCTAACTTCCAAGACCATTTGCTATACAAGTATCCTTGGAAATACAGTCTGGAAAAAAAGCTAATATAAGACATACAGAAATGAGAGGGACCCATGGATAATTGTCTCCCAACATTCAAGCACCATAAGAATGGTTGAATTGCACAATATTTAGATTCTAAGTCTGTTGCTCTAAGTTCAGAGATCAAAATAAAGAAAAAAATTATTGAAAACAATTCTATATTGGGCACCGCATTAGGCTCAACACTTGTGTTTCTGAGTCACAAAATTGATTCTTGTTTCTCTTTTTAAGAATTCAGAATATGTTTTCAATATGAGAACTTCTGTTTCATTCAGTTGTGGAAAATTTTCAGTCATTATTCCATTAAATATTGATCTTCTCTTATTCTTTTTATTTTCTACTTCTAAGAGATAAATATTGCAATGCCCCAATATACCTTATGTGTTTTATATTTTCTCTTTTATGTTTGTCATTTCTTTATCAATCTTTGCTGTATTTTGGGTTTCTTCAAAATTGTTTCTCAATTCACTAATTCTTAGAATAGGACTAGTCTAGATTTACCCTGTATACTTATTTTTCATGCTGATATTTCTGTCAACAGCTGTATTTTTCATTTCTACAATTTCTTACTTTTTGTAAACATTCTTTATTCATGTCTGACTTTATATCTGGCTATTCCTATCTGGCTAATTTATTTTTTTCTTTTTTTGTGACTGTAATTCTTTTCTTTTTCTCTGTAGACTCTTTAATAGTCTTTTTTTGATTTGCATTTCAACCAGGGTGAATTGTCCTGATTATTGAGTTTGTTTGTTTCCTTGATATTTGGTGTTCTACTGAGGTTTAGAATTTTGGTTTGTTCTCCCACCTGGAACAGGAGGGGTTTTGCTCTGCTTTTTCTTTTCTTCTGCATTCTCTTCTCCTATTTTGGAAGTTTTGCCTTTGCCATAATCTGGCTTCAGGAGTCTTTCTGCCCCATAGGACTTTGAGGATATTGCAGATCTGGCCATGGAGCCCCAATAGGAAGTAGACCCCATGTCTGTGCTTGGTCTTGCCATCGCAGGTACTTGGCTCCATAAAAGGAAGAAGATGCAGAATTTTTTCAATGTTCTCTTCCAGGTAAGAGACACCCCTCTCCACATTCAGCTACATTCTCTCTACCCAGTCTAGGTCACGGCCTTCATTGTGACTGGGGCGTTTCATTTCCTTTACTGTCCAGTCTCTTCTGCCTTTTTCTAGTCCTGGACTTTGTGTCAGCCTATGGTTTCTGCCCTCTTACCCAGGGTGTATCTGACCTGTTAGGTCCACTGTCATGTTCATCTTGTTTTGGAGAATGTCTTTGTCTTTTTAATTCAACTTAAAAATATTTTGAAAAATATTTTATATTTCACACGTGTATATTTGGAGGGGGTGGGAGTAGAGTTTGAATCATTAATGCACGACACCCTTTTGACCACAGATCTTAGTCCCATGTCATAGGAGGAAGAAATATTTTCCTGCTCTCAGCACTCTTATACTAGTTCCAAAGTGTGAAACATATTCAGGCAAAAGAAAAGACGTTATGGGGTGCCACTTGCAACACCTTGGGAAAAAGTAGTCTTCAAGATCAGGCAGAATTATTTGATTTGGTACAGTTCCCAACACTGGTAAAGTTAATCCAAAATCTGACTGTACTAAATCAACATAGCTAACTCAAACCTGACATTTTTTTGTATGTGATATTAACTTATGAAATTGGATTGATGTATGTATTTGGTTGGATAATTTTTTAAAAATCATAATTCAGTTTTAAAGAAGACTGTCCTATGATAAATTGAATACGAACTGAGTACTTTAAATTTCCCAATAACGGTAAGGGGGCAGTGTTAGAAGGCACTGTGGGATGGATACAGGAACTTTCTTTTTTAAGTCAGGCCTGAATATAACAAGTCACTCTCATAACTTACTCAACTACTCTGAGGAATCGAGATGCATATGCATGCAGTAACTGCTTCTATGACAAACTCTCAAACCATGGAAATGCATTTTCCCCAGGAGTTAAATTGATAATGTTACAGTGAAGGCTGAATCAGTAAGAACTTTAAATTATAAAATATTTTAAAAGAAAAGTTTGGCTCAGGTGCCTGGGTGACTCAGTCGGTTAAGCATCTGCATTTGGCTCAGGTCATGATCCCAGGGTGCTGGGATCGAGTCCTGCGTTGGGCTCCCTGCTCCACAGGGAGTCTGCTTCCCCCTCTGCCCCTCTTCCTACTCATTCTCTCAATCTCTCTCTCTCAAATAATAAATAAATAAAATCTTTAAAAAAAAAAAAAAGTTTGGCTCTTGAATCCAGTATTGTAAAGTATTCAGTTGCCTGATTTAATGGGAATAGATAAAAGTCATTTGTAATTGAAATGTACTATTCAGCTTTCTTGACTAAAAACAACACAAGCCAATTTAAGAAGAAAAGCAATTGAGTGAAAAATACTGCATGGCTCAGAGAATTGAGACGAAGGCAGAGAGCCAGGCTTAGACCTGAAGCAAAGGAAGCCTCAAATAGCCTTCCCCAAGAGCTGCCTGCTAAGAAACCACCATTGACACCCACCCTCCCCGCCCCAAGTCCTGTAGCAACACTGGTTTCTGGAATGCCACAACCACTTCAAAATACTTGTAAACTGACCTTGAGCTTTGTCACTCCCTCAAGACTCTAAATTCCATAGAAGACCATCTGGTTCCCCATGCTTAGCTCACAGGTCCATGTTGTAGGTGAAAAAAATGCAGTGAGAAACACTTGCTTCTCCCTTACTTCCGGTATCTTTGTGAGGCAGAATCCTTTCTTGCAACCATCTTGGAATTTCTTCCCACAAAGGAAGAATATTTTGAGATACTAAGCAATGAATTATGGAATATGAAAACAGGGTCCTGAAATTCTTTCTTTTATATATCTTGAACATTTACCTAAAGTGTTATTTAAGGTATGATTTGCATTCCTTCTAAATAAAGGAAAAACCTAGTCCAGTACCTAGTTGAATGATAAATCCCAAATTAGGATTTCATTTTGTGGAGTACCTGGGTGGCTTAGTCGGTTGAGCTTCCAACTCTTGGCTTTGGCTCAGGTCATTATCTCATGGGTTATGATCTCATGGGTCCTGGGATCGAGCCCCACATCAGGTTCCATGCTCAGTGGGGAGTCTGCTTTAAAGATTCTCTCCCCATTTGCTAGCTATAAATCAATCAGTCTTTTTTAAAAATTTCATTTTGTGGTTGTTATATTATAACATGTTACCTTTAAAATTTTCTTTTGCTTTATATACAAAGCAAAATAACTTTAATATTTTACTTGATACCCTCAATATGCTAGTGGTGATTAACTTTAATGTAGGTAAATTATGTTTTGCATATAATTTTATAGAAGCAAGAATTTAGTAACTCAGACATAGTTATTTCTTAGGCCAAAAATATTGGCTGTATTTGTGGTGCTCTTACAATCACCCCACTTGTCCCAGCGTATATGGTTTTCAAACCAGGATATAAGACAACTTTGAGACATACATGAAAGGATTAACAAATGAGAGACAAACTAAATTATCCAACCTTTCAGGACTGAAAGCCTGGTTCAAGCTGTCAATTCTTTATTTAGGTATAAAACTTTATGTCATATAAATTCAGTTGAATGGGATTTTGGTTTTACACAAAAAAAAAAAGAAAGAAAAAAACGAGAAAAATCGGTAGGAGGTAATAATAGGGTTTTTTCAGTGTGATACAATGCATGATTCTATTTTATTCTCTATTTTCTGGGCATGATAATTTTTCTCTAATGGCTGTAACTATGTCTTTGTGAGAATTATTCACTCTTTGGAATGTTTACTCATTTCCCTTAATATGTGGGGCTTTTAAAATGCTTATCCTGGCTGCTCTTATAATAACCATTCTTTTTGATTCCCATCTTCACATGAACATTTCAAAGACACTTCAAACTGAACATGTCCAGAATTGAATTTATGCTGTCCCACCCAAAATTAGTTATTTGGTCCCTTTCTTATTAATGGCACCATCACTCAATTCCTTATGCCAACCAGAAACCTAGGGATTATCTTGACATATTCTTCTTTCCTACTTTCTGTTTTTAGTCCAGAGCATGACTAAATTTCTTATGCCCGCATTCAACCCAACACCAATGGTGATATAATCCTTGCTACCATGAAAATCATGGATTGAGATAATCCCGATGTCTCAATATTTATTGAGGCCATTGTATAAAGACCTGGATCACGTGCTACCACAGGGGGCTGATGGCTAAAGCATAGATCATCTGTGCACCTGGGGGCTTACTTTTTAATAAAAGGGATAAGGCAAGCCTATAAATAACCATTATACAGAGTAAGAAGTTCCAATCCCATGAAAGGAATACAAATAGTATCCTATGAAAGTTAGAAGAAGCAGAAAATGTTTACAGTAACAGGGACAGGAAGGCTTATCCAGGAGGCGGCCTTTGAATCAGCACTGGGATAAACAGGACTTGATCATGTGTGAAAATAGAGTTACTACCTGATGAGCATTATTTCTAGAAAGAACAGCCTGGGCAAAATCATGAAAGCCAGGAGAAAGGCAATACGCACAGAAAGGCAAGCATTTAATCAAAGCTGTAAGGGGAAAACTCAAGAAATATGGTTGGAGATATCCACAGAGAGCCGACCACAGAGATTGAGAGCGTTGATAGTCAGACAAGAGGTCTGACCAGTGCTCTTGACAGCTACCCTGGGGATGCCCCTAGGCCACCTGTGTCCTGCTGTGCACCATCCCTTCATTGGTCCTAAAAGGTAAACTATGGATACACCAAGACGGACTGTGGCACTACTTTTGGATGCATTTTGCTTGTCCCCAGTATTTCTTCTTAACTTAAAGCTATTATATATATTTTTTTAAGTGAAAGAAGTTGGTCTCCATCATGTTTAATGATCAAGATATTAGTGGCTAGTGTTTGGCTATTTGGAGATGACGAATCTATTGATATATCTATTTCTGTGTATTTGTGGGATGTTTTAATTGTTTGGTGTGTGTCTGTGTGCGCATGCTCATATTCTAAGTAAATGGTATTTTGGAAAATTCCAGTTTTATCTTGGCCAAAATAAGGGGTAAAGGAATTGTCTATATGAATCTGAGAGAAAAGTTCTCGTGAAGGCACTAGCTGGTGACAGTGTCTTGTCCAAGACAGGGAACTGAGAAAAACGACAGGTAGAGCTGGGGGACTATAGTCAGGGCCCATCTAGGGCCAGGAAATTTAGAAAAGAAATGATAACTTATCCTCCCCCCCAAAAATATTTCCTTATGCCTTTCTTTACTACTTCCTCTTCCAGACAAGCTCCCGAATAAGAGTTAAATAGCTTCAGCTAAGCATGGTCCCCTGAAGGAATTTTATAAGGAACAGGTTATTGAATAAGCATCCCCTGGGGAAGACCATTAGGAGTATCTCTGCTTTTAAGTCACAATAAATAAAGGAATTCAAATAAACAGGAAGAAGTTGTTAAAATGTCCTAACAAGGTGTAAATAATTCCTAGGAATAAGTTACATTGATGTTTCAGAATAAAATGCTTTACAAACAGTAAAAAACTACCAAGGAAAGGGAAAAAAAACAAAAAAACAAAACATCAATCAAGGGGGGATAAAAGACTTGTTCACGGTCATTTTCTCTCCTATCATGCAGAAGAGCTGGGGCCAGAACCAATTTGTCCTAACATCTCTTTCAGTTCCTGTCTGTATCATGCTGCATGCCCCTTTTTTTTCCTCCAGAGCATAGTCATACCAAAATAGACTGTTATGACTGGAAGGGAACTTCTCTTCTGGTTCCTTATGTGAGAGACCAGAAAACTGAAGCCCAGAGAAACTCAGTCCTGCCAATTCAATAGCCAGCTCATGGTCAGCGCAGGGCTGTAGCTCAAATCCCGTGATTTTCAGCACTCTTACTAGTTTCTGTATCCCTCACCAGAAGTAGAAATTGGCATTCACAAAACTGGCAATACGAAGAATTTCTCTTGGACTTTTGGGGGCTGCTTTGTATGATTTACTCATAATGGGCATTTCAGCTTTCACCAATTTCTTTGAGATCCTACAGTTGGAGTTTACTGAGTAGTGTATTCAAGGGTCAAGAAATCTTTGCTCACATTTCCCTATACTTCTTTGTTTTAATTAAGAGGGTAGAGTATAGGGGCGCCTGGGTGGCTCAGTCATTAAGCGTCTGCCTTCGGCTCAGGTCGTGATCCCAGGGTCCTGGGATCGAGCCCCGCATCGGGCTCCCTGCTCAGCGGGAAGCCTGCTTCTCCCTCTCTCACTCCCCCTGCTTTCATTCCCTTTCTTGCTGTGTCTCTCTCTGTTGAATAAATAAATAAAATATTAAAAAAAAAAAGAGGGTAGAGTATAGAAATAAGTAAGTCTAAAATGGCGGTCTAATTGACAGCATCTTTCAAGTATTTGGGATATAGTCATGTACTAACTTGATTTTAGTGACTGCTTGACAAGAGTTGATGATTATCAACATCGTGATCTTTTCATTTCTCTTGGAAAGAGTCCCTCATCTCGGTGATGAGTTTAAGGATTTGCATTTGTTATTAGTAAGTAGGTTGTCCGTGAGTGCCAACAAAATTGCATCCATTTATAAAAGACTTTGTCCCATTTCTCTGGTAATTACTACTTGAAGTTATACCACACTCCAAGACTGCTTCTAGCATGCTATTTTTCAGTCGTTAGTTTCATTGAGGTCTGAAAGGACAAGTTCTCAGTGGCTCCCAGCATGTCACTGATGACAGTATGTGGGCCTGTGACAACCAACGTGTCCATCTCCTTCCCCCCCCACCCCCGACCCTGGTCACCAGGCCACTTGCTATGCATTTTCATTCCTCTCTGTTCGGACTCATGCAGTGTTCTCTCCTTGAAATCTCCCCCTCTTCATTCTCTCCTTGAAAATATACTTCAAAACCATATCTCCAAAAGTCAGTTGAGTACTTTTGAGATGCCTTTCCCCAAAGCCCCAAGTGTGTATTTACATTTTCTGTCCTCTGTGGTCATGCAGCCCTTTGTTCTTGGTTCAACGTCAGACAGACTTAGATTCAAGTCCTCACCCTTCCGTGAACTAGTCCTGCCATGTACTAGTTTTGTGACTCTGGGCAAATTACTGAACCTCTCTTAGACCCAGTTAATCCTTGTTTATGAAATGGGGATACAAAGGATACCTACCCCATAAAGCTGTGAGGATAAATGTAATAATGTCTAAAAAGCATGAGCATAGTACCTAGCACAGTGTAAGTTATCACCATCACTTAATGGTACTTAGATACAATATATTTTGTGAATCTCAATCATCTTTGTATCTCCAGTGCTGAATCCAGGACTTTGCATTCAGTCAGTACTCAATAAATATACAGTTGACCCTTGAACAATATGAGGTTAAGGGAGGCAACCTCCTGTGCAGTTGAAAATCCAAGTATAATTTTGACTCCCCAAAGACTGAACTAATAACCCACCGTTGACCAGAAGCCTTACTGAGAACATAAACAATTAACACATTTTGCATGTTTGATGTATAATATACTGTATTTTTACAATAAAGTAATCTAGGAAGAAGAAAATGTTATTAAGAAAATCATAAGGAAAAAAATAAATTTATAGTACTGTACTGTATTTCTTGCAAAAAATCAAGGGTTAACTACATATAATCTTTTTCTTTAAGATTTTATTTATTTATTTATTTGTCAGAGAGAGAGACAGAGAGCACAAGCAGGAGGAGTGGCAGGCAGAGGGTTTAGAAGCAGGCTCCCTGCTGAGCAAGGAGCCCCATGGGATTATGACCTGAACCCAAGGCAGATGCTTAACCAAAGGAGCCACCCAGGGGTCCCAACTGTATATAATCTTGATTTGAAGAGTTTGGGTTGAGATCTGGAATGGAAAGCCCTCATCTGGCTTTATATATTTAATGGACACAATTAATAGTGCATTTAACTATTTATTACTTAACTGTAAAAAAAAATGGAGAACCAACATGAAAGATTTTTCTTGAGAGAAGGGTTTTTAATTTTTTTCTACAGAGAACTTCTTTTTATAGTTCTCTTGCTGGGTTAGGGGCAGGCACAAAAAGAGGACTTGGAAAAAAATAATAAAATCTACATGAACTTCTCATTTGTTTCTAAAATCATCTCTATGAAATTGTGTGTTATGGGTCACAGTCCTTCTTTTAGGATAACACCATCGAGGCACAGCGATCTCTTGCAGAGCTAGGACTGGAAGTTCTCACTTTCATCTCTGTGTTGTTTCTTGAAATTCAGTTACTCATTCATCAAGAGAATCTAACCAATACCCTGAGGGTAAATCATGTGTTTTAGAGGTGCTTTAACAGTGGAAGTTACAGATAGAATGGATTTGGGTATGCCAGTGTCTTAGTATAACCAACACACGAGGTTCTACAGCATTGAAGCTGGTTCTTGCGAGAGAATATTGCATTTTCTGTTTGAAGCCCCAGTTTAAAAGGCTCAAGCTCTCATTATCACTCTGGTTTTACCAGTTTTGCCAACACAGTTATTCACATGCTCCCACTTAATCTTTGCCAGTCTCACTCCATTACTTTTCTCAGATGGGAGCCATTGGAACCTTTTGCTTTGAAACATGTTTTGATTGTCTCTGCTTCTTAATTCTTTTGAAGGAATAATGAATATGAATATTAGTTTATTTGCAAAAGTGACCCTTACTTATTATTTAACAACCTAATAAATACATAAAAGTATGAAGAAGTTTTAGGAATTCACTTGAAACCACAGCACCCAGGGCAGGGGCAAAAAAAAAAAAAAAAGACCCAGCATAATAAACATTTGATGAACACAATTCCAGATTTCTTTCTGTATGTGTGTGTAGAGCAAGAGAGATAGGAAGTTTTTACAAATACAGAATTTTTCTATAAATACTACTTTTATTGAAATTTTTATTGATATAAATTTAGATGCATTTGTAGGAAATAATACAGAGAGACCCATGTACCATCTACCCAATTTCCCTCAATGGTTACATTTCACAAAACTGTATAAATACTGTTTTAAGTATTTTACCCAAATTTAACAGGTGAAAGAGAAACTTAGGGCAAAAAGGAAGAAATTATTGAAAGTCAGATAAATGTTTATCTTTCTTCACCTCAAGACTTTTTGGCTTTTGGTAAAGTTAAAAGGTTAGATTCATTTTGATTCTACTGTAGACAATATCTACTACCTCCTTGCTCTGAAGAATGCAGTTAGCACAGTTACACTTCCTCCCATCTCCTTGATTTCCACATCCTGAACTTGTTACACTATTCTTTTATGTAATCAATGCTTCACATTTGTAGTATGTCTATAAGCCGAATTTCTAGGGCTGTTTAATCTTTTTTCTGTAATTAAGTTGATTCAGTGCTCACTGCAAGTCTTTTTTTACTATACACTCCCTTTTCTGAGTGCCTTATTTTAATTATTCTCTTGAGTAGCTAAACTGTGTCATCTCATAGTTATTTCCAGAAAGCCTCAAACCCTAAATTCTTGCCTCCTTGAGCTCGAAGCTCAGTTTAGTTAGGTGAAATAGACTTCGGCTAGCATTTTCTTTTCCTCAAAACATTGCAAACACTGTTCCATTCTGTCTTGGGCAGTGTGTATTGCTGTTGAGAGAACTAAGGCAATGAGCCTCCTCCCTTTGTTCATGGCTGGTTCTTTCGCAGGATGTCTGCTGGTGGTCCGCAACTTCGCCAAGCTGTGTCTTAGCGACCATCCTTCCAGATCCATTTTACTTACACCCTGCGATATGCGGGAGTTAGCTCACACTGCCTCACGAGAGCCAATTGAATCTTTGTTCTTTTCTCTTCCTTTAATGTACTTAACCCATGTACCTTACCCTATCTGTGAATTCAGTCATGTTTATTCCATATCTTTTCTTCTGTCATGATTTTTCCTCCTTTCCTTTTCTGATCACAGCCAACTCAGTTTTTACCTCTTTCTGTTGTCTTCTAATCTGTTTATTAAAGCTTCATACCGTCTCTTTCAAGAGAAAAAAATTCTTCAGATATTTCCTTCTTTTGAGAAGATCATATAAGAAACATCTTTGAAGGATGGAGAACTTCTATCTGAACTTTTTCTGCAATTCTTTCCTGTGGTATATGTTCTTCATCTGCCTTTTGCTTATAATCAGTCCTTAACTACTCCTCTTTCTCCTCTTTTTTCCACCCCCGTTTGGTTAGAAGTATGTATGGTGATGAATGTCTTCTCAAGTAGGACTAGAAATAGCTGTGTGCTAGCCCAAAAAAATAAGTGGGAATGGAGGAAGGATGATTTGAGAAGTCTTCAGTTTGGATTAGGTTGATTCTCTTGAATACCCTTCCACCAAATTTGTATTTTCCTTGCCTTCTCCCCTCAGTTTTGAACCTTTAAGAAGTCACTGTACAAGGCCACTGACCGGTACAGGCCCAGGGGGCACCATTCATACCGTCGTCGCTATAATGACAGTCTTTCTGTGTCATGATGTATCTAGCGTATCGACTGCTGCTCCTTCCCTTCTCCCTTCACCCGGCCTTCCCCTGGCCACTCCTTTACTGGACGAGTAGATGATAGGTCACTCTCCCCTGGTCTTCTCCCACCCTCTTGCTTTCCTGAATGTGAACCGGGTCTCATCGGGACTTTTCCCCACTTCCCACAATGAACCACTCATGCCCCTGGAACTGACAGCTCCAAGCAAAGGCTCATTGAATCTGCCTCTCAGGGCAGTGCACTTTCTTTTAGAGAAGTCTCTTTTCTAGAAATAACCATGTGATGACACAATTTAGCTACCCAAGAGAATAATTAAAATAAAGAACTCAGAAAAGGGGAGGCCTGAGGAGTTACATGTTGGTTCTCAGCTTCCTTTCTCATTTTAATACAGATTTCACAGTATTTGACAGTTATGACTGTGGTTTGGGACGATGGCCATTTCTGTTTTTCATTAAAGAAAGACACTTTTCAACTTTTCATCCTTTTTGTTGTTTAGTGAGTTGTCAGGGAAGGGAACATTTACTTTCCTCTGTGATCTTTAATTTGCAGTGACTCTGGCCGAGCTTCTTGATAAAATAGGACAGGGTGTGGATTACAGGTTGCCACAGTTTTTGGATGCTTCTTGTTGGCGAGTCTGTGTTGTACACCCTTGAGCCCCAGCATTTTCTGTGACGTCCTCAGTTAATAGAAGATGGCTGAAATAAGCCCATGACATTTTTAAGCCCAGGCCTTATACCCTGGCAGTGTGTTCTTCATGTCTCTTGGAACACTCTCTGAGAGCCCAGAACTGCCATGAAGGAAGTGTGACTAACCGTGGTCACCCTGCTGGAGAGAGACACATGTCAGCCAATCTGATCAACAATCCTGGTTGAGCCCAGCCTCCTAGTGCCAACTATATGAGTGACGCTATCTTGACTCCTCCAGACCAGCCTCCCCACCAGGGGAATAGCACTGAATGACCTAAATTGATGCCACGTGGAGCAGAAGAATTTCCCACCTGTGAGTCCTGTGTGAATCCCTGACCCACAAAATCATGAGATATAATAAAATGGTTGTACAAAGCTGCAGAGTTTGGGGATAATTTGTTACACAGCAATGAATAACCAGAATGAGAGGATATGAATCTTATTAAAATCACCAATATTCATAGTATCTATGTGGCTTAAAACCCTTTGTTGGCTTAGGTAACAAGTCCCACACTGAGTGTAAGGAGATTTGGACATGTCTGGGCAACCAGTGAGAGGAGTCTGTTCACATAGGTGGAGGGCACCCAGGCCTTCTGGGAAAGGAACTGAAACTGTGCCCACTTCAGTGAGCCAGGCATTTCTAGTAGGTAGTGGGTTGGCCCAGCAGGAGCCTTTCTGCCAAGGGTCATAGAATCTTCTGCGAGATGACTGATACTAAGGGAAAGAGCACAATTTTTTGACCCAATAACAAAACCCTAATGGTTAGAAGGAGCCACAGCTCTGAATACAAGTATGGCTGTTAACAAAAGCCATCCCAAGGCCCGCCCAGCCACATGGGTGCATATATGTGACCTAAGGAAGGGCGAGGTTATGAGTGGAAACTGAAAGAGGTGCTTCACTCAACCTATAAATGGGGTACAAGAAACAACGTGCCCTGTCTCAGTCAGCATGTAACACAAAGGGAAAAGACCCATCGTTTCCACTTCCCGAAGGACTCTCGGGTCCTTCGGGAACCAAGAACTGGAACAGCAGAAGTGTGGTGGCCATGCCTGATGGGCTGAGTAGCCACACAGCAGGAAGTATCTGAGTATCCACCCAGAGGATCATCAGCAGAGGAGTCACCTACCTGGTGCAGCACTGGAGACGATGCTTTTCCTGCTGAGCAATGCCGAACCATGCCCAGCCTAGCTGGCAAGGACCCCACATGCTGAGGAACAGCAAGAGCTCTGAGGGACCAACAGGGTGTCAGCCACTGTCTGCCTGGTAAAGTGGGAAGGAGACCGATACTCGGCTAAGCAAGAGCTGAGTAACGGTGATGTCTAGCTGAAGCAGACTTGTCCATGAGCTATTGTGAGCCATACTTATGGGGACTTTCTAATACAACAAGAGTCCTCCATTAGCATGTGATGGCAACAAACCAGCCAAATAGGATCGCCTTTGTTATGACCCCTGTTGTACCCCTAAGTGATATGGGGTGGCCCAGGCTGGACAAATCCAGGAGGCACCATTCATTTCGTAGTTTACGTGAATGCTATCACCCTGGAACCCCGAGATACAGCATTCATGGTGTCCTCTAGAGTTGTGCAATGTGAACTGTGGCTCAGGAGCCTGGAAAAATTCTGAGCACATTTGTTCTACAACCCAAAATATCTGTGATATTAGCTGTGTACACATGATGTTAGCACAAGCAGAGAACTGGATAGAGTAAAAAGCTCTCCCTGGTTTCTGTGGTTCATTGTTTATTATCAGGGTCCTGATTTAGCCTGAAAAATGTTGTCCTCCTCAGTACTTTCACATAAAGTTGCTTTCACATAAAAATGTTTTCAGCAAATACATACGAGGATGAAATCCTCTGATATTTCCTTGGAAGTTCGGGTGAACTAATTTATGTCATTTTCTTGATATCTTCAGCTTCAGTTAATGGAAGATCATTTTTCATTAGAGTTTAGTATTAAAATATGCTAATTATAGTATATATGTAATTTATAGGGAAATTTAAATTTTATCAGATATTAGGACCACTTTACAAATTCTGAAAGCTTGTATCAGATTCCCAAATTCCTGTAATGTTAATTTGGCAGTGATATTCTAGAAATCATTATTTTAATGATAGCATTACCCATTTTTAGATATATTAAACTGATTCAAGCCCTTACTTGTTTTAAAAATATTTATACTTTTTCTTATAATTTTATAATTATTTTATTTAAAGAGTTTCGTGGAAATGATTGCATTTGATTGCATGGGGTAAAATGGTATGAATCCAACAAGTGCGTGTACTTAAATAAAGCAAAATATGACACATTTTTCTAAAAAGAACAAAATTTCCTGAAAAATTCTGTTCTGTCTTTCATTCAAAGGCATTAGCCTTTAAAAAAATTTTTATTCTAGAGGGGAAAAAATAACCTTTTTGTTTTGATTGTCTTTTGATTGTCAAGAGCCTTGACCTACATTTTAAAGATTGCAAGAAATACTGCAATATTATTTATTTGTTTTTTTCCCTTCAAATTAGCAATGGCCTATGATACGAATGCATCCATTTTTGGTATTGTAGCCATAAAGAAAAGATGCATTTGCATAGAATTGCATTAACTGTTGAATTCTGCAGTGTCTCAGAGGAGGCAGGACACCCAGTGTGGATGATACTCATTTTTTTGCAGCAGAGCAAGATGCACAGGGTGAGTGGAAGGCAGACCTCCCATTTTCCCTGAGTGTCTTCACATTTTTAGTCCTCTAAATATATTTTTGCCATCATGTCAAAGGCAGTAAGATTGAGCATAACTTACTGGAAAATTTTGTGCTTTAAATGAGCTAAAACTTTTAACCATCTTTTTGCTGGGTAAGAGGAGAGAAATATTTTTTAAGGATAGAAGTCAAGGTTTAGAGCACAATATTTCAGTCTTTGAGTAGAATTTAAAATGACGTGCCCCTCATTCCTCACTGCCAAGCACGTAAAGCTTTATCTCTGGCTGTTCAGCTGCTCTAATCTTGTTTGCTTCCCCATTTAGTTTTGTAATCTCTGCAAAAAAAAAAAGCTGTATTTAACAGATTTTTTTTTTTAGTTTTGGAAGATCATGATTCACTTTGAAGTTAGATTTTTATACATTTATATAAATACAGCTGGGTTTTGTTTTTGGTTTTTTTTTTTAGGGAAAAATCTGAAGTCAAAATGCTTAAGGTTTTTTCAAAAAGAAGAAAGAAAGGGAAATAGATAATACTTAACTATGACAATTCCAGTCTTGGGAATAGAAATTGAAATGGAATACTATTATGCCATGGTTGATTCTGGATATTACTGTACCACAAGTTCCTCAAAAAAATTATCTATATCAATACTCATCTGTCTATTTATCTAAACATTACCTGGGCAGCCCAGCCTAAAATGTGGGTGTTGTTCATGGTCTATGGATGATAGCAAAATTCCCCTATATTTATTCAAATAGGTGGAGGACGGTCATGAATTCTGGGGGATGTTAAATTTGACTTGCCAATGAAACATAAAAGTAAAGCTACTAAGTAAGTAGCTGGATAGAGGAGTCTGGACTTCAGGGAGGAAGTCCATGTTAGAAATGGTTTTTTTGTCATTTGCTTATAGAGCAAATGCCATGGCACTGGGTGAGGTCACTTAATGTGTGTATTTAGAAAGAGAAGTGAAAGGGACCTAGGCCAGAGCTCTGGGAGACACCAACATTTAGGAACCCGGCAGAGGGAGAGGAGACTGAGGGAGTGTGGTCTGTCGCAAGCCACATGAACCAAGTGTTTCAAGGAGAAAATGGTCCACTCTGCCAAATAGTGCTGAAAATTCAAGAAAAATAGAGCGACACTGAGTTTGGACACAGGAAGTTCTTCAGTGACCCTGACAAGAGCCATCTAAGCAGAGTGGGTGGAGGGAAGCCCCGGCTGGGAGAGGTTAAGGAGAGAGGTGTCGTGAGGAAGAAGAGCTAGGGAATAGGGACTACTTTTTCAAGAAGCTCAGCTGTAAAAGGAGGAGATAAGGCGCAGCCACTGGGAGGCATGGAGCATCAAAGGAGAGATGTTGAAAGCTGGGAGCTGGTAGAGCAGATTGATAGGCTGACAGGGAGAGGTTGACAATGCAGATGGGATGCAGAGAGAGTGGATGAGCTGGCCTTTGCTCAGAGTAGAGACACTTCAATCCATTCCAACCAGAGAGGAGACTGAGAGAAAAAGTTAATTTGTTTAATATACAGGTATATAGAAAAAAAACTAAAAGGAAACACCAAAATGTTAACCATGGTTATCACTTGATAATGGAGCTATAGGTGATTTTTTTTTTCTTATACCTTTTGACATTTTTCAATTTTTTATTTTTTTTTTTTAAAGATTTTATTTATTTATTTGAGAGAGAGAGAGAGAGAATGAGAGACAGAAAGCACGAGAGGGAAGAGGGTCAGAGTGAGAAGCAGACCCCCTGCTGAGCAGAGAGCCCGATGCGGGACTCGATCCCAGGACTCCAGGATCATGACCTGAGCCAAAGGCAGTCGTTTAACCAACTGAGCCACCCAGGCGCCCCTACATTTTTCAATTTTTTAAACAATGTAGTTTATTTTTATACTTGGGGAAAAAATGGATGTAATAAAAATAATCGAACACTTTCTAGTGACCCTTCACGCCATCATTTTTCGACCAGGCAAACTACACAAAACTCCCCGGCCATGTTTGTTCATAACCAGATTAATTTTCTATAATGGTATTTGCCCTATGGATACTTACTGTGGCATTGGTAACTCTGACTATGGAAGGAACCGTGCCTCTCCATCTTTGCCACAAAAGTCTACTTACAGAAACTGGCTCTTCTCTACTCTCTTGTTTATAAGCTAAGAGTGAGGAGAAGAAAGAGGTAAGGAGCCTTTGGGAGATGGACAATAGCCACAAATATTCTTGCAAACTCAGAAATCAGTCTTATTTCAACATCTAAAAACAGGTCACTCTATCTAAAATAATAGACATCACAGAGAAGTCACATTCACAGCAGAAACAGACAAGATTTCCCACTAGGAACATTTTTCTTCAGCCTCCAGATACCGGATTCCTTCTTAAGAGCACACAGGTTCCCTTTCACCCTGCCCAGGACCACCTAACAGAGATTACCAGGTAGTATGTGTTACTTAAAACTTGCTAATTGCCTTAATAAAATTAGTCCCTTTAATAGGTGAGATTGTGCCTATTGTCCAACTCATAAAAGATCATATACTTTTTCTTTTTTTTTTAAGATTTTATTGAGAAAGAGCAAGTGAGAGAGAGAGGGCACGAGCAGGGGAGAGGGGCAGATGGAGAGGGAGAAGCAGACTCCCCACTGAGCAGGGAGCCCAATGTGGGGCTCAATCCCAGGACCCTGGGATCATGACCTGAGCCTAAGGCAGACGCTTAACTGACTGAGCCACCCAGGCTTTTCTTGATGCAGTTGCTTCGTAGTTATAAATCAAAATCTATACTAGAACATAACCTCCTTTTTCTTTTATTCTGTTTATGAATAGGTAATGCATGCATATTGAAATAGTGCAAAAGAGTAGACAGTGAAAAATAGTCTCCTCACTTATGTCCCTTCCCAAAGGCAGCCAATATATCCAGTGTTTTATGTGGATTTCTAGAGATCTATTTATATGCAAGCAAATAACTACAGCATTAATGGAAAATATACAAGGCTCTTAAACATCATTTTAACATTCTTTATCACTTAAAACATCAAGGATGCTTATAACGTTAGAAGCCACTGAAAAATAGTAGTTAGGGGGAATTTAATATCTTTCTGAAATAAAAGTGTGAGTGACTGGAGAAAAGATTCACTTTATAAAACCTTGATCCCCATACCTCTTTCATGGACACATTAATTATATTAAATGATATGCTTCACGTGTTCTGCAACTAGCTTGTGAGTTTTAATGTAATACTAAGCACTTCATGGTTTAATTTTTTTAAATAGTTTCACTCTCATTCACCAAGCATACATTAATCTTTAATACGTTTATTTTTTTTTATAGACTGTCTACCTTTAGACCCACTGATCATTAGTAGTATCTGCTGTCCCTCTCTTCTAGACCCTTCTTTTTGCCCCAGATCTCTTGCCTAACAGAGAGTCAGCAAGCTATGGCTTACAGGCCAAATGTGGCCTGTTTCCTAGTTTGTAAATGAAATTTTTTTAGAACACAGTCATGCCTATTTGTTCATGTATTATCCCTATGGCTGCTTTCACACTGTAATAAGGCTGAGTAGTTGTGATGTAGGTCAGATGACCTTCAAAGCTGAAAATATTTACTTATCTGTTTTTTTACAGAGAAAAGTTGCCAGTCCCTATTCTAGAGTATGGAATCTTGGTCATGGTAATGAGTGGGCAAATAGCATTAGAGAAAAGAAAAATCAAGAAGTGATTGTTAAATGTGTCAATAATGAAATGATCATGGTACAGAGTATTATATCGCAACATGCAAATTATACACAACATCCTTGGGTGTTCATTTATTTCATATGCTTCAGTCCCCACACAGAGAAAGTAGTAGAGAGATTTGGAATAGCAGGGAGAATATAGTAGGGAGATTCAGTGCAGAGATTTGAAATAAATTAAGGAAGACACTTAGGTCGGTAGAGATTTTTATCTGTTTTCATATATCACTTTTCCAACTTCATCCTTTCTTCTAGCATTGCCCCAGATTTTGTGAACAAGTGTGTATCTCTACAGTCCAGATGAAAGCACGTCTTTACAAAATCATATGTGAGAGAGGAAGAGCTCTGTGAATGAAAACGGCAATTAGAAATGTCCTGGGGGCTGGGTGACTCTGACATCTGTCATTCCAGTCATGGCCAGAGTTGGCCTGCTGATCTGGCTGGCCAGGCTGGTGTGTGCACCTTTCCCCACCATCGTTTCAGAACTTCATCCTCGGCCAAAGGGGTGCAAGTGCACGTGAATAAAAACTGGTCTTCCAAGGCGTACCAGTGACAGCCTCCACTCCCATTGGTACCGCCAGTTGAGACTTAGGTACTGGAATTTAAAGATGGATAAGGAAACTAAAACAAAGCCATTGATTAGATTTATGTTTGACGAAGGATTTCTGTACTACCCCCGGTGGCTCCTGAATCACCTTAGAAGATAGGGCTTGATATTTACAAGAGAATATTTTACCAAAGTAAGAGCAAATAAAGCTGTTGCATTACAATAGTACAACTGAAGAGTAAGGATAAAAATTTTAACATCGGGCAGTGATAGTGGTTTCTTCTTTCCATGTGTAGAACTGAAAGGCAAGTGAAGCTGTAAGAAGCACCCTAAGGGAATTTGTGACCTTTGACAACACAGAGAGAAAATATTTATAGTCTGAAACTATGTCTCTCCAGTATGACAGAGTAAATGAAAAATATAATCTGTTTAACAAGCTGTACTTTTCACAAAAGGACAAAAATCTTATGGAAGTATTCTGACTTTGCTTTTTCCAAGTCTTGCAGAAATAAAATATCTAATAAAGTAACAAGAATGGAAACCAGTTCTATAAAATGAAGGCAAAAGGAAAATGTTAGAAGTGTAAAATTATCTTGAAGTGTGTGTATGTGTGTGTGTGTGTGTGTGCGCGTGCGTGTATATACTTTGATCATTTCAATTGTTTATAACCAGAGAAAAAAAGAATAAAATTTCTTTGGCTCCACAGTCAATGAACATTTAGTAAAGCAAACTATTCATTCCTTTATCCAAGAAACATATTTTGAGAACCTACCATTTGCAAGAATCTTGTCTAGGAGTAAGGGGTAAATCAGTCAACAGATTAAAAAACAAAAAACCAAACTGAAACAAAAAACCTACTGTGGAGCTTACATATCAAAGGGAAAACAGACAAAAAATAAAATAAATCAGTAAACGATGTAGTATGTTAGATGGCGGTGTGTGCTGGAGGAAGTATAGAGAAAGGGAAGGAAGATTGCGAGTCCTGGCAGGGGTGGGGGGAAGTGGATCTGCAGGTGGAGGAAGACTCTGGAGGCCTCTGAGGCAGGAGTGTGCCAGGTGTTGGAGGCCTGCCAGGACGGGAGCAGGGGACAGTCTTAGGAGACAAGGTCTGACACAGCGGGGTAGGGTTGGGTGGGTTTACATGGGAGCTTTCTCTGGGTGACATGGGGCCACTGGAGGACACTGACCAGAGAGTGACCTATCTGGCTTACATTCTAAAAAGGTCACTCTCACTCTTTGTAAAAATCCAAGTAAAAATAATGGGGGCTTGAAGATCAAGGGAGTAGGAGTGGAGGTTTTACCTCAGAAATAGACATTTGAGGTCTGATTAAATACCCTCTCTTTTGAGGAGTTAGCAGGAGAGCAGAATATTGTTCAGTTATAAGAAATGCCCCCCCACCTTTTTTGCCCAGTATCAAGTCAGCAACCCTGGGCAACATTTCTAAGCTGTGCTTACATGTTTTCCGTAGCTTTCATGACATCCATTTTTTTCCCCTGCCTTTCTTACTGTTCCCAACCTCCATCAACGGGCCATCCTCTCCTCAGTGGAGATGAAGAGAAATGGAGACCCAACAAATTTTAAGGAGAAGGAAACAGTGTAATCTGGTGATGGCGTGGATTTATGAGATGAGAGAGAGGCAGATTTCTGGTGTGCGCAGCTAATCAGAAATCCTGGAGGAGTTCTAGGCTTTGTGACGGAAGAGCGTGCTTTGCTTTTTGGACATTTGGAATTTGAATGCATTGAAGACGTCTGTGTTTCTCAACAATCATGCCCTTCCCAACCTAGTTTCCTCAACCTCTGGCCTCTCCCACACTAGCACTCTGCATTCTAGCTGCGGCAGATCATCACTGTCCTGGGGCATATGCCCTGCATTGCCCATTCACACGTGCTGCTCCCGCAGACTTGACCACCCACCAGTCACCACCGCACATACAAATACTCTTCCACAGGTCATCGAATCCTGCTCCTACTCAAATAGCAAGACTGAATGCTAAAGCTACGGAACACCATTCCCCATTCACCAGAAGGGAGTTACTGCCTTCTTGCTATTTCTATAACATTTAATTTTTACATCGGTTTTGGCACTTGCCATATGCCTTGGGTTGTTTTAAATGTTTTTATAGCTTCCACTTGATTGAAACTCATTGAAAGTAGGATCTGGATTCCTTTTCACCTACGGTAACCCCTCAACACTTAGGACAATGCCTTACACATAGCAGGGTCTCAATAAATATAGGTTGGATTGAATTGCACAGTTAGATTTTTATTAAAATGACACTGATGTAAGAAGATTCTAAAGAAAATGCCCTACTGGAATCAGTAGCTATCCCTTTCTGTAAGTATGGTTTTTTTTAACCATCAAAAACTTTTTGCCTTACAATTCTTTTTTTTTTTTTAAGATTTTATTTATTTATTTGAGAGAGAGAATGAGATAGAGAGCATGAGAGGGGGGAGGGTCAGAGAGAGAGGCAGACTCCCCGCTGAGCGGGGAGCCCGACGTGGGACTTGATCCTGGAACTCCAGGATCATGACCTGAGCCGAAGGCAGTCATTTAACCAACTGAGCCACCCAGGCGCCCTTGCCTTACAATTCTACTATCAGGTACTTGGTATGTAGTTAAATCTAACAAATCATTGTATGCATTTTTAAAAAAATTTGATGCCAGAAAAATGAAAGTTGACCAGAACAATAGCAGTCATGATTAATTAGATATTCACTAATGTATAAAATTATAGAAACATTTAGATGTTCTTTTGAAAATCTAGGTGTACTTCCTCATTTTAAGAAATACCCAATATTATACTAGGAAAAATTCAAAGCTTTTATTTATACAAACTCCAAAGAATTCAGTTTGTTTCAGACAAACATGGATATCATATTAAGGTAGTGACAAAGATTGGACTAGACATCTTCCTTTGACAAATAATCATTTATTCTTTCATTTATTCAATCCACTTATATTTATTGTATTTATTGAGTGTCTGCTATCTCCCAGTTACTGTTTAGGTGCTTAGGATACTTTAGTGACTAAAAGAGATATGTAAGATGTAAGATATTTTCACAATTGACAATTCTTTTAAAATTTTCATTCATTGAATGTTTTTCTTAATCATTCATTACAACTTTAATAGCTTTCAAAATGTTTAACTTATGGAGAAAGCTTTCATACACTAATTGTATGCACCTGAATTAACTATGAATGACTTATGTACTTTCAAAACCCATGTGAGCAAATACAGCTTTGTCCATTGAGTAGTATTTGAAGCAATAGCCAGTGCTACTTGATTTTAGCATATTCTTCTTCAAAAATGAATCTGTCCAAACATATCAGTCCCAGCTCAACTTATCTTAACTTTTTTGTTTATATGTGTATTGTTAACTATTCCATCAGGATGTGTGTGCTCTGTGTGATCAGGGACCTTATCTGTTTTCTTCATAGCTTTATCCCAGCTCCAAATTGCCTGAAATATATTGAATGCTGCAGAAATGTAAATATTTGTTGAATGAACGAATGCAGTAATGGATGTTGAAACATGTAATATTTAAGGCTCTACTTGGGGTATAATGTGTTGTGTGTGTGTGTGTGTGTGTGTGTGTGTGTGTTTTGGGGGGAAAAGTCTAACAAAACCAGAACAGGAATGGAGATGTCATATCAATCGCCTGGTTCATTGAGTTTTGACACAAAGTTGGACACATCACAGGCTTGCTGACCTCATTTTTCACAATTCTCAAAATGAAAGGAAATGGACTGTAATATATTTAACTGTTCTTCTCACTCTTACGCCCTTTGATCTTATGTATTGTTAACTGGGTAGCTTTTTAAATGTGAAGCTAATTTTAAAGCTGAACAAGGATATAATTGATGCAACTAGTCACGTATCAACGCCATAGAAGAGTAGAAATGTGATCACTCACTATTGCTCTTTTGTTTTGACAGCTGTAACTGGCTTTTTTTTTTTTGCCTTGTCTCCATAATGTGTAAAACCCATCCAAGTGACAACAGTGCTGACCATGCTTTCCAGAGCAGCCCATTATGATGGCCCTGTCTAACAGTAACTAATGGTGCAGATATACAGATATGGGAGAAACATGGAGAGGCAATTCCAGTGGCCACGGGGCTTCTCTAGTTCAACTGACCTGGTAGAGAGCAGCACTCAGTCGTGATCAGCGAGAGATGGGAGGAAGGTGTGCTGGAGCCCAGATGTGCTAGACACCTGCGTATCTTCTCACCGTCAGCCTAACTAAGCTTCAGCTCTGTTCTGTAAAGTCAGCCTGAAACACTGCAGTGTGAATAAGGAAGAGAAAAAAAAAAAAAAAAAGAAAGAGTTTGCTTATTTCCCTGTCATCTGATAGAATGCATAATTCCTGCTGAGCTACTACCCTCAGGGTATACATAGGATTTAATAGTAAATACAGTGAAATCCTTCACAAGACCTGGGCCCAAATTCTTCTCATTTCTTGCTTGGTTTATGCTGAGTCCAGTGTCATGTATTTACAATTCATGTTTGTTGAAGGCAGGAGGGTATCTGTGGAATGAGAAGAGGATGGAGACAATTAAATATAAAGTTAGTATAAATATAAATTTAAAATATAATTAAATATAAATTAAAAGTAAATATTAAATATAAATATAAATGAGGATTGAACCCATGATCATAAAAGCAATAATAATAGTTAAAATTTATTAAACATAGCAGGTACTGAAAGAATCACTTTCCATGTGCTATGTAACTTCACCCCACAACAGCCTTATGAAATAGACTTTTATTATTCCCATCTTATGTCTGAGAAAGCACAGTAAGTTATGTGCCCAAGGTCACATGGCTAGTAAGTGATAGAGCCACAACTGGAATAATAGTAGCTCTTATATATTAGGCATTTTCATATGCCCATTCCAAATAAGCATTTTCCATGAAATCTATTTTATTTATCCTCACAAACTCTTTTGATGTTTGCTCTGAGCATTCGGATTCTAGAGCCTATGTTCCTAATACTACTTTGGTGTCATGAATACCACAATCTAAACAAAGGCAAGGGTTCATATAGCTTCAGAAATAACTTTTGATTTTCCATATAACCATCTCAGAATTCAGTTCAGCATCTAATAATTTATCAGTCAATCCATAATCCACCCTGACTTCATACCGATAATCACTACCAGCTCAACCATGCTCTGCATCTGTCAGCCCCTCTACCCTTGAGTTGAAAAGAAATCTTAATAGAGGAATCATGTTCTAGAATAGGGCCAAGCCATCTTCACAATTACACTGATAAAGTCTTTATAAGTGATTAAAAAAAAAAAAACGAGTTTTTCAGAGTCACAGAAAACGGCTCCTCATTTTCTCTTCATAATGAAGCAGTCACCCATCTCCTAGGTAATACACCTAATCAATACACAAAATTATCAAGCCCATTAGATTGACAAATTATAGAATTCCAGGACTGGAAGAGACAACAGAGATTATATTATTTAGCTCTTTTAATACCATCAATCTAGGTAAAATTATTAGCTTTCAGTATTTTCTGGTGATAACATGTCTTTTTAGGAAATGATAGTGATGGATTTATCTTCCCAAATCAAAATAGAAAAGCCTAAAATTTGTGTTTTCAGTACAATTTTACTATCCTAATATCTCATGGTATCTCATTTTCAGTGTTCTTTTTAATGAATTTCAAAAGTTCTTGAAATATTAAACATATTAATCCTTTGTCCATCATACAACTGCAAATTTTTTTATTTTCCTTATAACTTATGTTTTTATTTTACTCATATATTAAAATTGTTATCCTGCCAAATCTATCCCATAGTTTTCATTCTCTTTTCTATCTTACCATAGTTACAAATTCCATTCCTACCCCATTATTATTACAGAACTCTTCTTCTATATCTTCTCCTAGAACTTTTATGAGCATATTTTTAAATCTGTAAGTTTGTTAATCCACCTGGACTTTATTTATATGGTACAAGATTCCCAAATTTTTAACTAGCTATTCTAGCACAATTTCTTGAATTTTTTCTTTCTCTCCTAATTGGAAATGCCACGTTTATAATATGTTCTTAGAATGTATGACCTCAAATTAGAAGATATTTACTACTAGAATTCTAACTTTTCTTGGCTGTCCTTGGTGTGATGATGTTTAGTGATAATGTTTATTTTTAGAGTACAGTAAAATGATTTTTTTTTTCCTTGGCTAGAATATGCTACTCCAGTCTGTTGTTTCCAGGCTCTCCCTCTTGATTAAAATATTTCATTGGCTTCCCAGTATGTCTGGAGTCCAGGCTCACCAGGCACCAGGGTCCCTCTCACTCTTTCAGCGGCAGGGCCCTTCCCTGGGTCCAGAGAATACAGCATGTCCTCTAGCCTGTCTCCCGGCCTCCATGTGTGCCCCTCCCTCTTTTTCCCAGCAGGTATCAGCCTGACAACCTCTCCACATTTGAGTACATACATATAAAAGCTAAATTTCATATTTTCCATTATAACTGTGAATCACAGGGAGCACCTGTGTGGCTCAGTCAGTTAAGCATCCAACTCTTGATTTTGGCTCAGGTCATGATCTCAGGATCGTGAGATCAAGCCCTGCATCTGGCTCCGCATTGAATATGGAGCCTGCTTAAGATTCTCTCTCTCCATCTGCCCCTCCCTCTCCCACTCATGCTCTCTCTCTCTCTCTCTAAAAACAAAAACAAAAAGAACCTGTGAATCACAGAATTTAATTCTGTGGATATTAAAAGTGTATTATGGTAAAAGGTCCAAAAGATGGTAGGTTAGGTAGGTTTTGATGCCAGCTGACTTATTAAAAGGTTTGCCAGAAATCACGGGATATGAACTAAAAGGGGAGGACACAGGATTGGTTACACTAAGAGAGATTATTCTTTGCACACTGGCTAGTTGGGTGCAACTCAATATTATGATCCAAGCCACCAATATATTTCATGCCTCTGTATCCTTGATACCAGGCATAGAACGATGAATAACACTTGGTCTCTGCCCACAAGTTTTTCCTAGTCTGGTAAGAATGGTGAACATACCTAGTTAAAGGTGAAAGTTTCTCTACTAGAGGTATAGAGAGGATGATACTTGAGCCTGACTTTGCATGAAAAGTAGAATTTAGCCAGACATGGAAGGAAAATAATTTCAGGCAGATAAAATGGAATGAGCAAAGCACTGAATCTCAAAATAGTTGGCATAGTGGGGAATGTTCTGTACAGAGATGATGGTTGATGATGCTGGAAAGGCTCTTTGAGACAAGGCTGTGAAGGGACGTGAATTCCATGCCAAGGAGTCTTTAAGTCACGCTGTAGAAAATGGGGAGCCATCTGAGGCTTTCAATCATTAAAATAACATCTTTTCTAAGTTCCTCCAGAAGCATCAAGGAGGATGAATTCACAGGAGTGGAAGAATGAGTGTATTAGCCAGCCAAATATTGATCTCCCAATTCTTCACCACCTGCTTCTTGTAATTCTCCAATAACAGTCTTTAGCTGCCAAATGGGCCCATAAAAACAGATGAAAAATTCAGGGTTCTTCACTTTAAATGGGTAGTTGGATTTCTTTCTCTGTTTTCTCAAAAATAATATGAGTCTCTTTGGAAATAGGGGGATAAGTAAGATGATACTTATTGAATTCAGCAAATATGGAGACCAACTATGTGGAAATTTCTGTGCCAGAAACTGTGTGGGATATACATTGACTCATTCATTCAACTAACATTTATTGAGAACATACTATGTTTTAAATAATCTGCTTGTTCCCCAGATACAATGGGGAACCAAAGACACGTAATAGTCTCATGCATCTTGGAGTTTACAGTGTAGTAAGGGATTCAGATATTAACTAAATTATCCATACCAATAAGTGCATATCTATGAATTTTTGTAAATGCCATAAAAATTGAGGAACCCAAGAATTGAAAATAGGAGTAAAACTATCCTTATTAGATACAAGTCCTTTATCAGATATATGATTTGCTAATATTTTCTTCCAGTCTGTGGCTTTCCTTTTGTTCTCTTAACAGTATCTTTCATAGAGCAGAAGTTTTTAATTTTAATGAAGTCCAACTTAGTGATTTTTTCTTTCATGGATGGTACTTTTGGTTGCATCTAAAAATTCATTTCCAAACCCAAGGTTGTCAAGATTTTCTCCTGTATTATCTTCTAGGGAGTTTTATAGTTTTGCATTTTACATTTAGGTCTGTGATCCATTTTGAGTTAATTTTTGTTAAAGGGGCCCGGTTAGTGTCTAGATTTTTAAATTTTTGAATGTGATGTCCAGCTTTTCCAGCTCCATAGGTTGAAGAGATATCCCCATCCTGAGGAACTTTACAATCTAGTAAAGGGAACAAGACCCATATACAAATGATTGGTTGAAATGATGTAACTAAAGTATTTGTTCTGAATGATGTACAGAATTACGCTGAGAAGTTTTAAAGAGGTGGCATTTGAGGTGAACTGTGAAAAATGAATAAAGTTTCATCACACAGGTGGAGCTGAGGAGGAAATAACATAAATGAAGGACAAAGCTTACTGATTGCAATGTTGAGAAGAGTGTAGAAGGCGGAAATAACATAAATGAAGGACAAAGCTTACTGATCGCAATGTTGAGAAGAGTGTAGAAGGCAAAGGTGGCAGTAGGGAAACCTCCTGGGTGGGAGGCCAGAGTGGTAGTGGGATGCAATATGGCGCAGGTGATGGCGATGAGAAATGGTTGGTTCTAGATAGAATTTGGCGATGGAGCTGATGGAATTTGTATATGGATTGCATGAGGGATATGAGAAAAAAAGAAGAGCTAAGAATCACCTGAACAATCAGAAGAGGGGAGTCACCGCCTACTGGGATGAGAATCATGGGGCAGGAGCAGGTTTCGGGCTGCGTATTCAGGAGCATGGTTTGGGATATGTTAAGTCTGCCAGTTAGACTTCCAAGTGAAGTGTTGAGTGAGCAGTTGGATGCTTAAGCCTGGAGATCAGCAGAGTTGTCAGTGTGTGGGTGGTATTTAAAGCTATGAAATCAGGAAGTGAATGTAGATAGAGAAGACAAAAACTGCAAGGATTAAAGCTCAGGAGATCACAAATGTGACGGAAAGATGAGGAAGAACCAGAAAAAGATTCTCAGATGGAGATGCCAGTGAGGCAAGGATGAGAATCAAGAGAAGTGTACACCAAAACAAGTGTATTTAAGAAGGAGTTTGTCAGTGCTGCCCGTATGTTAAGCAAAATGAGGTCTTAGACTTGCCCATTGGACTTAACCGTGTGAGGCCATTAATATTCTTAACAAAAGCTGTTTCTGTGGGTGAGAGATGGCAGCCTGACTGAAACGAATTTTCTTAATGGATGGAAAGAAATTAAGTATAGATAATTCTTATGAGGATTTTTTGCTACAAAGCAAGGAAATAGAAAAGTAGATGGAAAAAAACTGGAAGTCAAGGAAGGCTGTTGTGCTTGTTTCTTTTGAGACTTTTGAGACAAGTATTATGATAGCTGAGAGGAAAAACTGAGTGATGTTAGGAGTGAGAGAGGAACCAGCGGTGTCCTTGAATGAGTGAGACAAGATAGAATCCAGTGAACCAGAGAAAGGGCCGGCTGAGGATAGGGGGGTGGGGACAGCTTATCAATAATGACTTAATTCTTTTTTTTTTTTTAAGAGAGAGAGAACATGAGCAGGGGGGAGGGGTAGAGAGAGAGGGAGAAGCAGGCTCCCCACTGAGCAGGGAGCCCGATGTGGAACTTGATCCCAGGACCCCGGGATCAAGACCTGAGCCGAAGGCAGATGCTTAACCGATTGAGCCACCCAGGCATCCCAATAGTGACTTAATTCTAAAACAACCGGTGTTGGCAGGGATGTGGAGAAAAAGGAACCTTCATGTCCTGGTGGTGGGAATGCAAACTGGTGCAGCCACTGTGGAAAACAGTATGGAGTTTCCCCCCAAATTTAAACATAGAACTATCGTATAATCCAGTAATCACACTACTGGGTATTTACCCAAAGAATACAAAAATACACATTCAAAGGGATACATGCACCCCTATGTTTACTGTAGCATTATTTACAACAGCCAAACTCTGGAAGCAGCCCAAGTGTCCATCAATAGATGAATGGATAAAGAAGATGTGCTATTATTCAGCCATAAAAAAGAATGAAGTCTTGCCATTGAGAACATGGATGGAGCTAGAGAGTATAATACTAAGTGAATGAAGTAAGCCAGTCAGAGAAAGACAAATAACATGTGATTTCACTCATATGTGGAATTTAGGAAACAAAACAAACGAACAAAGGAAAAAAAGAGACAAACCAAAAAACAGACTCTTAACTAGAGAGAACAAACTCGTGGTTGCCAGAGGGGAAGTGGCTGGGGGGATGCTGAAACAGGTGAAGGAGATTAAGAGTACACTTATCTCGATGAACACTGAGTAATATATGGAATTGTTGAGTCACTATATTGTACATCTGAAATGAATATAACACTATATGTTAACTACACTAGAACTAAAAATTTTTAAAAATAGTGACTTAATTCACTAAGCAATGAGAAACCATTAAAGTTTACTGAGTAGGTGGTATGGTTCTTATTGTTCCTTATAGTCTACTTATTCCTTTTCCTAATGGACAAATTGAAACGATCAAAAGTACAGTTAACCCTTGAGTAACACAGGTTTGAGCTGCATGGGATCACTTGTATGCAGATAATTTTTTCAGTAAATACAGTATAACACTATAATTGTATTTCCTCTTCATGATTTTAATAGCATTTCCTTTTCCTAGCTTACTTTATTGTAAGAATACAGAATATAATATATATAACATAGAAAATATGTGTTAATTGTTAATGTTATTGGTAGGGCTTCTGGTCAACAAAAGACTATTAGTCAAGTTTTAAGGAGTCAAAAGTTATACCTGGATTTTTGACTGCATGAGGGGTTGGCATCTCTAATCCCATGTTGTTTCAAAAGTCTACTGTATCTCCAAAAATAAACAGTGAAGATACAGTTTTGTTCAAAATATTAGTAGATGATAATTTCATGTCCAGAAAAGTTGAAATACACCCTGGTGTTTATCTCAGCAACTTCTCCAGCCTTCATGTCAAATCAAGATCCTGTGGCTGTTATCAGAAGTTGCTGAAATGTTTTACTTTGAAAATAAACTTCCTAATGCCTGAAACCAATTTCCTACATCCATTTAACCATCTGAAAATCAACAGTGGAGTTTATTTTGCATTCCTCTTAAATTTTGGTGAATACTAATTTTTAATGTTACCATTAAACACCAATGGCCTGACACTATCTCAAACAAAACTGGAAATCTAACGAATTCAAATCTCTCTGACTCACCACTTTGTAACAGATTAAATCACAATTTAGAGGAAGCTTTAAAGCAAATTATATATAGGAGAGTTCTTGATAGAAATAATGAACTCTTTCCATCATCTGTGAAGTAAGTTTGACATGTTGTAATTTTCCTATAGAGAGGAGAAAACAGACCAAATATATTAGGCTATTTTCTGGGAAATGGTTAGCATGAATTTAGGAAAATCAGCTTCATAGAAGCTTTGTAGTCTCATATGTATCTAAAACTTACCTCTACTGTGATCAGTAATAAGTTCTCAAGTCAGAAGGGGTTTCTCTCTTTGTATTGCTCTACAGACATGAACGTATTCACACCAAGAAAAGTAACTTCAGTAGATCGCTAATGTCCAGTCTGAAGGATGTAGATGATTTAGCAACCCTAGAAGTTTTGGATGAGGTAAGAGACTCAGTTTAATTAAACCTAAACATTCTATATTTTGTTTAATTTATAGAAGTGATATGCACAAGTGGCTGTGTGAATATCTGTAAGCTTTCCTTGTATCTTAGCTTCCTGATTCTCTCTCCTATCTTCACTTTGAATATGTGTAACTCATATTTCCAGATCTCTTCAGCCTGTGTCCTTTTTTCCCTTTCTTTCTTTCTTTCTTTTTCTTTTTCTTTCTTTCTTTCTTTTGATAGTCAAATTACAAAGGCGTGGGTTTCCAGTAGCTTGAGTTGCTTATAAGTTACAGACCCTTCTTCCCCTGAATTCATTCTGGGAGCCTCAGAGGGATGATGTACTGAGGTCAGAAAACGGTCCGCCTCCTACAACCTCCACATGGCATCCTCCCTCTATTTTCTCTTCTGCTCCACTCTCAGTGGTTGTACCCAGAGGCCTGTAGGAAACTCCAAGGAGCCTGTCTCTCTTACCATGGTCATTGTCCCCCTCATAGGATCCCAGAGTCCCCGCTCTCACAGGGCTAGCCCTTTAGGGCACTGAATTCTGCTTGAAACTTCTTATCCCAGTGACCTCAGAACTATTTCAAGCATCTCTTGCGAAGGTACAAATGCAAGCCAGTAAATTATAGTTTCAGCCTCCCTTCTCCCTCATCTCCCTCTATTCTGGATAATCAGGTCATTAGAGAAATAAATAGCTCCTTTTCAGTAAAAGGTTAGGATCTCTATCCTGATCAACGGGGTTTTTTAAATACATGTAATACATGCCTGAGATTTGCTTAGAAAGTCAACAAATCAGGAGACATTTTCTGAACAGAAGTAGTCATTTGGTAAATTTAGGGTTGCTTAAACAACTCAAGTCTTCCTCAAAATAATCTTTCTTGAGAACATCAAACATCTTGTAATCAAGTAGTATTTGCAAGTCAGAAATTGCCAGCACCTTTATGAATCTTTTCATACCAAATTCTCCAATGATGTGAATTTCTAGGCTTGTGGATTTATAAAGAAGACTTTGCTCATCATATTGCTGACCTATATATTAAACACTGGGCTTGTTTTTTTCTGTTGTCTGTGCTTTCATTTTTGTCTCGTTTTTGAGCTATGATCTTCTGCTCTCCTCTTGTGTCATACTGTCAATGATGATTTCTGACACTATTAAAATTGATTTCATGTACTCATGATTTATCAACTATGAAAGCTACTTTTCTGAACTTTTTACTGTGCCTCATAAAAACAATGTCTCAGCAAAGGGCTAGGACATTCTACAGAACCACTAAATAACCTTGATTTGCAATAAAGTCATGTTCACTGTATCTTCCCTTCTCTTTTCTATTGATCTTTCTCTTTTTATTTCATCTTCTGCATTTACTTATTTTCTGGAAGGTTCTCTACATATAATATCCCTGTAATATTTCATACAGCCTTTGGAAAACACATAGGACAGTGCCATCTCTCTATGGCTTTCAAAACAAAAGAAAATACTTGCCAGGTGGAAAGATATTTGCTGACCCAGTGTTATACTCCTTACTACCAGGGTGTCTATTCCTTTCTGATCTTTAGTCCAAATTCCAGATGTTTCATTTATATTGTTTACATTTTAAGTTGTAACTGACCTTAAATGACTTTAAGAAAAAAAATTATTTTTGTTTTATTATAGAATACAGTCTCACAGCAACTTGAGAAGTGTTATTCCAGAGATCAGATTTATATCTATGTGGGAGATATACTCATTGCTCTTAACCCTTATCAGAGTCTGGGTCTTTATTCCACAGAGGTATGTGGTGTGGCTTGCATTCTTTTACTTTGTAATAATAATTATACTACTCAGGTTTTTAAATTAATTTAGATGATGCCAAAGATAGTTTTATGCAACGCCTTGAAGAAACAAATAATTACTGTTAAAACATAGAGATAGGGAAAATAGGAGGTGAATCAATCTGAATGTGGTTCCTGGTCTTCCTTTTTCCAAAAGTATATGGCAGAAAGGTAATTAATTCCAGTCATTAGTAACTGGTCTATACTATGTATCATATTAATAAACAGATGCCTACAAAATTGCAGGTGTATTATCTACCTCTGAACCAATTGGAGAGTCAAGAGTATAATTACGTTGTCTCACAGGTAATATATACTTAGTGGCTATGAAACTTGTCATTATGAATTTAAAAATTCCTTTTGACATATTGGTTTTTAGTATCAGACAGTGTGTGTTTTATGAATATGAGCATATAATTATCCATCATTCAAGCCGTAATGGCTTAAATATAGAACAGTATTCGGAATTAAGCTAAGCTGTCTTTCATTTTTAATTGGACCTATTCTCTTTTAGCTATTTGTGTATTCTAGAAAATCAGTTAATACTGTGAATAATAGTTTTTTTTATGTGAGAAATAAATAATTCTGTCATCCTCTACCACTTAAAATTTACAAGAATAATGGTAAATTTATGAACCTTGAGCTTAAGTTCCAGAAGTCTGGGCTTTCACCAAATTCTGCTATCAGTTAACTTGGTGATTTGGACAAATAAATGACAGGCTGTGTGTCAAATGATGTCAAAGGAAAAAAGTGGTGATCGTATGTCAGATGTTATTATATCCAGGGAAGAGTCAACAAAATGATACCCGATAAACCCAATTGTCTTATTTATAGTATCTTTTTATTTAAAGAAATAATAGTATTTTGAAACATTAAGTTCTGCTTTGGAAGTGGTATGCACTTCCAGGAGTCTTCTTTTAAATACTGCTACCAGAGTGATATTATATTCTATTATGTTACGTCATATTTCTGAGCTCTTTTATGTCAGGCTTTTATTTTATATAATTGTGCATACCTGTAAGTGTGTGTAGTATGCGTGTGTAATGTGTGTAATGTTTTGGTGGTATGAAAATGTATTCTGATTTATGTTTTGTTTTAAAAATTGGGAGTTCTGCCTGTAAATAATCTAGGATTTAAACAAAAACAAAAAGAAAAGCCCCACAAAATGTGTTCTTTTTAACCTGTAGCATTCCAAACTATATATTGGAGCAAAGAGAACTGCCAATCCTCCTCACATTTTTGCAGTGGCTGACTTAGGATACCAGTCAATGGTAACATATAATTCAGATCAGGTAAGGAGAGTCTCACATCCTTAGAAATTCCCCTTTTAGCTTCTTGTGTATGAGCCACATCTTGTGAGGATGAGTCTTCTCATGGTTTCCTTCTCTCACTGTGCAGTGCATTGTTATTTCTGGAGAAAGTGGTGCTGGAAAGACAGAAAGTGCTCATCTTTTGGTTCAGCAGCTGACGGTGCTTGGAAAGGTACAATCTTTTCTCTATCCTAACAAATATTTACTGTATTTCAGAACCTAATGTAGCTGATTAGATTAATGTTCACTAATTCCCACAATAAATAATGTACAGAAATTATAAAACACACTTGCTATCCTCTGTGAGTTTAAAATATAACAAGCAGTAGAAAAAGTGTATGCTCTGTTTTGAGGATATTCTAACTTTTGTCACCCTTAGTAGGAAAGGCTTTATAAATGTGATTTTCTCCCTTTTAAGCCCCAGCACATTTACTGAATACTCTTTTTACTTGTCTCCTTTTGTTGCTTGCAGGTTAAAGCGAAGTTAATATACAAAAATCAATTGTATTTATATATGTTATATACATTATAAATGCATATATATTATATATAATACAAAAGTTAATTTGTATTTTATATATATCAGCAATGATCAATTAATTGAAAATTGAAATTTAAAAGTCTCATTTACAATAGCATCAAAAAATTATTTAAATCTAAGTCTCATAAAACATGTACGAAATTTGTATGCTGAAAAGTAGAAAAAACTGATAGAAGAAATCATAGAATACCTGAATAAATGGAGTGATACACCATGTTCATGGATTAAAAGACTCTATTATTACACCAATTCTTCACAAAGTGATCTGTAGATTCAGTGCTATTACAATAAAAATCCCAGCAGGATTTTTTTTTTTGTAAAAATTGATAAGCTGAATCAAAAATTTATGTGGAAAGGCAAAGGAGTTGTAATAATCAATTTTGAAAAAGAACAAAGTTGGAGGATTAATACTACCAGAGTTTCGGACTTACTGTAGAGTTGCAATAGTTATATTCAACATTAAAAGCATAATCCACAAAGGAAAAAATTAGATTTCACAAAACTAAGACCTTCTGTTCTCTGAATGACATTGATAAGAAGATGAAACCACAAGCTGTATCCTCAAAGAAACTATTTGCAAGTCATATATCTAATAAAAGATCTCCATCCTTAATGCATATATTGTAAAAAGAAACTCTTAAAACTCATTAATAAGAGATCAAATAACAAGAAAATGAACAAAAGAGTATATCAACTATACTTAAATAATAAAAATTTATTAAAAAAATGAACAGAAGATTTGAATAGTACTTTACCAAAGACAATATGTAGATGGCAAATAAATGAAAAGATGTTCAACATCAGTTGTCATTAGGGAAATGCAAATTAAAATGAGACACCATTATATACCTATTAAAATGGTTAAATTTTTTTTTAAGTCTAGCAATACCAACTGCTGAGAAGGATGTGGAATAGCTGGAACTCTCATATATTGCTGGTGAAATGCAAAATAATGCAGTCACTTTGAAAAACAGTTTGGAAGTTTTTTATAAAGTTAAACTACACTTACCATACAGCCTAGCAATCCTACTCCTCGGTATTTATCCAAATAAAACAAAAACTCATGTTTATACAAAAACCACAAACAAATAACTATTGTGGCTTTATTTGTAATCTCCAGAATGGATAAACAAACTGGTACATATAATCAGTGTAATATTGCTCAGTAACAAAAAGGAACAAAGACTGACACAAGGAATGAATCTCATTAGATGAGATTTGGATGCTCAAATGCATTGTGCTAAGTCAAAGAAGTCAGATTCAGAAGACTACATACTATATGATTCAATTTATATGTCATTCCTGCAAATTTAAAATTATAGAGACAGAAACAGATCAATGATTTTCACAGGCTGGGATGAAGGGGCAGGTTGACTACAAAGAGTAATGATATAGTTTGGGGGAGTGAGGGAACTGTTATATGATTGTTTATAAAAACTTTTAGGGGTGTCTGGGTGCCTCAGTCACTTAAGTGTCTGTCTTTGGCTCAGGTCATGATCCCAGGGTCCTGAAATCAAGCCCCACGTTGGGCTCCCTGCTCAGTGGGGAGCCTGCTTTCCCTCTCCCTCTCCCTCTCCCTGTGCTCTCGCTTGCTCTCTCTGTCTCTCTCTCTCTCTCTCTCAAATAAATAAAATCTTTTAAAAAAATTATCTATAAAAAAACTTTTATTTATTTATTTATTTTTTTATTTGAGAGAGAGAATGAGATAGAGAGCATGAGAGGGGGGAGGGTCAGAGAGAGAGGCAGACTCCCTGCTGAGCAGGGAGCCCGACGTGGGACTCGATCCCGGGACTCCAGGATCATGACCTGAGCCGAAGGCAGTCGCTTAACCAACTGAGCCACCCAGGCGCCCAAAAAACTTTTATTTTTTAAATTTTATTTTATTATGTTATGTTAGTCACCATACAATACATCATTAGTTTTGTTTTTTTTATTATGTTATGTTAATCACCATACAGTACATCATTAGTTTTTGATGTGATGTTCCATGATTCATTGTTTGCGTATAACACCCAGTGCTCCATTCAATACGTGCCCTCCTTAATACTTTTAGAACTGTACTCTATAAAGGATAAATCTTACTATATGTAAAATATACCTTAATTTTTGAAAAAAGGAAGTTGATGATAGATATTTGGTTTGATTTTCCAGGTAGGGTCCTTGAAATAAGTCAAGAATTATATGTTCATATTAGAATGACTAAAAAAAAAAAAAAACCCAAAAAACCCAAAATACCCCTTGTGCAAAACTTATCCCTGTGAGTATTTTTATTATGATCCACATAGTTATAGAGCGTTATGTTAAAATTTTTGCCATCATTGTGATTTTAGGAATCTTGTTTTTTAAAGTACGGTGAGCGCAAGGACAGACCTAATCTCTCTATAAAAGTGTGAGGCCTCCTCATCCTATCAGAACAACTGCTTAATGGAGTCTAATTCATTTTCAGAATAATGCATTGAAAGATTTCTGTGTTTATATTAAAAATCAGTGAACTAGTTTTAATATTTTCAATCACGTGTTTGAGTATGGAATAGAAACATAACTCTGTTCAGTGGGTTAATTTGCCCTCCACCAACCGGACCTATGACCCCTCAGGACTAGAAGAGCTAGTAGAGCCCAGGAAGCTAGTGCTCAGGACTGTCATCTCGGTCCCTTTCCCATCCCACGGCCCAAGCACTCCCCCTCTCCTTACTTCTAGGATAAGCATCACAGTGAAAAAAAGGTGTCATTTTGGAGGGAGGCACAGCATACTGTCCTGCTGTGAAGAGTTGAACGCCTGAATTAATTTATGCGAGGGCCGTCCACGAGGGCCTTGCTGTTCCTTCTTGGTTTGTGATTTGATAGAGGGTCTCATCAACGATGGGTTAACTTGTGTGTGAATTTTGTTTTGCAGATGCCAGCAAACTTGCTTATCTAATGACTTTATCTTATCCTAGATCTAAAAATGTGACTTAATATTAATTGGGGAGATATATATACATATATCCCTGAATCCTACCCTTATTGGATCTTATTATATTTTTTTACTTATCTCCTTGATAAAGATTTACCAGACACAAAAATGGGATGTTTGGTGGATTGAATTTACCTTTGTAATATGCCATCCTCAAAATCTTACTTGGTAAGGCACTGCTGTTTAATACAGGCGGATAAAGATGCTTTCTCACCTTTCTCCTGAGTGCAAGACCAGCCCCAAACATTTTAAAGAGCCAGGTTTGTCCCAGTGCTCATTACTGTCTTCTCTCAATGCTTATTGCCTCTTTTAGAAGATACTAA
Organism: Neomonachus schauinslandi; assembly: GCF_002201575.2. Classification (NCBI taxonomy): domain Eukaryota; kingdom Metazoa; phylum Chordata; class Mammalia; order Carnivora; family Phocidae; genus Neomonachus; species Neomonachus schauinslandi. The sequence goes on along the minus strand of NC_058407.1, from coordinate 113,643,354 downwards.
AAGGCTTTATATGCCCTCAAACCCTCACTGTGAATGCCCCCTCCAGCCCATCTACGTACTAATGTAGTCTCTGTTCCAGAAATACCAACAGCTCCTCTCCCTTACTTATATAATTTATATACCTTCAACATAGCTAATCTCAACAAGGTATTACCCTAAACACAATCTACTCTAATTGCTACCAAGATATGAATGACTGATACCTCCTTAACTGTCTTAGAGTGGGGAATGCTTTCTAAAAGAGGTTGATTTTTAACCAACTAAATTTCTACTTGGTGGAATTTCCTGTAAGGTGGTAAATAAGTAAAAAATAATAATCATAGCAATGCTTGTTTGAGGGAAGGAATATAGGAGATGGGGTAGGAGAAAATAGAGGGACAGCCAAGCAGGCCTGCTGACCTGGACTGGGGTTCTACCCCTTCCATCCACACTTTTGAGCTGTTCTCAGTTTTCACGGTAATTCCATGTGCCCTGCTTCTGAATTCACAAGTTAGCTTTACTCCCTGATTTTCAGCTTTAGCAGCTTCCATGGAAGCAACAGAAGTGGTTCTGGCTTTGGGGAACATTTGCATGGGGCCCCAGGGAGAGAGAGGAAGAATAACAAGATGAGAGGTGTACCCCACTGTGCATAGACTGCTTATGAATTGCGTTTATAAATCAGGCACTAGACAGAACAATATGTCAATAGAAAAAGTATAGAATATCTCTTTGCTCCTTGAAGAAAGCAAGTGAGAACACACATACGGGAAGGGAAAAATAGACCAGAGATTATAATATCTGGCGGTATGCCAAGAGTATGATCTCAATGCCTTTATGTCTACATATAGTGCTTATCAAAGAAGAGGCATTTTATTATATGCAAAATTAATTTTTTACATTAAAAAAAATCTTGACGTTTTTCTCTAGGCTAGTAATAGAACCCTGGAAGAGAAGATTTTACAAGTGAACAATTTGGTGGAAGCCTTCGGCAATGCCTCCACTATTATAAATGACAATTCCAGCCGATTTGGAAAATACTTAGAAATGAAATTTACCTCTTCTGGAGCTGTCGTGGGAGTACAGATTTCTGAATACCTTCTGGAGAAATCGCGAGTTATCCACCAAGCTCTGTAAGTCGGTGTCAAATATATTTTTTTCTGGGAAACAAGCAAAGACAATGTTTTTGTTTTAATAATAGTAAAATGTCTACTTATTCAAAAAATTCAACAAAATGTTATTGATCATCCAATACGTGCAAGGCACTTATTGTTAGAATCGAAGAGATCCCTCAGCACTGTCTTATTCTCACATGTTACATCTAGTAGAGGAGTTAATAAATCACCTGAAATTTATGATGCCAGGTATAAAACCTATGCCCATCATAGATACTAACAGGATAAATTGTAGTGATTTCTGAAGTAGGAGAGAATATATTTCTTTACACAAAACTAATGTGAAATTTAATTAGAAATAAGTCTTTTTTTCTTTTAAATGCTAATATATATAAATAGATCTTTGTATTAATTCTGTCCTTCCTATGGTTATATACAAGAGACCAAATAAAAGATTCAGGTATGGGCTTAATTGTACTGCCCCTTTAATTTCCAGCTGATTTAAGCCACCAATACAATGTTTTGGTGTTAGGTTGATTGAGTTCCTTTTGGCTGTTTGTAGCTGAATGATAAAATCTCTCTCCTGTCCTAATGATTCCAAAATATCTTTGTTATTCTTATGTGGAAACTATAGTCAAAACATTGGATTTGTACCTTGGTTGTTATATTATTTTTAAAAAGTGTGGCGAGTTAGGGGCAACTGGGTGGCTCAGTCCTTGAGCGTCTGACTCTTGATTTTGGCTCAGGTTGTGATCCCAGCATCATGGGAACAAGCCCCATGTTGGGCTCCACACTCAGCCTGGAGTCTGCTTGTCCCTCTCCCTCCTGCTCTGCCCCTCTCAACGCAGGTGCACGTGTGTGCTCTCTCTCTCTCTCTCAAATAAATAAATAAATCTTAAAAAAAATTGTGGCAAGTATTAGAGTCTTTCATTTTTCTTATGTAGGTTTTACACCAAGCATATCTACATTATTATAGTAATATGTCTTTTGTTAAATTCATGTCTTATTAAAGGCATGACTTAAAACACAAGTCTTATTATGTATTAGTACATTATTATTTAATATAAATGCCTTCAAATTTGCTACTATTCAATTTATGAATAAATTGTGAATATAAGTTGCCTGGAGTCCACCTCCTGAACTCAGCTTTCACTGTGGAAAATTATTCTTTGATCCTCAATTCAAAATACATAGGGAATGATTATAAGATGAATATTTTGAATTGTGGCTTCACCACATACATGTTAGTTCACTTTGGGTAAGATATTTAAACCCTAAAAACCCTTCTAGGATCTTGGTTCTGCAATTTACTGTGTGTGTGTGATTTGAAATTCTTAACCTCTCTGTACCTCAGTTTTTCATCTTTAAAATGAAAATAACAGGAGTACCTACCTATCACTTAAGATGATGCCTGTGAAGTATTTAGCATGGTGAATAACATAGAGTGAGAACCCCATAAGTTTAAGCCATTATTAGCAGTGATAGTGTGGATAGTTGGATGAAGCTTCGAAATGACACCTAGCGGGCGCCTGGGTGGCTCAGTTGGTTAAGCGACTGCCTTCGGCTCAGGTCATGATCCTGGAGTCCCTGGATCGAGTCCCGCATCGGGCTCCCTGCTCAGCAAGGAACCTGCTTCTCCCTCTGACCCTCCCCCCTCTCATGTGCTCTCTGTCTCTCTCATTCTCTCTGTCTCAAATAAATAAATAAAATCTTTAAAAAAAAAAAGAAATGACACCTAGCACAGTACATGGGACATTGAAGATGCTCAGTAGATGGCAGCCTCTATTAGCGATGTGTGCTGGTTCCCCAGAACTTACTGGATCTGCGTGTCAGTGCCTCTGCCACCTAGAGGAACCTTGGGGTCTCACGCAGATATGGAGACCGAACTGGTTCTCAAAATAATCTGTCCTATTCTCATAACTGTGTAAGACTCTTCTTGAGGCCTCTGGGGAAGAACAACCTAATAGGCTGAATTACTGAGATTCAGATGGGACCACCATGATGCACAATGTCAGGGGGCACCATTCACAGGGGGTTCTCTGGAGCTCTGTGCTGGAGCACCATTCACAAATTCCTTGTGAACAGTAACCTCTGGAGCTCCCCAGTGAGGCCCTGGGTTTGTAACCGTAGAAATAATCTTGTTAATACTAACTGGTATATTGTAGGATCTATTTTGGGAAATAGGACAATTAGGATTATACTTTAGACATACTATGAATTAATTAAGCTTTTTTCCAACTATCCTAAAGAACTGTTGTAGTTTTATAGTGTTGTTTATTGGGTGCCCCAATAAACACTTTAAGTTCCAAACTTACAATTAGGTTGAAATCCAACTCGGTTTGTAATTGGAGCATGGCTGCCTTATAATTTTTCCATTTTTAAAATTTTTTTACCCTCATTTTTTTCTTTTACTTAATTTCAATTGCATTTTTAAATTCTAGAGAAGCTTTTTGTGATCGTTGAAAATGACGTATCAAGTAGATAATTTAAGAATTCTTGGGTCACAGAGCATAAGGCAAAGAGTAGAGAATAGATCTGAGGTGGCAGAAAAGAACCAGAGCAGATGTTTATGTCTTTTTTGGTTTGTTTGTTTGTTTTTTGTCTTTTTTTAATTTAATTTAATTTTATTATGTTATGTTAGTCACCATACAGTACATCATTAGTTTTTGATGCAGTGTTCCATGATTCATTGTTGGCGTATAACACCCACTGCTCCATGCAATACGTGCCCTCCTTAATACCCATCACTGGGCTAACCCATCCCCCCACCCCCCTACCCTCTAGAACCCTCTGTTTGCTACCCTTTATTTTAAGGGAATAAGTTCTTTTCTCTTTTTGCCTCTGCACATGTCATCCCACCCTAATCTCTGACCACATTTATTTTTATATATAGTTATATTTATTTATATATGTTTATATATTTAAATATTTATAAGTAATATATAAATATATTTAAGTATTTATAAATATATGTTTATGTATGTTATATATATGTTTATTTTTTTTATTTCTAATGATGGCAGTATCATGTCAGTTGTGGCTTAAATTCTCATCTAAATGTAAATGATTTTAAAGAAAGGGGCTACTTAATATCAAGAAGAAAATAAGCATATTGAAGTCAATGCTCGATAATTCTCACAAGTAGAAATTATAGCTGTTTCACTGCACTTGTCCCCCATTATGACAGTTTCCTGCAGCAAGTACTGATTGTGTTTCTCTCAGAGGGCCAGCACTTTACCAGATGCTGCAGGAGGCGTCCACAAAGTGGCAGATGTGGTCCTCTCTATGGAGGAAGGAAAATACTATTTATGGAGCACTTACTGTGTGTTGGGCACTGTGCTAAGCACTTTATATTCATTATCTATTTTAATTCTTACAGCAATAGGATGGATATTATTGTCTATTTTATACATGAGGAGACTGGGACTGAGAATTGTAATAAGTCTCACCTAATATCAAAAAGCTAATAAATGACTGAGTTGGGGTTTGAACCCATGTCTCTGTCTGACTCCAAAATCCACCATTCATCCATCCATCCATCCATCCATCCATCTGTCCGTCCGTCCTTTTGGCAAATATTTATTGAGTGCTACTATGAGCCAGGAACTGTACTAAGCACAGGAGATATAAAGCTAAATGAGATAGGATTCCTCCAATAAAGCAGCTCAGTCTTCTGGATAATGTATGCTTTGAAACAAAGCTTGCTGATCACTTGTTGTTTTCTAGTCTCTCAGGAAAGTAGGCAATGAGTTCATCTGCTAAGTGTGAGCAGGTAAGGGTGAAGGGAGAGGGATTGAGGAGACTATGTGTCTTGGAGGAAGGAGTCTTGGTGGAGGAAGCTGGAATTAAAAATGAAAAATTAAAAGCACTATTTCATGAATATCCTGTGAGGCCTTATGAAGGCAAAGCTACATTTTTGGCTTTCCAAGCCTTATTGCTGGCCACTTTATCAAAGATTCAAAGGTTTCACGGGTGGCATAAGCCACACCCTTGTGAGAACTTTGCCACAGCTTTGAGGGTGTTAGAGGTCTTGGCTGCATAGGTGATCCCCAGGGTCCAGAGCAGGTGAACACATATGAGACAGACCTGAGGACCTTTCTACAAATGGCTGAGTGGAACTCTGAAGAAGTATTAGAAGATCCACAGTTAGAAGTGGGGTCAGTCAGAGAAATACTATTCGGTAACTTGCTGAAACCCTACGTTTGTCCCCAGCCATTCTGACCTAGGAACCACGGGGGGTCCTATGAGCATGTATGGGGCGCTATGATCCTCTGTCTTCTGAAATACAGTTTTGATGTAGTTAGGGCAAGATATGAGATGGGTAATTTTTGGCAGTATCTTCTTTTCCTGTTCCTTGAATCCTCTGATTGTTTATCCAACCGAAGGTCAATGTATTTCCTATAGCATCTCTAGGTCCTGTCAAATTACAATTCTCAGTAAATGTAAACTGATAATTAAAGAGAAAACCACCAATTTTGTGTGTCTACATTTATGACTCACATCTCTAATCGTATAGCACACTGTTTAAGCATTAAAGGTGTGACACAAAGAGCAATCGATGTGATTTCATTAGAACAAAGCAAACTATGTGCTGTGCCAGTCTGCAAGAACTTTTATTATGTTGTGGTGAGAAAAGACAAGAAGTAAACTTTTAGCTTTGTTCTAACCTTGCCCATGTACAATGCTATTGTTGATTGAAGTGTTTCTGGTGACTGCACAAGAAATGGCTAGGGACATCCATTCTAAAGGACATGCCGGTCCTTGCTTCAGTGTCCGAGCCCATGGACCACCCTTTGCTTGAAAAGCTCACCTGTCTTTGGTTTCTCAACTGGATTCTCCTGATTCGTCTCCTACTTCTCTGAATTTTTTTTCCTCTGACTTCAATTCATCCATCCATTCCCCTCTCTTCTCTCTTTACTCTCACTTAGCAATTCCTTCTGCTATCATGGCCCCAACAGCTAACTCTATGTGATTGACACCCAAAGATAAATTTCTCACTCCCACCTATGTTCACATTTTTCATTTCCAAGTACCTAGATATCCTGCTTCCAAGTACCTAGATATCCTTTCATTTCCAAGTACCTAGATATCCTGCTGAATATAGAATTCAACATAATACGTATTGTCCTAAATGTCTTTCTTTTCCCACTTGTCCCTTTTTGGGGGGAGGAAACCATCCTCTTCCATTTATATGAAACCTCTGACCTTCCCTTCACTTCCCATGTCCAAATACTTGTGAGTCTATCTTTAGAATGACTTTCACAACTCTTCTCTGCTTTCCCTTCCTCTGCTGCTATTTTACCTCAAGCCCTTGTTCCCTCTGACTCAGACATTTGAAAGATTTGGATTTCCTGGACATTTGAACTCTCTTCCAAGGCGTGGTGATAATTATACCCTCGCAGACTCAGGGAACAGTCTCAACTCAGAATGCATACTAATCAAAAGCAGTGTTACTTTTTTCTTTCAAAATGTTTTCCTTCTTTTTGAAATACTAACAAGGGGGAGCAAGTATCCACATTAATCACTTCATCAAGTTGCACACCTTCGTATTAAGTATTTTTATTTGTTAAAGACTGAGTAGAGTGTCTTAAATAGGTGTTGATGAGGCACAAATATCAAATGTTTAACCATGTTATTTTGTACCTACATGAATTGTGTGTTGGAGCCCAAAAATGAGCTTCTGTAAAAATTATTCTTGTAATGGTTTTGGGCAGAACCTTGAAACAAAGCTAGAGATTCTAAGATAAAGCCACCGATATCCTAAGACTCCAAATATCTTTTACTGCATCATTGGAAAAGTAAATGTATGTGGATATGTTCATCTTTGTTTTTGAGGAAAACTTCTGTGTACTGAAAGAATAAATAATTTCTAAAGAGAGCAAAGGTAAAATCTATCTCAACTGAAATTATATTGCATATAGGAGGAGGAGACCTAGAAAAGTGTTTTTTAAGACTATTTTTTTTATAGCAGTTTTAGGTTCACAGCAAAACTGAGAGGAAGATACAGATATGCTCCTACCCCGTACATGCATAACTTCCCCCCATTGTCAACATCCCACACCAGAGTACTACGTTTGAACCTACACTGATACATTGTAATCACCCAAAGTCCATAGTTTACAGTAAGATTCACTCTTGGTGGCATATTTTCTTCCAGTTTGGACAAATGCATGGCAGGTATCTACTCTTAGTATTACATATGAGTATTTTCACTGCCCAAAAAGTCTTTTCTGCTCTGCCTATCCATCCTCTCCTCCCCCAACTTCTGGCAACCACTGATCATCTTACTGTCTTCATAGTTTTGCCTTTTTCAGAATGTCATATAGCTAGAATTATACAATATGATCGTATGGAAAAGCAGTCTTTGCAGATTGGCTTCTTTCACTTAGTAATATGCACTTGAAGTTTCTCCTTATCTTTTCATGGCTTGATAGTCATTACTTTTGAGCGCTGAATTAATATTCCATTGTCTGGATGTACCACAAATCATTTATCCACTCATCTACTAAGAACTTCTTGTTTGCTTCAAGTTTTGGCAATTATGAGTAGAACTGCTATAAACATCCATGCGCAGGTTTTTGCGTGAACCTAAGTTTTCGACTCCTTTGGGTAAATACCAAAGACCTCCATTGCTGGATCATATGGTAAGAATATGTTTAGTTTTGTAAGAAATTACCAAACTCTCTGCCAAAGTGGCTGTACCAGTTTGCATTCCCACCAGCAGTGAATGAGAGTTCCTGTGGTTCTGCATCCTAGCCAGCACTTGGTTTTGTCAGCGTTTTGGACTTTGGCCATTCTGATATATGTATAGTGATATCTCCTAGTGGTTTTAATTTGCATTTCCCTGATGACATATGATGTGGAGCATCTTTTCACAGACTCATTTGCCATCTGTTTATTTTCTTTGGTGAGGTGTCTGTTAAGGCTTTTGGTCCATTTTTAAATCAGGTTGTTTGTATTCTTATTGTTGAGTTTTTAAAGTTCTTTGTATATTTTGGAAAACAGTCCTTTATCAGATGTGTCTTTTGTGAGTATTTTCTCCCAGTCTGGTTTATCTTCCCATTCTCTTGAAAATATCTTTTACAGAGAAGTTTTTAACTTTAACAAAATCCAGTTTATCAGTTATTTCTTTCACAGAACATGGCTTTGGTGTTACTTCTAAAAAGTCATCACCATATCCACCATCAGCTAGTTTTCCTCTTAGTTGATCTTCTAGGAGTTTTATAGATCTGTGTTCTACACATTTAGATCTATGACCCACTTTGAATTAATTTCTGTGAAACGTGTAAGGTCTTTGGATTCCTTTTTTTTTTTTCTTGCATGTGGATGTCCAGTTGTCATTGCTTCATTTTATTGCCTTTATTCCTTTGTCAGGAGTCAGTGGGCTGGATTTATTCTGGGCCCTCTGTCTGTTTCATTGATCTATTTGTCCTTTTTTTTTTTTTTTTGTCAATACTACACTGTCTCGATTACTATAGCTTTCTAGGAATTCTTGAAGTCAGGCAGTGTCAGTCCTTTAAACTTTTTCTTCAATATTGTGTTGGCTATTCTGGGTCTTTTGCTTCTCCATATAAACTTTAGAATCTGAATGTCAATATCCACAAAATAACTTGCTAGGATTTTGAGTGGGATTGACTTTTATATGTTAACCTGTATCCTGCAGACTGGCTGTAATTGCTTATTAGTTCAAGGAGGTTTTTTTGTCAATTCTTTAGCTTTTTCTATATAGACAATAATGTCATCTGTGAAGAAAGACAGTTTTATTTTTCCCTTCTCAAACTGCATGCATGAGTTAGGACTTCCAGTACAGTGTTGAAAAGAAGTGTTGAGAGGGGACATCCTTACCTTGTTCTTGATTTTAGTGTGAAAGCTTTCAGTTTCTCATCATGAAATATGATGTTACCTGTAGTGTTTTTTATAAATGTTCTTTACCAAGTTGAGGAAATTCCCCTCTATTACTAGTTTACTGAGAGGTTTTGTCAGGAATGGCTGTTGGATTTTGTCAAATGCTTTTTCTGCATATATTGGTATGATCATGTGATTTTTCTTCTTTAGCCTATTGATATGATGGATTACATGGATTGATTTTTGAATGTTGAAACAGCCATGCATACCTGGGGTATATGCCATTTGGTCGTGGTATATAATTCTGTTTATTCATTGCTGGATTCAAGTTGCTGAAGTTTTTTCTTTTTTTTTTTTTTTTAAAGATTTATTTATTTATTTGAGAGAGAGAATGAGATAGAGAGTGAGATAGAGAGAGAGAGCACAAGGGGGGGAGCGGGAGAGGGAGAAGCAGACTCCCCGCTGAGCAGGGGAGCCCGACGCGGGACTCGATCCCAGGACTCCAGGGTCATCCTGAGCCGAAGGCAGTCGCTTAACCAACTGAGCCACCCAGGCGCCCCAAGTTGCTAAAGTTTTGTTGAGGATTTTTTCATCTAGGTTCATGGGAGCTATGGGTCTATAATTTTCTTGTGATATCTTTATTTGGTTTTGGTGTTAGGATAATGCTGGCCTCATTGACAAGGTAAGTATTCACTTTGCATCTATCTTCTGAAAGAGACTGTAGAGAATTGGTATAAATTCTGTATGAAATATTTGGCATAATTCAACAGTGAACTCATGTGGGACTGGAGCTTTCTGTTTTGGAAGATTATTAATTATTGATTCAATTTCTTTAATGGAGTTTGAGCTCTTCATATTATCTATTTCTTCTTGTGAGAGTTTTGGCAAATTGGATCTTTCAAAGAATTGGTCCATTTCATCTAGATTTCGAAGAATGGAGTTGCTCATAGTATTCTTTTATTACCCTTTTAATTTCCATGGGCCTGTAATGATGTCCCTTCTTTTATTTCTGATATTAGTAATTTCTGTCCTCTTTTCTTTCTTAGCCTGCCTAGAAGCTTATTGATTTTATTGATCTTAAAAAAAAAAAAAAAAGCTTTTTGTTTCATTGATTTTTCTCTACTGATTTCTGGTTTCTAATTTCATTGATTTCTGCTCTATTTCTTATCTTTTGCTTACTTTGGATTTAATTTGCTAATTTTCTAGTTTTCTAAAATGAAAATGTAGATTATTGTTTTTAGATCTTTCTTCTTTCTAATGTAGTCATTCAAGGCTATGGATTACCCTCTAAACACTGCTTTCACTGCATCCCACAAATTTTGGTAAGTTGTGGTTTCATTCTCACCTAGTTCAAAATATTTTAAAATTTCTTTTAATATTTATCTTTTGAACCGTGTGTTATTTAGAACTGCATTGTTTGATTGCCACATATTTTGGAATTTTCCAGTTATCTTTCTGTTATTGATTTCTAGTTTCATTCCATTGTGGTCTAAGAACAGAGATTATATGATGTCAATTATTTTTAATTTGTTAAGGTGTGTTTTATGGTCTAAAATGTCTGTCTTGGTGAATGTTCCATATGAGCTTGAGAAGAATGTGAATTCTGCTGTTTTTGGATGATGTAGTCTAGAGGGTGTCAGTTATATCCAGTTGATTGATATTATTGTTGCATTCAACTGTGTCCTTACTGCTTTTCTGCTTGCTAGATCTGTCCATTTCTGAGAGACGTGGGTTGAAGTTACCAGCTATAATAGTGGATTCTTCTATTTCTCCTTGCAGTTCTATCAGTTTTTGCCTCCCATAGTTTCACACTCCATTGTTATGTCCATGAACGTTAAGGATTATTATGTCTCTTGGAGCATTGAACCCTTTATCATTATGTAATACATTTCTTAATCCCTGATAACTTCCTTGCTTTGAAGTCTGCTCTGTATGAAATTAATATAGTTGTTCCTGCTTTCTTTTGATAAATGTTAGCATGGTGTATTTTTCTTTACCCATTTATTTTTAATCAATATGTATCTTTATATTTAAAGTGGGTTTCTTGTAGACAACATATGTATAGGTCTTGTTTTTTGATCCCTCTGACAATTTCTGTCTTTTAATTGGTATTATTTAGACCATTGATGTTCAAAGTGATGACTGATATAGTTGGATTAATATCTATCATATTAGTGTTTTCTAATTGTTGCCCTTGTTCTTTGTTCCTATTTTTGTCTCCCACTCTTATTCTGCCTTTTGTGGTTTTAACTGAGCCTTCTCTGTGATTCCATTTTCTCACCTTTCTTAGCATATTTTGGTGATTCTTCTTTTTTCATTTTTTTAGTGGTTGCCTTAGAGTTTTCAGTATATATTTACCACTAATCCAAGTCTACCTTCAAATAACACTATCATCAGCACCTTATAATAACAAAATAACCCTAATTTCTCTCTCCAGTCCCTCATATCATTGCTATCATTGATTTCATCATATATAAGCATCCATAATGTATATATACGTATATTTATTATATGTACACATAAGCATACATAATTGAGTATTGTTGCTATTACTCCCGTATTTGTATTATTCCAGAATCTGGTGAATGCTGTTTATACGTAGACCACAGAGATTTCTCATGCAAGTGAGAAAACTGAGCCCCAGAAAGGCAGTTCACAAGGTGGTTAAAGACTTAGGCTTTGGAGTTTAACAGCCCTGGTTTGAATCCAGTTTAGCCATCCACTCTGTGACCTGAGGGGAGAATGGTACCCCCTCTAAGCCTTAGTGTCCATGTATATAAAATGTGGGAACCCTATGAGCAACTAGGGTGTTATGGCAGGTAAATGGGATAATGTAGCACTTCTGATCATCTGATATATCATCATAAAATTGTTTCTTTTTCTCTCTGCTCCCACTGGCATGTAAAATCCAAGAGTTTAGGGATTGTTGACTGTTTCACTCCTGTCACATTTCCAGTGTCTAGAACAATGCCTGGTAGTCACAAATGTGCATTGAATGATTCATATAAAGTGCTTAGCAGTGTCTGGAATTTAATGACAGTGATTATTGAAAATAGTGACAACGGCAATAAAAAGCCAAAATCCAGTACTCTGAGAAACCCATGGTAGCACTCATAGTTGTTCTGATCATTATATTGCCGAGTAATTTTAACAATTAGTAAATATTCTTACTAATTAATATTCTTACTAAGTAAATATTCTTACTGAAAATGTCTTATTTTTTCAGTGGAGAAAAAAATTTTCATATTTTTTACTACATCTATGCTGGATTGGCTGAAAAGAAGAAACTAGCCCATTACAAATTGCCTGAAAATAAGCCTCCCAGGTAACCCGGCGGGTGGCACTTTTCTAAGTAATATTTTCACTTTACATTGAACTTTAGATTTTGACCCATCCTTTCATATTTTTTTCAGATACCTACAAAATGACCACCTCAGAACAGTGCAGGACATGATGAATAATAGTTTCTATAAATCCCAATATGAATTAATTGAGCAATGTTTCAAAGTCATAGGTTTTACAATGGAGGTAAGTGTGAAAGACATTGAACTTCGGTAGGAAGTATCTTTTTGTCATTGCTAATGGTAAGAATTAGTATTTGCTGAGTGGCTAATATATGCCAGGCATTGTATCAAGTGTTTTATGTGAATCATCCTTATAATTACTGAAACTACCTTATGAAATAACTAGAATATTTACTTTATACATAAAGAAACAGTGGACTTGACATATAATTTGCATTTGCATCTCCCACACATATTTACCCTTTTTCATAAATGCATAAATGGGAACATATGACATGTTCTTTTTTAGTGCAGTTTTGTTTTTAGTGCAATTTTTTAATACAACTTTATTAAGATGTAATTCACATACCATAAAAGTCAGCCATTTAAAGTATACATTTTAATGACTTTTAGTATATTCCCAGAGTTGTACATCCATCACCATAATCATTTTTAGAATAGTTTCATGCTCTAAATTTTTCACCCCCAAAAGAAACATGCTAGCAATTAGGAGTTCCTCCTCATTCCTGCCCCATCTCTGCTTTCTATCACCATAGAGCTTTTTATTCTGGACAGTTCACATAAACAGAGTGATGCAATACGTCATCCTTTGTGACTGGCTTCTCTCATTCAACATATTGATGTTTTCATGTTATAGCATGTATCAGTGCTTCATTGCTTTTCATTGTTGAATAATATTTCATTTTATGGATATACCTCATGTTATTTATCCATTCATCAGTTGATAGACATTTGAGTTGGTTCCATTTGGGGGCTATTATGAATACTGCTATGAACATTCATGTACAACTTTTTGTGTGGACATAAGTTTTCATTTCTCCTTGGTATATACCTATGAGTAGAATACTGAGTCATAGGGTAACACTGTGTTTAACCTTTTGAGGAACTACTAGGCTATTTTCCAAAGCAGCTGCACTGTTTTACACCCTAACCAGCAGAGTATGAAAGTTCCAATTTCTCCATATCCTCCCCAACACTTACTATCATCTGTCTTTTTAATTTGAGCCATCCTAGTGTGTATGAAGTGGATCTTGTAGTTTTGATATGCATGTCCCTAATGGCTTCTGACCCTGAACTTCTTTACATGTCCTTACTGGTCATTTATATATCTTCTTTGAAGAAATATCTATACACATACTTTACCTTTAAAAAAATGGGTTGTGTTTTATTATTGAGTTGTAGGAATTATTTATGTTGTAAATACAAGTCCCTTATCAGAACATGATTTGCAAAAATTTTCCCCCATTGGTTGTCTTTTTACTTTCTGGATGGTGTCCTTTGAAGTATACACATTTTTCATTTTTATGATGTCCATTTTACCTCTTTTTTCTTCTGTTGCTTATGATTTTGGTGTCATAGATAAGAAACACAGCGATTTACGCATTAGTTTTCTTCTAAGAGCTTTATAGTTTTCGCTCTTACATACAGTTCGTTGTTCCTCTTTGAGTTGATTTTTGTGTCTGGTGTGAGGTAGCTTCTTTTGCACGTAGATATTCAGTTGTACTACAGTCATTTGTTGCAGACTCTTCTGTCTACATTGATTGGCTTTGGCATCCTTGTTGGAAATCAGTTTACCATAAGTGTATAATGTAGAGATTTATTTCTGAACTCTCACTTCTATTATAATGACCTCTTGGTGTTTCGGTGTTTATGCTAGTACCATGTTGTCTTGATTACTGTGGCTTTCTAGTAAGTTTTGAAATTTGACAGGGTGATTCCTCCAACTTTGTTCTTCTCTTGCAAGATTGTTTTGGGTCGCTCGAATTTCTATTTGAATTTGAGGATCAGCTCGTCACATTCTAGTGCAGTCTTTTAAAACTTCTGTTTTGTTCAGCTCTCTCTTTCCCATTTCACCCCCTCCATCCATATCTGCTCTCTTTCCCTTTCCCCAGCAAATGGATGTTAACAACTCAGCATATATAATCCAAAATTTCGTATTTGTCTCCCTGTTCATAAAACACTGTTTGTAGACACCACATACACACGTGTATGCACACATGTACATACACGTGACTCTGGAGGGATGGTCATTGTTTATTAATATGGAATGCCATTATATCACACACACTCTTCTATACCTGGTTTCTCTTCCTCAGCAATACCTTGTGGAAATCCCTTCAAGTCATCTAGTATAGCCCCAAATCAGTCCTCTTAAAGGCAACGTAGTATTCCATGGTGTGTACTACCATAATTTATTCTGCTATTCAGATATGACCGGGCATACCACTCTTAATGTTTCCAGATCTTTGTCACTCTGAGCAAAGCCAAAATATGCCTTTATTTCCTGGTGCTTTTATTTCTATGGGATAAGTCCCTAGTAATGGGATTGCTGGGTCAAAGGGTATGTGTATTTTAAATTTGAATATGAATTGCAACACTGCCTTCCAACAACTATGAAACACTTCCTATTTCCACCAGCGGTGTATGTGAGTACCTTTCCCATTACCATCTCTGCCATGTGCTGTAGCTTTTTAAATATTTGTTCATCTGAATGGTGTAAGTACCATCTCATTTCAAGTTTGCATATCCTTGACTAATAGTAAATTTGAGCATCTTTCCATTTGTTTGCTGGCTACTTGGGTTTGCTTTTTTATGAATTGCATATTTATGTATGTTGCCCTTTTTATTGAACCATTTCTATGTTTTATTTCAATTTTTAAGTTCTCATTGAACATTATAGACATATTTTTTATCATTTGTATTATAAATATGTTTTCAGTTGTATGACTTGTCCATGACATGCTTACTCTTTTTCTTAAGATTTTATTTATTTCTTTATTTATTTGAGAGAGAGAGAGAGAGAGAGCAAGCGCAAGAAGGGAGAGGGGCACAGGGAGAGGGAGAGACAGAATCTCAATCAGACTCCACGCTAAGCGGAGCCCAATATGGGGCTCTGTCTCAGAACCCTGAGATCATGACCTGAGCTGAAATCAAGAGTCAGACCTTAATTGACTGAGCCACCCAGGTGCCCCCGTGACATACTTACTTTGATTCTCAAACCCCCAGCTGGAATTCTAAGAAGAATTGTATTAAATTTATATATTAACTTTTGGGGCATTGTCATTTTTATAATGTTATTTATGTCTTCTCATCCTGGATCATGACATGCTTTTCCATTTGTTTAGATGTTGTTTGAGTTTTTAATGATTTATAGTTTTATTTATCTAGAACTTAAGCTTTATTTTTAGATTTTTTTCTAACCAGGTCATGGTTTTGGGTGTCATTCTAAATATTTTTTTCTGCTGGTAGACTTTTGTAAATATATAATCATGTCATCAGCAAAAAGAATAGTTTTATACTTTTTTCCTGTTATACCATTTTATTCTTTTGTGTACTTAGAGCATCTAAGAGTCTCAGTATTAATTACTAAGGATTATAACTTGCCTCCCTGTCTCATTTCTGATTTTAAATAAAAATGGTTTCGGTGTTTTGCTCTTAAGAGAATTTATCACAATAATTTCCTTTTATCATTGCTTTGTTTAGGGCTGTTATTAGGAATCCTGAAGAGTTTTATCAAATGTCCTTTTATTATCAATTGACATAATCGTATTTTTCTGCAGCAGATTGTTGATATCACTTGTTATGTTGATAGATTTCTTAATATGTAAGTATCCTTACATTTCTGGAATAAATCTCATGTAATCAAACTGTACTTCTCTTTGGCAAATTTCTGGATTCCATGTCCTGGTGTTTTATTTAGAATTTTTACATCTCTAGTCATCAGTGAAATTTATCTATTGTTTTACAGTTTTCTTTTATATCTTTATCAGATTTGCATATTAAAGTTATATCAGTGAGGTTTTTTAAATCTTTTTTCTTTGGCCTATAAAAGTTTAAATCAGAGGAGCGCCTGGGTGGCTCAGTCTGTTAAGCATCGGACTCTTGGTTTCCGCTCAGGTCGTGATCTCAGGGTTATGGGATCAAGTCCCAAGTCCAGCTCCCTGCTCAGCAAGGAGTCTGCTTGAGATTCTCTTCCCCTTCCTCTCCCTCTGCCCTTCCCCTACTCATGCACGCAGGCCTGTGCTTGCTCTCTCTCTCTGTCTCTCTCAAATAAATAAACCTTAAAAAAAAAAAAAAGTTTAAACCAGAGTTAAAATTAGTTCTCAGTGTTTCTGGAGACATAAAGCAGATACTTAAGTCCTACCCAGACTTGCTATATAGGAATTTCCAAGGAAGAGACCTAGTCATCTGGGCCTTTTATAAGCATCCCAGGTTATTCCTGTCATTAGAGAAGATGGAACAGTGGTTTTTAAAACTTTGAATTAAGGTTAGAGAAAACTCAGCTATGTGTGCCTCTGGTTCTGAGCCTTTTTAAATCACCTTTCTGATTCTTCTGTAATAATTATTTACTTCAATTTTGTTTTCTTTTTGGGCTGTCTGTATTTTCCTAAGAAATTATCATCAGGTCTGATACCATAGATATGACTGATGCTTTTTTTTCTTATGCTTTTAATTTATTCTGGTTGTGTTTCCTTTCACGTTACTTTCTTTTATCTCTAATTGGGCTTACAAGCGTTTTTCAATCTTAAAAACAAAAACAAAACAGCAGCTATTGGATATGTTCACCCATCCTATAATTTTTTCACTGTCTATATTACTGATTTTAATTTTATTTTTATATTTTTATTAATTTAGTCACTTGGTTTCTTTTGTTGGTCTTTTTCCTAAGGAGAATACTTGGTTCTTCATACTTATTTAATAACGCAGGCATCTAGGGCTTGAGTCATAAAGATTTCTTTCATGCCATGGGTTTATTGTTTTTAATTTTTGTAACAAAGTATCTTGTTTAATAGGAACTCCTAAAGGCTTTTAAAGAAGCTTTCAGTCTCTGCTCTTAACAGTTTACTATTTGTTGATTCGATACTGTGATAAAAGATACCACTTCACCCTGAATGTGCGTCAGGGTTTTAGATGAACTCTTTCAGGAAGGTAATGTGTAATTTGTTGAGTTTTAGTTTCATTTTTATAAATGACACTACTGTAGCTTTAAACAGTTAATGTGTCTGCTTAAGAAGTTTATTGATACTCCTTGGGTTACAGATCCCTACTAAGAGCTTGAGCTAAAAATGTTGCCTAGAAATTTGGAAAATAATCTCCAGAAATTTGGAGAATTTTATCAGCAGGATATAAAATGTAAAGATGCTGATAGAAGTGAGACTACAAAAGTCATTCAAACTATGTGCAGTGAAGTTATTGAACTAATCATTTTTTAAGACAGAGCTGTCCCCTTCTAAACGGAAGGCTTTCAACAATAACCTTTAGTGCATTGGTCCATTTGTTTGCCAGAAAATAGTATTTCTAAAGATGTACATGTTCTTGACATAAAGTTTGCTGACAAGTGCATTTTCTCCAAATGTGGAACTACGAGACTTAGCACTAAGTAATATAGTCTTGCCTTCTCTTTGAAAGCTTTTGGCTCCACCTTAGGTATCTTGCTTCAGGCCAGTGGGGAGGATATTCTCAACACCTTGACGCTAGGGAACAAAGTGGGATCTCTGCCAATCGAGTGAGGTTGGAAAAGAAGGACAGATAAATAGCTTTTCTTTTGACTTGAAATTAGGGCCCTGCCTTCAGGCCTTCAGGCGAGGTCTAGATAAAACCAGAATAATCTTTGTCCATCGGGAAGCACTTAAACTTGTAGAGTCAATTTTTTCTAATGTGGCTTTTATTCATAGCCAAGAGGAATTCAGATGTGATGGGGGGGACTCCCTACCTGGCTGCTTTTACAGCCCCAGAATTTAGAGTTCCTCCTTGAATTCTGCATAAAGATTGCTACCCTGTTTCTAGATAAATTAATTGGTTGTGGGGAGAGGTGGGTAAGAGGTTGAGCGTTCATAGGGAAACTGGCAGGCTGTTTCCAGGACCAACCAAGGAGAAATAACTCCTTCTGGACCAGAGAGAAATTATTACCATGACTCTCCCCAAAGACTTCTCAGTTTTTGCCAGACAACTGTGAATTACATGGACAAGAAGAAAACAATACCATAGACTCAATGGCAAGCCAAGATGGAATCCATCCCCCTTCGGCAAATACTTTAATCACAAAAGGTCTTGAGCTGAAGTTGAGTAACTTTTTGGTTTAGAAGTAGAGACTTCAACTTGACCATCTTCGTTTCTGAATGATGCATTTTTTTCTGTAGATTCATGGATCCTGCCTGGAACTATGGGCTTACAACTCAGGCTGTCAAGTTCATAAGCAGTAAACTGTAGCTCAGATAGGGAAACTCGGTGGCTCTGAGGTACCTGGGCAAAAGGAGATGACTGGGGACCTTCTTTCTGTCGATGCAGTAGACAGCTTTTAGGCTGTAAAATGGAACAAAGAATCAGTTGTTTGATAAGATTTCTGAAGGTTTTGGAGAAAGCTCGTACTCCGCTCTTAGCTATAATGTTACTGTGAAGAACGTTCTCCTGCGAGACCTTTAGTGCATTGGTCCATTTGTTTGCCAGAAAAGAGTATTTCTAAAGATGTACATGTTCTTGACATGGCCTGGTTCTTACAGTGGCCCATGTGTGAGTCTCATTCCCCTGCTCCACCCTCACAAAAGAGAAGACAACAGTGACAACAAAGGTTGGCAGGGTGACTGGATGGATGTATGAGGATGGGAGAATTGACTTGACCAATAGCAGCCTTTGTTGGAGAGCCAGGAGAGAAATAATGAGGATGGTATGGGTGTTGACAATGGAGAGGTTCTTAGCATATAGAATTTCCTGTGGCTGTCTCACCTAAGTAGAGTGGTGTCCACCCGCTGTGTACTCTGAGGTCTGGTTGTGGCATCGTGTCAACCTGACTAGCTTTTGGAAACAACCTCTGAACTGTCATATCCAGAGTCACAGATAACCCTAATGCATTGCCTAATAAAACTGTTATTTTTATTGTTATAGGTAAAATAAATGTGTCTGTCTTTGGTTCAGCTCTGGGTGAGGAAGTCCCTGACTCGGGAGGCATGAGTTTCAGCCATATTCCACCTCCCCTTCTTATGCTCCCCTTCTGATGTCCTGAGCATCACAGGTGATCACTGGGGTCTTTTGCTCTCAGCTCACAGGACCAAGATCTTGTCCTCCTCTGAGTGTGTCAGCACTGTATAATCCTAGATTGGCTGCATCATGAGTAAAAATAGGATGTTTGCTGCTCTGCTGGCTGACATGGTAGGAATTAGTTTAACCCTAACCCTACCCCGACCCCAGTCCCTCCCTGGGTAAAGATGCTGCCCAGATCACCTTCCTCATTCTTCCTGGCAAAATTCACATTCAAATGGGGCTCCTCCCCTTCTGCTCTTCATTTCCCCAACCTAACACTGCCCCCCTGCCCTCACCCACAGCTTTTACCTTTGGAGACAAGTTGATTTAAGCACTGGGGAGTGGTATCCTGGCTCTTAAAGCAGAAGCCTATGTATTGGGTGCAGTGACTAAAGAAAAAAGCGGCCATCTACCCTTTTCTCCAGTCCTTGGTCATAAGAAGAATGTTGCTAGTGATAGATGCTCCTTTGGACTGTGGTCCAGCCCCATTCCTGACCAGTTAGGGGACACATCGGAGGTTAACTGCATCTCAGGGCATTCTCCAAACTGGAAGCATGTCGTACACCAGGCAGGCAGCTTCTGCTTCTTACCAGGGCTGGATCCCTTCGTAGTTCTTTTCCCTGCTTTTTGTCATCAGAAGAGCTGATCTTCTTAGCAATTCCCTCCCCCAGAGGTTGCTATCTTAGAAGCAGAGAATCATTTTTAATTGGTTTGTTTACTTCTAAGTCCCCCTCATTAGAGGCAGGGTTTTACTTATATTTGGCTCATCTCCTTTCTCTTGCTTGGTAGAACGATGTTTAGTAACATTAAAATGAAACCAGCCTTGTGGTTAACATCTACTGACAAATCTAATTCGTTTCTTTAAAACGTAATATTCCAAACTTAAACATGCTCAGTGTTCATTAGACATGCAAACATCTAAACACACAGCTTAGAATAAAGGAAAATATAAAATCTCTTTCTGGCGTGAAACACAATCCCTGCTAAATATCTTGTGAAGACTTTTAGTCGAGTCCAAGGTGACTCTCCTAAAATGTGGTGTCTCCCATCTAAAAGCAAAGACTCCCGAGAGTTAACGGGGCAGACCGTCCAGGTTTGGAGACAGTGGACTTAAACTGAGTAGATGTTTAGTTCCTTTTTATCCAAGTCCTGTTTTTGTTTTGCTTTGTTTTTAATCTCACTAGCTTTCTTGGTATGTCCTGTGTCAGTGGCTGCTTCAGTTCCATTTTGGAATTAGGCAGCTTTCAATATCAAGTTAAGTAGTATGATTCTCACCTCCCCCAAGCAGAGCTTGCTGCCTTCACACTTCACTGCAGCAAAGTTACGGTGATTCTCTAAGATGAGTATCTTTCTCTCCCCCCACCCCTCTGTCCCCCCCTTACCGTTCTCTCATGGGTGTTGATAGCCCCCAGGGTGTCTGTGTCCCTTTAAAGATCCCTAGGGGCTGCAGTTCACTTGTGACTGGATCCCCCTACGAAGGGATCCAGCCCTGGTCAGTCCATAATCCAAAGGAATGACAGGCAAAGCAAAATCAGATATTCTCTAAAAATCACACAAATTGGAAAACTCTAAAACTTTTTTTTTTTTTTCTGTTTTTAATCTTTATTGCAGTCCAGTTCCTCTTGAAGTATTTTTTCTTTTTTTTTTTTTTTTTATTTTTACTTTTTTTTAAATTTTTTTTTTTATTCTTATGTTAATCCCCAGGAAAACTCTAAAACTTTTTAAAACATATGATTTTCTCAGCCATTTTCCTGCCACAGTTTTAAAATAAATGATTACTAGTTTTGTGATTCAACTCATTTTAGAGACAATATTTATGATGTCATGAGAGGAAGTTTTATCTGTTTTTCTTCACAGAGTCATAGGTCTTAAGTCTAAGATGAGAATGACTTTTTCTGCTTTAATTTTGCTTACATTTCTGACAATCATCTAAAATAACAATCTAATACATTTTCTTTGGACTATGAGTTATCACTTTTGTTATGATAAAATAATACATGTGAAAGAAATTTTTTTAGTATTTTAAGTGAATTTCTGTGAAATGCTTTTTAAAAATTGATTTTGGCTGGGGTGAGAAAGACATATCACTCTTTTTAGTTAGTCATTTGATAAGGATTTAAAAATAATAAGTTGATACCTACTTGTCTTCATTCAAAATGCATAAAATAAGTTGGAATTCTAGAATGTCATAACTTAGCCTACATTGATGACCTGAATGAAATGAATGACAGGACCCAGGAAGACTGTAGATTAAAATAACACTCATTCTGGACTAGGGAGTCAGGACCTGTGGGTGAAAGTCCTTGGCATGGCTTGTCTCTAGCTCTGCATCCTTAGACCAATAACTAAACCTCTCTGATATAAGTTTCATTATCAGTAGAATAAGTGTCATTATCTATGATTCGATAACTAAAATTGAAGGCTGTTTAATTTTATCCTAATCTTTGCGGATTGGTCATGTCATTTTATGGCTTTAAGTATGTGCAAAATTCAACCTACGCACCAAAAGCATATGAATATCCCTTACACACAAACAACAGCAAATGCTCATGGCAGGCTTCTCCTTCCCTCCCCTCCGTTCTGATCTGGCTGGTAATGCGGGCTCCGACAGTGTCCCGGCCTGTGGGTCCCTGCCCCCGCCTGCTCCTCCCATCCTGCCTTCTCTGTCCTTGCTCAATGGCTGCAACAGCATTCTGGTTCTCCCAGAACCAGACTGGGTAGTGCCACACCCCTCAGCCTGGGCTCCTGTCATTTTGTCACAGTCCACGGTGATCCCCACCTACTTAGAGGTCCAGGGATTGTCCTTTTTCTCACCACTCTCTTGAATGGGGTGAAGAAAAGTTTACTGTCACTTAATCGATGCAAAAGAAAACAGCTTGACGAGCATTAATTGAGTGCCGTGAGTGAAGCACAGTCACTATCCTCAGTTTATAATCTGATAAAGACACACACACAAAGCATAATTTCAGTAAGATATAATCAATGCCATGATAACAAACAGAGAATGTTACAGAAACACGAAGTCTGGTGGTTGGTCTCTGAAAGGTTCTAAGAGATTATGTATAAGAGGGAGGAAAAGAGCAGCATGAACTGGAACTAAGGTGTGAAAATCATGTGGAATTCTTAGGAACCTACACAGAAACAGACAAACCTATACCAACATGTCATTATGATCCAAAGTCCATAGTGAACATTAGGATTCACTCTTGCTGAAAACATAAGTCTTCAATTCCTTTGGGTAAACACCATGGATCTCAGTTGCTCAATTATATGGTAAGGGTATGTTTAGTTTTTTAGGAAACCATCCCACGGTCTACCAAGGTGGCTGTACCCGTTTGCGTTCCCACCAGCGGTGAATGAGAGTTCCTGTGGCTCTGCACCGTGGTCAGCATTTGGTGGTGTCAGTGTTTTGGATTTTGGCCAATCTGAGAGGTACGCCGTGGTATCCCCTTGTAGTTTTAATTTGCATTTCCCTGATGACACATGCATTTCCCTGCATTTCATATGCTTGTTTGCCATCTGTATATCTTCTTTGGTGAGGTGTCTGTTAAGGTCTTTAACTCATTTTTTTAAATTGGGTTGTTTTTTTACTGTTGAGTTTTAAAAAATCTCTGTATGTTTTGGATAACAGTCCTTTCTCAGATGTGCCTTTTGCTAGTATTGTCTTCCAATCTGTGGCTTGTCTTCTTCTTCTCTTGACACATCTTTTATTTCAATTTGTGCATCTAACAATCTTTGTATAAGAATAGAAACAACTTTCAGTCACCTTTGTTCACTTAACTAATAAATATAATTTTAAGTTGTCCTAAACAGACATAATTAATTAAGTTCTTTAAATGCCTGAAACTATGTAAAAATTTAGTACATCTCAGTCTTTCATATATTCCAAATGACTGACAAAGCAGTCTTACAAGGACTGATAAGGACTTTCTAAACTTCCTGATCATTTAAATCTTCTTAAGCACTTAAACTTATTAGCCCTGAAAATGTAATAATTCAAAATTATTATGTAGCTCAAACTATCTTACATATTTGAATACAATTTGCAATCAAATTAAGTTACGCTTTTCGAACTAAAATTATGAGTACTATCAAATAAGTGTTTAAATTCAAGTCACAAAAGCAGTTGTCAGATTGTCTTACTATGTCTCTATACATAGTAGAGACTTAGGGTTTTAAGCAGTTAAAGAATAAACACGTTGATTATCCCAAGGTTATACATCTTATCCATAAATTTAACAAAAAAGCATTGATACTGTATTTCTTTGCTGGGGCTTCCATAACAACGTACCACAGACTGAGTGACTTAAACAACAGGACTATATTTCCTCACAGTTCTAGAGATCAGAAGTCTGACACAAGGTTAGGTTTTTTCTGAGGGCTGTGAGAGAAAATCCATGCCCCTTCCCTACTTCTTGGTGATTCCCTGGCAATCCTTAGGGATCCTTGGATTGCAGATGCCTCACTTTGATTTCTGTCTTCTTCTTCACATGGCAGGCGGCTCCCAGGTGGCTCAATCGGTAGAGCATATGATTCTTGATCTCAAGGTTATGAGGGTTATGAGTTTGAGCCCCTCATTGGGTGTAGAGATGACTCAAAAATAAAGATCTTAAAAAAAAAAGTTCTTCTTCACATGGCATTCTCCATGGGAAGAGTTCTCATACTCTTACCATGTGATCCAGCAATCAAAGTCCTTGGTATTTACCCAAAGGAATTGAAAATGTATGTCCACACAAAAACCTGTGCACTAATGTTTGCAGAAGCTTTATTCATAATTGCCAAAACTTGAAGTAACTGAGATGTCCAGTTCAGTGGGTGAGTGGATAAATAAATTATGGCACATCCCAACAATGGGATATTACTCAGCACTAAAAAGAAATGAGTTATCAAGCCATGAAGACATGGAGGAACTTTACATGCACATTACTGAATGAGCGCCAATCTGAAAGGGTCATATACTGTAGGATTCCAACTATATGACATTCTGGAAAAGGCAAAACTATGGAGATATGTCATAAAAGACCAGTGGTGGTTAGAGATTGTGAGAGAGATGAATAGTCAGCACAGAGGACCTGTCAGCAATGGAAATCCTGTGTATGATGCTATAATGGTAGAAATGTGCCATTATACCTTTGTAAAAATCCATAGAATGTACAACACCAAGAGTGAACTCTAAACTGTGGACTTTGGGTGATAATGATGTGTCAGTGTAGGTTCATTGATTATGATATATGTATCACTCTAATGCAGGATATTGATAGTGGGGGAAGCTGTGTGTGTGGAGCGGGGAGGACAGGGGCTAAATAGAAACTCTGCACTTTCCACTCAGTTTTGTTGTGAACCTAAAACTACTCTAAAATAAAGTTTATTAATTAAAAAAAAACTATACTAAAATACATAAAGTAGAAATGATCCATATAGAAATTCAGTATAGGAAATGATCCATGCCCTTTGGTTCTAGGAGTGTGTAAAGTGCTTGAGAGCAGAAATTATTCTTATTTATTGATATATATCCAGTATCTCACATAGTGCTTAATAAATAGTCAATAGATGATGGTTGAATGAACGAATGGATGGGTGGATGACTGAATAAGAGGTATAGTACAATAAACTTCTGGAAGAGGAAGAGTCCTTCTAACAGAATTCTTTTGCTTGGGCAGATTAACTCAGTGTAGAGAGGAAAGTGACCTTGCCCACACACGTAGTTTTGGGTTGCTGTCTGCATGGCAGATCAGCCTAGTGTATAAGCACAGAGAAGAGCAGAAATGTCCAGAGCAGCAGTGGTATAGATTGGAGCCTGATACATCAGAACAGTGAAGGTCTGGGAGTCAGGCTTCAAATCTCAGTTCATTCAAAGTCCATAGAAAGTTGTTAGGTTGCCTTGGTAGTTTTATTTGGAAAAATGTTCTTTTGCTTATTATTGTTAACCAGCAAATAAAAATTGTTTTGGATTCCTTGGGATGACCAGCATCAGAGCTAATTGGTGTTTGTACCATGAATAACCCAAGTGCTTGGTCAAGGTCATACCTATACCTGAGGTCAGGCCCCTTTGAGCCCCGTCAATCTAGCTGCCAAGCCAAACTGGGCCAGGGCCCTGATTTGCTCTCTTCTGAGGCTCCAACTTTAATCCAAATGAATATTGTAATTATAGGATATCAAAGAGAGCCCCAGTCTAGAAGGATTACATAGTCCTTCTCATAAACAGTTGAATAAGAATTAAAAGTCGATTGATTCAGCATGTGATTCTCTATAATGAATCTCTAAAAACTGTTAAAATATGACTTTGGAACTTACATATCTGAACTTTCCAGTCCATAATTGACAAACACACAAAGTGTTGAAGGAACATAGTTCTCAACAATCTACTTATGGAGTATTCCTGGTGTAGATTATCCATAAGGTCTATAGTTTTCTCAAGAAAAATAGAGCAGGATGTCGGATGCTGTATTTATTTGTCCATCTGCCATTGAAGCCCACGC
Source organism: Neomonachus schauinslandi (assembly GCF_002201575.2). NCBI lineage: Eukaryota > Metazoa > Chordata > Mammalia > Carnivora > Phocidae > Neomonachus > Neomonachus schauinslandi. Next base: position 113,617,398 of record NC_058407.1, on the reverse strand, counting down.
TGGTTGCTTCTTTACAAGTTATGCATATTACAAATGGGAATTCCTTACCAGGAGAATTTTCATAGAAAAGGGATTCACATCCAGCCCATCAGCATATTTATTGTTCTACTTCCAAAATATGCCCCAGTCCATCTACTGCTTTCTTTCTCCACCGCTTACTATTCTAGTCCAAGCTACCACCTCTCACTAGCCTCCTGCCCATTCTACTTTTCCGTCTGCCCCCAATCCATTCATTTCCACATCATGGCGAGTCATGTTTAAAATATCAAAACTGCCTGCTTTGAAATCTCTAGTGGCTTTCCATGGCCATTCAAAGGAAACCCAAACTCTCTCTGGTGGCTGGTCTTGCCCAAACTCACCTCCCTGGCTCCTATCACACCCACATCCCTGCCCCTTACTCGCTGTCCTCCAGCCCCACTCTGACTTTCTTTCTGCAAGCCAGGCCCTTGCCCTTGCTGGCCCCTCTGCCTGGAACAGTCTGATTCCAGTTCTTTTCCTGGCTGACTCCCTTGTCATCCAGGCCTCTGCTTCCCAAAGGATGGCCTTCCCTAAACTCCCCGACTCAAAAGGCCCTCCCTGCCCTTCCCAGTCACTCTCCCTCCTCTCCATTTTATTTCCTTCCCAGCCCATTTTGTTACTGAAAATGTCACGTTTGTCTCTTTGTTTCTTTTCTTAATGTCTGCCTTCTCACTGCCTGAACACCGCAAGGAAACATGTATCTTCGTCCTGCCTCTGCTAAATCCCCTGTGCCTAGAGCAGTGCCTGGCATAAAATACATGTGCATTTGGATAAGTGAATACATAGATAGACACAGATATGTCTATATATTCGTTCAATAAATATATTTATTTTAATGTTTATATATTCATTTAATCTATATTCATATATGTTGTAGATGAATGAATAAATATCCCTGAAGATTTTTTCCATACCCAGTTTTTATCATGACTTGGAATGTTGGAGCAGATGGAATAATCATTTCTAAGTGTAGGAGCTGGGTTAGAATCAAGGCAGCAACATAAGAAAACAATAAAGGATTTTGTCTCTTTCCTATAACTTACTGCACTTTGAACATAGTTGGAATGACACGTACAATTACCATCGACTCCATGGCAAAATGCCTCCAGTGCCCCCAAGACGAGTTGTGGGTATGGGTGTGTGTTTCCGAAATGTATTTTTACTGGTTTTACTGCTATAAACTCCAAGCTGTAGTCCAAAGTTCTCATGCCTATACTTAAATCTCACATATCCTTTGATTTTGGTGCTGGGATCTCTGGATTTCTCTTTCTTCACTCTCGTTTATCCACACATATAATGTCACTTTTAAGATGGCTTCAAGGGGAACGAACATCTGGAAATGACCACATAAAGTTCTGAAGTTAAGTTTCCCATAGATAGATTTATCTGTGGTCTCAGGAATTTGATCGTTGCTACTTCCTCCTTGCGGAGCTCCTCATTTCTAATTTTTATTCATATTTGCAATCGCAAAATATTTCTTTCAGCACTCACTGGGTAACAGGCACCATGCTCACCTCTCATATTAAAATAGCTGAGGAGACGGAGCCTACTTGGGTCTCATTGTCTGACATCATCATCTGCGGGATGGCCTTCTTATGCCGGAGCCTTAGCATTCTTCCCCACTCTGTCCCCAGCCATCGCCACTGCCGTGCTATACTCTCCAGGGGAGGGTGATGCTTACATTTTTATGGTGTGTTTCAGCAACTTGGAAGTATATACAGTATACTGGCTGCAATCTTGAATGTTGGCAACATTGAGTTTTCTTCTGTGGCAACTGAACACCAGATTGACAAGAGCCGCATTTCCAATCATGCGGCTCTGGAGAACTGTGAGTGTTATTATCTTCTGTTCAAAACTGCACTCGTGAAAAATGTCTAAGGAAATACTGTAAGTGTCTCGTAAAGATCATCTCAAGCAATTGTGCTTATCTGGAATCCTAAAGAAGAATACTCTGACTCAGTTTGCGTACAATGAAGTTTTTAAAAGCCAATATTTAAAACAGAGCTTCATGCCTACAAATTAACTGTAGAGAACCTTTCTAAAGACTAGGCTTTCATGACTATTTTAGGAGCTATTTACATTTCAATGTAAAAACACAGAAAATATCACTAAAATTTAGTAAACTGATCTGAAAAGAGTTAGTTATTATTTTATAGATTCAGCATCTGTATCATTTTATAAGCAATAAAGACTTGTATATTTATTTTCATACTGGGTGGCTTTTATACTCACTCATCCTGGGTTGACTGATTTTGCGATCATTTTCTATGTAAAAAAAGTGCATCATGGTATTTGCTTCAAATCAACTTTTCTGTCTAACTAGTAAAACTCAATGAATTATTCCAATAACTTAAGGTTTCCCACTGATCTTGTGGTGGCATAGCTTTTTTATTTAGAATATACACTTTTTAAAATTTTTAATATGGTCATATGCCCCCATAATTGCAGGTTTGTTATAAGTTTCATTCATAACTTAGGGAATCATGATATAAATTTTTATTTATACATATTTTTTCTGATTTATACTTAATGAGGAACAGAATGAGATGTTTTAGGGTAATTTCAGGGAACCAGATGCCAACCATCCTGGTCTGGACCTGTCCCTAGATCCCTATCATCTCCATCCCACTGTGTCTCTGGGACCAGCTTGGTAATACAGCAGGACTGAGATTGGCATGTAATGATTGGCATGGACCTGGGAACCTGTTCTGATTTTTCATATATAAATAAAGTTAATTGGCACAGGAGGCATTAGACTGATATTATTTATTTACTTATTTTCTGAGCCATGGAGCTCCCTCCAGCCCATGGTGAGCTGGGCCTTCTTTTAGCCAATGTGCTGCAGGCTGCATAGATTCCAGGCTGACCCTTCGTTCAGCAAACCTAGTATTTTTTGGAGCCCATGGGCCAGTAGCTCCGAGCTGATCTGTAGCTCCCAGAAGTCCTCAGTTATCAGAAGTGGCAGGAAAAAACAGAAAACTCCAATGATGGATTCAAATCTCACCATTGATCATAATTAGAAGAGTTATCAGCCATGAATAGAATGATTTACAACAGAGATATGTTGTAGGTATGAGTATACCTAGAAACTACCAAACTAAGAAATGACTTTGGTAATTGGGAAGCTTTTTCTGTATAGGAGACAGTCAAATGGGTCATAGAAGGTTAATATTAATATGAATATAGTTAAAATTAATTGAAGCACTTTCTGGAATAGCCATTCATGGAAAATAGAAATTTTGGTGACTTACTTAAAATGGTTTATAACTAAAGTTGCAAGGAATTATCTCGAAACCAAGGCCATGTTTCCTGATGGTTTTACAGGTGCATCGTTTCGATCAGGCACCAGTTCTAGTCTATTCTATCCCATAAATATCTCTCAAATCTAACTACTTCTCTTTATCTCCATTATCATCATTCTCACTAAAGACACCATCACCTCTCACCTGAGCTAAGTGACCTCCCACTTGTTCCTTCTACATCAATTCTTGAGCTTTTCCAGGCCATTCTCCACAGTTCATTCAGAAACCACTAAAGGCATGTATCAGTGGGTTCTCTCAATCTCCCTCTCCCTCTCCTTGTACCTCTGTCCCTCCCTCTCCCTCTCCTCCTTCTATTTTCCCACTTAAATTTCTTGATTAGTTTCCCATTCCTTCTGGATAAAGTTGATCAAAACTAGAAGTTTTTCTCACAAGGTATTATACTTAGCAGTATATTCCCAGGTAAAATGCTTGGCATGTAGTAGACACTTAATAAATATATGTCAAATGAATGAACAATGTAGGAATAGAAATAGACATATTAATCAATGGGAGACACTCTTCAGAAACAGATCCAGGTAGAATTGCCGGAAATGGCATTACAAATCACTAGGGAATCTGTGCTGTAGTGACCGTGAACTGGCTAGCCGTTTGGGGGAGGGGGGTTCGAATTCTTGTCATATACCATATACCAAAATGAATTCCAAACCTATATCAATTTAAATGCAAAAAAGTGATAAAAGTACAAGACAAAGTGCATTTATATAATTCTGAGATGAGAAAAGACTTGAAGGATTTTATGTGCAGAAAAGCAAAAGCAGAAAGGATTTTTTTTAATGGATATTTGACTACATAAATATTAAAGACTTTTTCATACTACCAAAAGAAAAATAAATGAAATTGCAATACAAGTGGAAAAATGAGAGAAAATATTTGCAGCATATATATAAGCAACGTGTATGAGCTATAAAGAGCTCTTCTAAGCTGATTAGGAAAAGATAAATATATCAATGGCAAAAGGCAGTTTATAAAATAAAAAACCACAAATTACTAATAAAAATATGAAAAGAAGAAAGTATTCAGCTTCACTAGGAGTCAGTTAAAAACAAATTGAAAAACAAAGGCATTTTTTCCTATCAAATTGGTCATTTTCAAAAATCATAACCTGTGGTGTCCATGAAATTGCATTGAAATGACTGGTTTTTTACTTGGCTGATAATAATGTAATTGGTTCAGAGTCTTTGAAGAGCAGCTAGATAGTATATATCAAAATGCTTAAATATGTTTATATGCTCTGAACCAGTTGCTGAACTTAGGCAATTTATGCTAAGACAATGATACAAAACAGGAACACAGTTTCATACCCCAAATATTTATCCCGGCATTCTTTACAATTGTGAACATATGGAAATGACCTAAACATCCAACAGTTTAAAAATTATTGATATCATATGATATAGAGCAGAATATCATACAGCAAATTAAAATCATTTACAAGCAATATTTAACAAAATGAGAAATGCTTAAGGTATTTTATTAAGATGAAATGTATGTACAGACTAGCAGCTGTAAACATGCCTAAAAGGAAAGAAATGCAGAATGTTAAGTTCAAAGGTAAGATTTCTGCAGTCAGCCTGTGTTACATCCACAGCCTGAAAAAAATTATTTTATTTAAGTAAGGTTCAATGATCTTAGCCACATAGCCAAGAAATAGCTTGTCCCAAATGCTAAAAGCAAATTCAAAATGTTGAAAATAATTTGAAAGGAGAACAACTGGTTTTAAAAAATAGTCTGTCATGTAATAGTTTGGGTTAAAGATGTTTATTATATTCAAAAATGAGTTTTCTTCACTGAATTTAAATATTTATTTAAAATTCCCTGTGATATTTGTCATTAAATATAAATAAATGTTCCAGGCATCACATTTTAACAAACTTTAGTCATTGAAATGTATAACTGAGAAGTAGTATGATAAAAAAATATATACTGGGGCGCCTGGGTGGCTCAGTTGTTAAGCGTCTGCCTTTCGCTCGGGTCATGATCCCAGGGTCCTGGGATCGAGCCCCGCATCGGACTCCCTGCTCGGCAGGAAGTCTGCTTCTCCCTCTCCCACTCCCCCTGCTCGTGGTCCCTCTCTCGCTGTCGCTCTCTGTCAAATAAATAAATAAAATCTTTAAAAAAATAAAAAATAAATATATATATATATACTAATGTCAAGATACGGTTTATGCTTTTTTGGTTGAATATTGCAGAAGTTACATAAAATACATTTGTTTGGGTGTATCCCTGAAGTCTAAGTAATCTTCCAATTAATCTCTACATTTTGAAAATGTGTATATAATAATGGTATCGAAATTATCCTAAACCTATTCATTATGCTTTTAAATTATTTAACATAATTCAGTGAATTATGTTTGGCATTACATAAACAACCACTGGCTTGTGGAAATGTTTTTCCCTCTGTCAGCCAGTTCGGTTCGGGTTGTGCTGTATTATAAGGCAGCCTACATTTGACCAGTCAAGTGGAGAAAAATGATCAAGAAGAACCAGGAGTACTACTGAATAGGAAATTATCTTTACATTATGAAGTCTTCCCATATTTATTTCATGTCATTTGAAGAAGGTAAACCAAGACATTTTCATTCTATGGTAAGTTACTCCGTTGCCATGACTTTTTCTAACAATACCTCTGTTTACTTCTTTTAGCCGCTTCTCTGCTTTGCATTCAGGCAGATGAGCTACAAGAAGCTCTCACCTCCCACTGTGTGGTCACTAGAGGAGAAACCATCATACGACCCAATACTGTAGAAAAAGCCACTGATGTCCGAGATGCTATGGCGAAAACTTTATATGGGCGTCTCTTTAGTTGGATAGTCAGTCGTATTAACAGCTTATTGAAGCATGGCACATCACTAAGGTAAAAATTCTTATGGAAACATTTTTTTCCCCAAATGTCAGGTGATGCAAATCTATTTTCTAATTTACTGATTTGTATATGAGTGCCTCTGAAGATGTTCCTAATTGTTATCATGTAATTATTAAAGTTCTCTTTCAGTAGATCTGCTTTAGTTCCTAGTAGCACTTTATTGGGCCAGATAGCTATAAAATTTTTAAAGTGCTGGGACATAAAAACTGTAGCAACATGAATGAACATAATAGAAAGTGAATTTTTAATGTGACATCTTATCCATGTATATGTTCTTTTAATAAGAAGGTGTATTATGAAGTATATACCACTTGATACTTGCATAAAATGTCATTTTAGCAGGGTTTTGGGTTTTTTTTTTTTTTTTTTGTATGTTTGCTTTGTTCTAAGGGATCAAATTAAATCTTGAAGGCAAAGGAAAACTTTCTCTTATATTTTAACTCTCACTATAACCCTGTAAGGGTAGGTCTTCTGACCTGAAATGAAATTTGGTTCAGAAATGCTCTAAATAAATAGTAAATGATAGAGCCCATATATGAGCAATAATGTTATCTGACCATAAGTCTATGCCCTCATCTTAGAAATAAGAATCACAGCCACCATTAACTGAGTGCTCTCTATGTGCCAGGCATTGTGCATAGATAAAAGTCCCTACATTTACACCTAAAGCTTTGTTCTGCCACAAATTATACAATCTGTAGAAATTTGTATACAAAAAAATAAGATAGTTGCCAACTTTAAGTCACCTCACTCACGTTTACTTACGAAGCATAATAGACCATTTTATACACATTTTGGGTGAGTAATTCACTGTCATTTTTCCACTAAAATACATACCACACCATAGTATTATCCAAAATGCCTAAGAGATTGTCCATTATTCCTCCATGTTCTTAACTCTCTATCCCTCAAAATTGCTTCTTGCCTCCCTGCTAAATTGTAGCCTATCTGACTGGGTCAGCAAATCAAAATCCAATTTGCCCTTTAGGATTTAACGGTCAAAATAGTTTGTATGTTCATTGGTAGCCATCTGTGGGATGCCAAACTTTCAGATGAAAATGGAAACATTCAAGAATTTTCAATATCTGTATATTCCACAAACAACCTCATTTTGTTAGTTATCGTCTGCATGTCTGGCCCCTAAGTGGTACCTGGAAGGGTCTGACTTCCAAACAGGCGATCTGCTGAAAATTCCACTATAGCCTATTCACTACTTAGTAACTTTATTTTCCATACAATAAAGGAAGCTATCCAAATCGTAGATTGTTAAATTTTTTACAGAATGTTTAAGAAACAAAAATAATGTCATTCAAATAGTTTAGTTCAATCTGGAAAGATTTACATTAAGATTTTGAAGAGCTGGCATTCTGCGCCAGGAATGCCAGGCTTTGCCGCTAATTTGTTACACAACCCTGGGCAGGTCACTGCCTTTCTCTGCATCTTGTCTTCTTCAGCCTGTTCAATAAAGGTGTGGAATGACAAGTCAGTGGTCTTAATTGTTGGTAGGTATCTTGGAGCCTTTTAAGAATCTCTTGAAAACTACGTTCTTCACTCCAAAATAAAAAATGGACGTATTTCTACATACCCACCAAAATATGGCACATGATTGTGATTCCAGACCCTTGAAGGCCATTAGCCAATCCCAGTTTAAGAATCCCTGAACGAGGTCATCTCTAAGGTCCTCCTGGCTCTAACACATTTTTAGACAAGTTAAATATCTATCTCAGTGGGATCCTGTGGGACTACAGTTTTTTAAAAGAATAATAATTTTGACTAAACCAGTGTAAATTTATACTTACTCTGCGTAAATAGGAATTTTCAGAAGTACCTGGATAGCTTTCCGTTTGTCGATCCCATCACAGAGTGTTCTGTAACTTTGCATTCTAAGTTCAGTTAGTTCTTCCAAATAGAGAGAGCATCCTTCACTTCGCAGCATGCAGCTGACAACAGTCATTTCCAAATCACTTCCTCACACAGCACTAAGAGTTAACCTAGGTTATATAAATAGTGAGTACAGAGAGATGTTTGTACTCCCTTTTTTTTTTCAAGTAGGCTCCACACTGGGCTCGAACTCATGACCCTGAGATCAAGACCCGAGCTGAAACCAAGAGTCGAACGCTCAACCAACTGAGCCCCCCAGGTGCCCCTGTTCTCTCCTTTTTAAATTCACATGAAAAAAACTTTGCAATGCTATTTCTTGGGGGAGGGGCAAACTTTTGACCCAGTATCTAACTTTTAATGAACAAAGAGGTAACCATTATGGAGGAACAGGAAAAACATGCATTTGGAATATTTAACTATAAAATAGTTATTTAGGGCCCCTAGGTGGCTCAGTCGGTTAAGCGTCTGCCTTCAGCTCAAGTCACGATCCTGGAGTCTTGGGATCAAGCCCCATGTCGGGCTCCCCGCTCAGCAGGGAGTCTGCTTCTCCCTCTGCCTCTCTCCTGCTCATGTTCTCTCTCTTTCACTCTCTCTCTCTCAAATAAATAGATGAAATCTTTTTAAAAAATAATAAAAATAATAAAATAGTATTTAATTGCATTTTTAAATATTTGATTATAAAATAAATTCAAATATATTTATATCTTTCTCCAGGTTACCATTTATTCTATATTAAATAATTATGAATGAATAACTCAAAAATAAATAATGATTCTTTAAAAGAGGTAAAATATTTTTAGCAAGATATTTTAATTGTCCTAAAGTGAAAGGTTAAAGATACTCTTACACAGAATTTTTGCTTTTCTGGTATAGTTTTTATTGAACATATTTTTGCTGTGTTCTGAGTGCTGGCCAGGTTTCCCTATGATTCATGTCTTACTTAGGGCTATGATCTGGCACCCATGAACCTACAGGAGAAAGTATAGGGGCTGTTTCTGTAGTACAAGGAAAAGCGTGTATCTTTTACATATTAAAATTAATGCTAATACTTTATATTCTATGGAGAAATTTTTCACTCTCTGTCTTGGTAGTAGTTTCTTAGCTAAATCACAAAATTATCCTCTGAGATACCCTGCTTCACATTCCCTCTTAAGAAAGTAAGAACTCAAAATAATGCCTCTTTAATTTTCCAGTGGGAATGGTGATGAACTGAGCATTGGCATTCTGGATATATTTGGCTTTGAAAATTTCAAAAAAAATTCCTTTGAGCAGCTGTGCATTAACATTGCAAATGAGCAAATTCAGTATTATTTCAATCAACATGTGTTCACATGGGAACAGGTAAGTCAAGGTACTATAAAGATGCATGCATATGTGTGTGTTATATGCAGAATTGTACTAATGAAGCAGGACTTCAGTCATAGTTTTCAAGCCTTAAACATATAGGCAAAGGAAGGATTTCCTTTTCTCCATGCCTGTAGTAAAAACAAAAACAAAACCAGAAAACAAGTATGAATTTAGTGTGTCTCAAAGTGTGATGTTGAATGCCCTCCATTGAAAATCAATGCACCCTTCTGCAAAACTTAGCAAGTCTGAGCCCGTGTAAACAAAGAAGTTTCCTTTGGAAATTTAAGGAAGCAGATGTGTCCAACTGTTTCTTTTTCTGTAGACTGTATAGCTGAAATTCTGTGTGAAATTTAAATATCCATCTAAAATGCATTAAACTTCAGAATTCCAGTAACTAGGCAACAGAACACAAGATAATGGGTTTGATGCAAATGCCAAACGGCAATTTTGTCAGGGTACAACGTGTAATTTATGATTCAGCTTCAAAAATCAGAGACTTACTTGAATTGCATTTGGCAAAGCTGTAGTATTAAAATTATTTAAACTATTTTATCAAGTCTAAAAGAAGCGGTCGTATTTTATATCATTTAGTATGTCATTGGTCTCCCCATAATAATAATATGAAATTGTTTTGTGCATACTGATTAGAACTGAAATTTTTATTTAAATTTGAGATAAATTAGAGGTACATAAACCTCTTTTGATTCAAAATATTTAGGTTTATTGAGAATTTACTTTAAAATTGCATTGTGGAAACGCTAGTAGCAAAAGAAAACATTTAGATCTTGACATTTCTTGGGCCAAAAAAAAAGGGGGGGGGAACAAAAATGTAAGATTTTTATCTGTGTTTGCATAGCTCTCATCTACCCCAGGATCTGTTCCATCAAATATTCATTCCTTCTCTTCTTTCTCATTCTCTGTCTCTGGCTTTGTCTCTGTCTCTGTCTGTCTCTCTCTGCTTCTCTCTCTCCACTAGGGCCATCCCTCAGCCTAGATACATAATGAAATCTTTAAAAAAAAAAAAAAAAAAGAGCCCTTCTCCAACTTGCTTATCTCCACGGCCTCTGTCTTCTCTTCACAGCCAAACTTCTTGAAAGCATATTCAGTATTCATTGCGCTGTATTGATCTCTTCCCGATCTGCATACGCTCAGTCTGTAGCATCTTGTTCTGACTTCCCCCACCCTAATGGAATGGGCCTTTCCAATCTCATCAGTTATTATTAGTATCAGAAACATTTTAGTCTCTACATTATCAGCCTCTCTGTAATTTTCAATCCTGTTGGCAGATTCGTGTTTCTGGAAAACCCCTCCTTTGGCATCCCAAATACCATCTTTCTGTTACTCATCCTGTACCGTCCCATAGATCTGTAGTTCTCAATCCTGGCTGCATATTAGAATGACTTGGGTAATTTTCTTCTTCAGTGAGTGACATTTCTGTCCACCCACTTACTCAAGCCAAAAAATGTCGTGTTGCATTTCATTTCTCATTACTGAAATCCAGAAAATTAGTGGGACTTGTTCATTTTCCTCCCTCCTCTATGCTCCAGTAAAAATATTTGGTTTATAATTTTGCCTTTCTCACAAGGCTGCAAACTCCTTGAGGTCCAGGATTATGTTTTAATTCATTTTGTATCTTTAGAGCCCTAACATATAGCAAGTGCTCAATAAATATTTATTAAATTAGTGTCATCTTGCTTTAATACCTCACAGTGTCCACAGAATCCATCCTAACCAGAGCCTGAAACAAGTAAATTTTGTCTGTTTGTTTGTTTGGACTTTTTGATAGGGATCTATTAGGATTACCTCCTTCATGGAACTGGGTGCATCTTCATATATCTCCTGTCTGATTAATTAACAGCTTGTGTTGGTAGATCTCTGTGATTCTTCTCTTTTGGGGGTTGAGGTTAGAACCTGGTTTTATTGGAACTAGCCTTTAAACCAATGTACATAATTTTCTTTTCTTTTTAAGATCTTATTTATTTATTTGACAGAAAGAGAGAGAGAGACAGCTAGAGAGGGAACACAAGCAGGGGGAGTGGGAGAGGGAGAAGCAGGCTCCCCGCCGAGCAGGATGTGGGGCTCCATCCCAGGACCCTGGGATCATGACCTGAGCTGAAGGCAGATGCCTAACAACTGAGCCACCCAGGCGCCCCCATCATTTTCAATAATTATTTGCTTTTTACTTTTTATAGGATTTGTAGTTTACAGTGCACTTTGGTTGATAGTCTTGAATTTTATCCATGATCCTAATGCTCTTAATACTTTTTGCCTTTGGGCCTGCTACAAATGAAACTATTCTGGTAGGCTCTTTTAAATATCCTTGAGAGGCTTTCAAGACAAAACAACTCAAAATTGCCCCCAAGAAATTAAAATTTCAACTAGAATCCAGGATTATACAAAGCAGTTTGAGGAATTAAGGCCATTCACAATCCTTTCAAGCGCCTTCCTAAGGTAACTACGCAGAATCCCTGCTTCATAATCTTACAGGCCACGCATTGGCAGCTGAATGATCAGGTCAATGGTGTGTGATCCGCTGGATATGGGATTAGTCAGTGATTCTCTAGATTTTAACATGTGGGTGCACATGTTTGGTTTGGTTTGTTTTTCATTTTTTTTTTCCCACTCTGTCACTTCTCTATGAATGTGAAAATTGTAACTGAGAAATGCTTACTATAGCTGTGTGTAGTAGCTATCACAGGTTGAGAATGCACTTATTCTGATTTCTATAAATGAGAAACAGCTATTAAGCCAAATCATTAATTAAAGTCGTGGTCACACTTTCCTTAGTCAAATATGATCATAGGTTTGACCTGTGAGCTCCTTGATTTTATAATGCCATTATTGCTTATCAGTAGGACATACTATTCTCAATTTCATGGATATTCAAATAATCTGGGCAATCTGAGCAAGACACAAGCCTTAGGCAACACCTTCACAGATGAAACAACTTCTGGTTCTATTTAAACCAACAAACATTATCTTTACAGACAGTCCTGCAACACTGGAACATAAAGAAAGGTTTGCTGAAAGGGTTTCCTTATTTAGCCCAAGTTCAACTGATATGTGATATACAGTGAGACACTCCAGCAAAGTTGGTTATCAGGGTAATTTGAATATCACTTTCCCGTTACTTTCTTTTTGTTGTTGTTAAGGTTATCATTGAGAGAACCTAAGCCAAGTATGCAGGGCTGGCTTTCTGCTATTTTTTTTTTTTAAGTAGGCTCCATGCCCAGCATGGAACCCAACAAAGGGCTTGAACTCAAAACCCTGAGATCAATATCTGAGCGGAAATCAAGAGTCAAGACGCTTAACCGACTGAGCCACCCAGGCACCCCCTATTACTTTCCACTAAAACAATAATCAATAGACTACAGTAAGACCTTTTTTGCAAAAGAGTTTATGGCACTGACTTAATCCATAGTTTGTTGGGTGGATAGTTTTAAATAACACATAGCTCCTGAAATTTTTCTGGAGTTTGATGTTTCATAATATTTGAAGCTTCCATACTTTTCCAGCAAAAGGAGAACCATTTTATATATATTGACTTTAACAAAATTTAAAGGGACAATTTATATCTAAAAACAATCGTCTGAAAATTAAATAACAATAACAGTCCCGGGTCCTACAAACAGACACTGAGTATAGTGGTAATCTTTTAATATTCAAGATTCAAACTCTTCTAAATGAGTTGCAACTGAAAAATGTATCATTTTTCTGTCAATTTTATTAATTCCACAAATAAGGTATTCATATGTCAGCCTCCTATTACATTTGTATCTGCAGTGTTTTGATGCACACTATTTACTCCCATATTTTTCAAAAATCTTTTAGTTAGCAGCTCAAAGGGCAGCAAACAAGTAACCCCATGTGTGATAAGGGAGGCATCTTTTTACAACAGCCTTCACTGAATCTCCACACTGATTATGTAGCCAAGATTTTGCTTTTGTTTGGTTGTTTTCATTTATTTTCTGGCTTTTTCCATGTGTAAGAGAGCACAATGGTAATCAAAGTGTGATAGAAAGCTTGAAGTTCTTTTCAAGTTAGAGTCATGCTGATGCTGTGGTTGGTGGGTTTTGTCCTTTCTTTTAATGGTGCCCTATGGTGTAATGATTGTGGTGTAGCACATTCAAAAGAAATGAACCCTGTTCCCTAGAAGTTTGTTTCAAATCAAGGGGAATGAACAACCAACCATTGATAAGTAACCAATGGGCATGCGTTTGAGTTGGAGCAAATGCCATTGTTCTTTGGGGCCATTAGGTATCCTGCAAAGCATTGTTCTAGAATCCTAAAGATTCACTCTACTTGCTTCTACTCCTGCTTATACCTAAGATGAGCATTCTTATCCATTACTGCAGCACATCTTTCTGGCTGTTAACTGAATTAAAGTTCATTTTTAAAGTGAACTATTAATATTTGTTCTCTACAAGGAGAAGCTGTTACGTATATCATTTATATATCTACCCGTGGGTTTAGAATTAAAAGTTAGAAGTCATTTTATAAGCAGGAAACCATTTACAACACATAATGGAAACAATAACCGCAATTACGGTTCTGGCTTCTCTTGCAGTAAGTGATGTGTATGACTTTCATCTCCGGCTGTTCATAGCCTAAAATTTGAAGCTTTTGAGATTTTGAATATGGGTTCCAACACGTAATTTGTGGCAATTACAAAGAATAAGAATTCATTCATTATACAGTATCTACATTTTCAACTTTTTTTTACATTACAAAGTAAAAAGAATCAGTCATCTGATAAAAAAAATGTGTGGGTAATTCAAAATAAACCCCTTATAAATGTCTTCAAATTGTTTTGCTTGCAAAGTGTGAATTTCTATTTCATATCCAAATTTCTTCCCCATTAAACAAACCGTATGTGTGCAGTGGTGGTAGCATTTGTCTTATTTTAGCTCTCCAAGTGATAAGGGCCATTTTATAGGCATTTTCTTTAAGCATTAAGACAACCATGCATTTAAGAAACCCTTGATACAGCAAGAGAAGCCTGGGTGGCTCAGTCAGTTAAACATATGACTTCAGCTCAGGTCATGATCTTAGGGTCCTGGGATCGAGCCCCGAGTCAGTCTCCACGCTCAGCGGGGAGTCTGCTTGTCCTTCTCCCTCTCCCTCTGCCCCTTACCCCGCTTGTGCGCTCTCTCTCTCTCAAATAAATCAAATCTTAAAAGAAAAGAAAGAAATCCTTGATACAACAAATCTTGCTCTTTAAATGCTCAGCCAAGCTTTGGGTTACTGTTTGAGATCACATACAAATGTTCCTTAAACTTCTCACATACTCAGTGAGTTTGGAAGTTGATATCCAAGTGATTGGGTCAGTGTGTGGAGAATCCCTACAACAGCTCCCAGTTCTCCTGCTGGCCCTTGGCAGGCAGCCTCCTGGGCTCCCGTGTCCCCCTCATCCCTCGCCCCACACCCATCCCACACATACTGTGTTTCCCTTTTATCAGTGAAGTTGGGTCAGCACCTCTAATATGATGTGGGGATTTGCGGTACCTATTTTGATAATTTGGTATTGTTTTAAAGAATTTTTAAAAATATTTTCATTATGATATAAAGTAATTTTTAAAGGAATACCTAATAGGGAGCATAGATCCATTCAATGACTCTAGTTTTCTTCATGTCAGATTAGAGCATACTGCTGACAAAACTGATCCTTATCCTAAGCCAATACCTGTCACCTTCCAGTAGAATATAAATTTGTAAGATATTTTATGGCTTTTGAAGAGTTTTCAAGAATAGGTATCTTCCACAAAAAGTGACTAGATTAAAATGTTCACCTTAAAATACATTGTTTCCTTTTCTGTTTTTCTGTTTTTCCATTTAAAACTTTTTTCTCCAAAGTTCATTAAATATATGTAAAATAAAACAAGTATGTTTTATTACAAATGATCCAAAATACTTTCTCATTAGGTTACTTGTTCAATTCTAAATCAATAACCTATGTCTTCCCAAGTTAATGATGATCAACATTCCCCGTGGCTTCCCATTAACATCAATGTAAAAATCAACAGGATCATTGAGATCCACTTTGGATAGAAAGCACAGGAGGAAATAGATTTCAAATCAAAATTATTTTACATCAAGAGTTTAGATTTTTACAACACACATATCATCACCTTGTTTTCTTCATTTTTAGTTTTTACAAATATTTAGTTACTTTCAGTGAAATGTTACTACTAAAAATACTATGTGTATATAAAAGAGAGCGAATGATAAAGTAAATGTGGTAAAATACTAGCAACTGAAGAATTTGGGGAAGGGCACATGGGAATTCTTAGTACTATTCTTGCAACTTTTCTTTACGTTTCAACTTATTTCAAAATGAAAGGTGGCACAGTTTCTTCTTTCACTATGATAAAAATACTCAACTCACCTTGAGTAGTGATAGCACCCTAAATCCCAGATTTTCAGCCTTTAAAATGTTCTTCCTAGAATGAAGATGATTAGAATGAGTGACTTCTCAATGGTTTCTTTCCACTGTGGGCAGTGTTTCCATAAATGTGCACACTCGTATGAGCAGTTGGTGAGTAGGAATTCTTTTACTAAAAGGCAGACGTCAGGGGATAAATGTGTTTATGTGGCTTCTTTCCCCTTGCACATGTTCTGTCAACAGAATGTTTATGCATTCATTCATTATGTTTCACAACACATTCAGGCAGTTTGGGGCTTTTGAAATGTTTGAACCAGAAGAAACCTAAGTAGATCATCTATGTGTCACAGATAAAAATGACTTCTTGTGACTTGCTTGAAGTCACACACTGACGAAACAGAGCCAGGACCAGAATCTGGGTCTTCTGATAAGTATCTGGGGTTCTTCTCACAAATAAGGAAAGTTGAGAAGAACCAGGGACCTAACAAAATAATCTCTCATGCGGAAGAAAAGGAAAGAGGAAGAGAGAGGGGAAGGAAGGAAAAGAGAGAGAGAGACAGTCTTTCACCTGAAAGGCCAAGGGGGATCCACATAAGGCAGGAAAGAAGGAACTGGAGAGAGCATCAACAGTGGGGCACGTGGCAGTGGTAGCAGAGACTGGGACCCTGGAGGAAGCAGAAACCACCTGAAAAGAAGGATGTAGAACTAATGGAACAACTGAAAAAGAAAATATAGCACCAGCAAAGAAACCCTAAGATATGACTTCAGGGTTAGAATGGAAAGGCAGAGAGACTATTTTCTATGCCCTAAAGGACAGGGACTCTACCTTTTTGTCTTTATTTCTACCTTCCCCAGGCCCACCTTCTTCTAACACATAGTAGGTGCTCCACGAATGTTTGAGGAAATGTGGCATCTTCTACAATGGTCTATCCAGAGTGACGCAAACATAGGTGAATTCCTAATACCATCCCTGGATTAAAATCCTATATCAAGTGGACTATCCTTCTAAAAATAAAAGAGATACTGATTTATGACTTCCAAACAGCAAACTCAAGAAAATAAATATTGAGGATCAGCTATACCAGCTGTTAAAATTTTTCTGGAATCTAAAATAGCTGGAACTATGGAACAGTGTTAAACGATAGACTCACCTACATGAAAGGGATATGACTTCATTTCAGAGGTGTAAGTTCAGTGAAAGACTCCATTATCCCCAGTCGCTACATATGCCCACCTTTTATAAAAGAAAAATATCATTTGAGCCAAA
Organism: Neomonachus schauinslandi; assembly: GCF_002201575.2. Taxonomy (NCBI): domain Eukaryota; kingdom Metazoa; phylum Chordata; class Mammalia; order Carnivora; family Phocidae; genus Neomonachus; species Neomonachus schauinslandi. The sequence goes on along the minus strand of NC_058407.1, from coordinate 113,600,317 downwards.
TTCCTTGATTGAAACCCTGGTGATGTCAGGAAAATCTTTTTGAAACTTCAGACTCAGATAAAACTATCAGGTGGTAGTAGAAAGTATTCTCCCATGGTACAATGATGAGGTGGTGCTTTTGGGGGTTAGGTAGGACCTGTCTGTCTTTTACATGGTGATGCAGTCTGTCTTCACAAATATGTGGAAATTAAACAACATATTCCTGAATGACAATGGGTCAAATGGAAATGGAAAGAAAAATCAAAGACTATCTTGAGACAAATGGAAATGAAAACGCCACATACCAAAACTTACGGGATGCAGCGAAGGCAGTTCTAAGGAGAGGGACGTTTATAATAATAAACACATGTATTAAGGGGAAAAAAGATCTCAAAAAAGCAAATTTAGCTTTATACCTCAGTGAACTAGAAGAAGAAACAAGCTAAGTCCAAAGTTAGAAGGAAGGAAATAACAAAGATCGGAGTAGAAATAAATGAAATAGAGACTAAAAGGACAATAGTAAAGAACAATGAAACTAGAAGCTGTGGTTTTTTTAAAAAATAAATAAAATTGACAAACCTTCAGCTAGACTAACCAAGAAAACAAGAGAGGACTGACGTAAATAAAATTAGAAATGAAAAAGACTTTACAACTGGTATCACAGGAATACAAATGATCATAAGAGACTACTATGAACAGTTCTACACCAACAAATTGGAAAACCTAGAAAAAATGAACAAATTCTTAGAAACATACAACCTACCAAGACTGAATCATAAAGAAATAGAAAATATCATCAAGCCAATTACTAGTAAAGAGATTGAATCAGTAATCAAAAATCTCCTAACAGAGAAAAGTCCAGGACCATATGGTTTCATTGGTAAATTCTACCAAACACGTAAGAATTAATATCAATTCTTCTCAAACTCTCTCAAAAAAATAAAAGAGGAGGAAACTTCAAACTTAATTTACGAGGCGCACATTACCCTGATACCAAAAACCAGGCAAGGACACTACAAGACAAGGAAATTACAGACCAAGATCCCTGATGAACAATAGATGCAAAAATCTTCAACAAAATATTAGCAAACCAAACCTGACAACAATATGTTAAAACTACCATACACCATAACCAAGTGGGATTTATTACAGGAGCACAAGGATGGTTCTACAGACACAAATCATTAATGTGATGTACCAATTAACAAAGTGAAGCAGAAAAGGCATTTGACAAAATTTAACATCCATTCATGATAAAAAGTTTCAAAAAAGTGGTTATAGAGGAAACATACCTCAACATAATAAAGGTCATATAGGACAAATCCACAACTAACATACTGAAAGGTAAAAAGCTAAGAGATTTTCCTACGTGATAAGGAACAAGACAAGGATGCCTGCTGTCACCACTTTTACTCCACATAGTCTTGGAAATTCTAGCCAGAGTGATTAGGCAAGCAAATGAAATAAAAGGCATTCAAATCGGAAAGGAAGAAGTAAAATTGTTTCTATTTGCAGATGACATGAAATTACATGTAGAGAACTCTAAAGACTCCACCAAAAAATTATGAGAACTAATTCAACAAATTCAGTAAAGTTGCAGAATACAAAATCAATATAAAAAATCAGTTGCATTTCTATACACTAACAACAATCTGTCAGAAAAAAAATTAAGATAGCAGTCCTATTTACAATAACATCAAAAAGAATAAAATACTTAGGAATAAAATTTAACCAAGGAGGTGAAAGATCTGTATACTGAGAACTATAATACATTAAGGAAAGAAGTTGAATAAGGTACAAATAAATGGAAGAATTAATATTGTTAAAATGCCCAAAGCAATTTCGAGGTACAGTACAGTCCCTAACAAAATTCTGATGGCATTTTTCACAGAAATAGAACAAACAACCTCAAATTTGTATTGAACTACAAAACACTTCAAAAAGCCAAAGCAATCTTAAGAAAGAACGAAGCTGGAGACACCACACATCCTGATTTCAAACTACATTACAAAGCCATAGTAATCAAAACAGTGTGGTATTGGAATAAAAACAGACACATAGATCAACGGAACAACATGGAGAGCCCAGAAATGAACCCAAGTATATATGGTCAATTAGTTTTTGACAGGGGTCCCAAGAATACACAGAAGGGAAAGGATTGGCTCTTCAGTAAATGGTGCTGGGAGAACTGGGAGGCCATATGCAAAAGAATGCCATTGGACCCCTATCTTATAGCATACACAAAAATCAACTCAAAATGGATTAAAGACTTGAACACAAGACCTGAAACTGTAAAACTCCTAGAAGAGAACCTAAGGGGTAACTCCTTGATATCACTCTTGGCAATAATTTTTTGGATTTGATGCCATAAGCAAAGGCAGCAAAAACAAAAATAAACAAGTGGGACTACATCAAACTATAAAGCTTCTGCCCAGCAAAGGAAACCATCAACAAAACGAAAAGGCAACCTATGCAATGGGAGAAAATGTTTGTCAATCATATATCTGATAAGGGGTTAATATCCAAAACATATAGAACTCCTACAACTCAAGAGCAAAAAAAAAAAAAAAAATCTGATTAAAATGTGGGCAAAGGACCTGATTAGACATTTTTCCAAAGACACACAAACGGCTAACAAGTACATGAAAAGATGCTTGACATCATTAATCATCAGGAGAATGCAAATCAAAACCACAATGAGATATCACCTCACTGGTTATATGGCTATCATTAAAAAAGATAATAAGTGTTGGTGAAGATATGGACAAAAGGAAATCCTTGTGCATTATTGGTGGGAATATAAATCACTAACCACTATGGAAAACAGTATGGAGGCTTCTCAAAAAATTAAAAATAGAACTGCCATACGATCTAGCAATCCCACTTCTGGGTATATATCCAAAGGAAATTAAACAAGATCTCTAAGAGATGTCTGCACTCCCATGTTCATTGAAGCATTAGTCACAGTAGTGGAAACAACAATAGTGTCTGTCAAAAGATGAATGGATAGAGAATATTACACACACACACACACACACACACACACACTACATAACCCCATGGAATATATTTAGCCATGAGAAAGAAAGAAATCCTGTTAATTGTGACAACATAGATGGAAACTTGAGGGCATTATGCTAAGTGAAAATCAGAGACTAGAATGGTGGTTACCAGTGTCTGGGAGCTTCGGGAATTGGGGAGATATTGGTCAAAGAGTACAGTTCCAGTTTGAAGATGAGTAAGTCCTAGGGACCTAATGTACAGTGTGGTGATTACAATCAATAAAACTGCACCATATTCTTGAAAGTTCCTAAGAGAGTAGATCTTAAATGTTCTCACCACAAAAAAAGAAATGGTAGTTAGTGATGTGATGGAGGTGCTAGCTGACTATGGTGGTAATCATTTTGTAATATGTAAGTGTATCAAGTCAGTACATCATACACCTTAAACTTCCACAATGTTATATGTCCATTATATCTCCATGAAGCTGGGGGAGGAAAAAGAAGATAATTTCCCTGGGAAAGTCAGTCAGAATCCAGCTTCAGGAATGGATTCTTTTTTTTTTTTTTTAAGGTATTTTTAAGTAATCTCTACACCCCCCATGGGGCTCAAATTTACAACCCCGAGATCAAGAGGCATATTCTCTGCTGACTAAACTAGCCAGGTGTCCTCAGGAATGATTCCTAAGGAAGATAGTGATAGCACATGACCAGGAGAACATGTAGAAACAAATGAGAAAGAGACAAAGGAACAAAAGTTAACTTGACATCGGGGATGTTTTCAGTGAAGAGCTTTTCCTCTGCTTAACTCTGATCTCTAGCTTCATGAATCTTCAGCAATATCACAACAAGGGACGGGGGTGTAATGTTATCTCTGAGCCCAAGAAGAAGTTAAATTATGTTTATTATTATCTGTTTCAGAATAGTAACACTCCTCATAGTAGCTGGCAGTCATTGTGTAATGTGTTAGGCACAGATCTACTTTATTTCCCCTCCGAACTATCTTCTTAAGTAGTTTAAGATCTAGTCAAAGAAATGCATATGCAACAATGTGCTATCATTTTCACCTATCAAAGATACCAGAAAAAGTTTTTTAATGAGAATATTCAGTGCGGGCGAGGATGCAGCAAGTGCGTACACATAGGAGTATATATGCAGTGCTGATTAGAAAGCACATTGCTGCAAGCTTTAAAAACAGTCAATCTAGAAATGCTCATCAGGAGCCTGTAAAACATTTATGAGTTGACCAGCTCATCTGTCCTAAAGATAAAATCCAAAATACAGAAAAACTTGGTGCACAAAGATGTACATCAGAGCACTATTTAAAATAGATTGGGGGCACATGCCTGGCTCAGCTGGTGGAACATGGGACTCTTGATCTCAGGGTCGTGAGTTCAAGTCCCACGCTGGGTATAGAGATTACTTAAAAAAATAAAAAATAAATAGTTAAAGAAATAATCTAAAATGTCCCCAAATAAGAAAATGGAATAGAAAACTACAGTATATAATCTTTGGTAGCCATTCAAATAATGTTCATGAAAATATATTAATTACGTGTTCTCCATCCCATTTTGTCAAAGGAAATAAGGTAAAATTAAAATTGAATAAACAGCATAATTTTTGTTATCAAAAATATTATGCATAGAGAAAGACTAAAAAGATTCCCCTAATTGTTAAGCATTTAGAGGAGATGAATTTGTATGTGAATTTTGAGGTCTTCATAGTTTTTCCGTATTTTAAATTTTATATGAGCATGTATTATATTTATAATCAGAAGCTGAGGATTACGCATGCACACATGATTTATTGTTTTCACCCCAGTCTTCCTCTATCTGGAAAACAGGTTTTCAAAATGACTTTTAACAAAAGGAATCCAGAAAGCTCATGTATTCCTCTGTTGGGGCTGCCATAAGATATCACAGACTGGGAAACTGAAACAGAAGTTTATTTCCTGACCATTCTGGAAGCTAGAAGTCTAAGATCAAAGCAGGGACAGGTTTGGTTTCTCCTGAGGCCGGGCTCCTGGACTTGCAGATGGCTGCCTTCTCCCTGTGACCTCACGTGGCTTTCACTCCGCTCAGTCGCCTCCCTGGGGTCTCGCCCTGTGGGATTCCAGCCTTGCCCTGATTCCCTCATTTGACCGTAATTACCTCCTGAACGGCCCAATCTCCAAATTCACATTGGATTTGAGGGCTTCAACCTATGAACTTGGGGGTGGGGAGGGGACAGTTCAATCTTTAACACGCAATCATTTATTTAACATGCTCAGGTCTCCCTAGAAACTGAGCTCCATAACAGAGAGGTGAGTAAAAGTGCTTGTCCTCTTGGAGTTCCCATCTAACAAGAGAGGGCAAATAATAAACCAGTAAAAATGCTAGAAATGCCGTGAAAGAATTTAAAACATGATGGAGGAGGGATAGAGAGTGACCAGCAGAAGAAGGAGGGTTGTTGAATTAGTCTGGGTGATGGGGGAAGGTCTCTCTGAGGAGGTGAGAGTCCATCCTGCATCGTGTGACAGTCTGGGCGGAGGGGTCAAAGCTCACGTTCCCACCCACCTTCCAAGCCACGTGGAAGCTTGCAGCCTCTCAGCCTATGGGAGCCACATTTCAATGCTGCTGTGTGAGGCTGAGGACTCAACTTTTTCATCGAGACTCTCTCCTGCGGTGACATTTTAGTCCTGTGCCTAGGCCAGAGCTGTGGGTCGGGGGCACCTTCCATGGGCTTTCTTGCCACCGTGTCCTTTTTCCAAATCACACTGAAAACTCAATGAAAAACAAGCAAGCTCTCGACTCAGGCATGAAGCCACCTTAACATCCAAGTCTTCTGATTTCCCTCACTTCCTTGATTTATACTTAAATAATTATTCACCTGCCCTTCTCAAAAGGGAACTCAGAGCAGGGGTAATATATGCTAAACAGTCCTTTACTGCAGTTAATAACTCCACTTACCTTCTGCTCTAAATGTATTTTTAACGTACAGGGCATAGCAGGGGACTTTCTTAAGAGTTATACGAGCTTCGTTTCTCCACTTATGCTTAAAAACAACTAAGTATCTTGACATCATAACCGCTATAAAAATACATAATCTGTTGTTTTAGGCAGGCTCATTGTACTAAAAATGCTTTATAAATCCTGAGTAATAGGATGTTCTCTCCGTTGGTTTGCCTGGAGGCCATAATACTAACAAGTATCTTTGAGGGGAGCCCGTTGTTTTCCAAGTTACTCATCTCTGTTCTGTCTGACCTGCCACAAAAGCGTTCCGTGGATTTTGACACAGGCAAATAGAAATGACAAATGCATTGATTTAGACCTTAACCTTGTGTGCTTTCTATACAAAACCTCTTCTGAACTTTGCAGTTGTCATTTAAGCTGTAATGTGCTGTCAGCCTGATGTGTCTACTAGTAAAGTCATTCTGGGTCTGCATATTGCTCCCAAGGTTACCTTCAAATGCAAAAGCTGTGAAACTTCCAGACATTGTTTCTATTTTTATGTACTGGCTAAACTAAATGACCTTCAGGTGATCTACCTTTTAGGCCAAAGGGCACTGCCAAATTTTTACATATTAGTTTTTTGTATTAAAAATGTACATTTAGTTTTCCTGGTGACACCCTTGAAATGAGATTTCAATTTCATAAGACTCCAAAATACTGATTAAAAGTTTAGGCTTGGGCGCCTGGGTGGCTCAGTTGGTTAAGCGACTGCCTTTGGCTCAGGTCATGATCCTGGCGTCCCGGGATCGAGTCCCACATCGGGCTCCCTGCTCAGCGGGGAGTCTGCTTCTCCCTCTGACCCTCTTCCCTCTCGTGCTGTCTCTCATTCTCTCTTTCTCAAATAAATTAAAAAAAAAAAAAGTTTAGGCTTATCAAATGCCCCACCTGCCATTGGCTAAATTCCTCCACAAAGTTGCTGGAAATAAATTCTCTTTCTCTGAACTCCTTATAGTACATTGTACATATTGTTTATCTATCATATGTTACCTTGCATTTTGAGTATTTATTTACTAACCTTATCACTCAAGTTATATCTTAAATCCACTGAGGACAGGGAGTTTGTGTTAAAACATCTCTTTATCACCCATCACGGTGCCTTATTATGAGATGTTTAATGAAAATCTTTAATGAATTAAAGAATATATTAAAATAATAATGAAGGGGCCCCTGGGTGGCTCAGTCAGTTAGGCTTCCGACTCTTGATCTCAGCTCAGGTCTTGGTCTCCAGGTTGTGAATTCAGGCCCCGCATTGGGCTCCATCCTGGGCGTGGAGCCTCCTTAAAAAAAGATTTTTTTTAAAGTTAAAATAATAATGAAAAGAGCCTGTCATTTTATATTTATGAATGGTGCAGGATATTCTGCCCAAGTCAAGAGTTGTTTCATACGCTTCCCAGTGATAGCTGCTTGGTCACCTGAGAACCGGTGAGTGCCAAGCATGGGAGCATGACTACAAGTCTTCCAGGGGTCATGCATGTCCCCTTACAAAGTGTAGCACTGGGGGAGGGGCACAGTGTGAGGGAAGAGTCATAAACAGAGCAAGAGCACAGCTCTTCATGCCCCTTTAGCAAAATAGATCATCAACATCTGTGTTGTTCGGGCACCATGATCTTAACACTAATTGTTATTTGTCGTTTTTATTTTATGCATCTTATAGTATACTCAACAGCAACTGGTTATTAATGTACCAGATAGATTTACTTTGTTAGATGGAGATCATTTCCTCCATGTGATAAATGAGGCAGTGGGAGATTACGGAGTAAAAGAAATTTCCAAAGGATTATATGGCTAGTTAAGAGGCAGAGCTCGGATATGAACCTGTGTGTTCTTGGTTCTAAATCCACTTGTTGTTCCTATGACCCACTTGTCCACCTACTAACAATGTAAATGTCACGGTGACTGAGAAGTTAAGTAAATGTTCTTGAGAGATCCATTTCTGAAACTAGATCAAAAGTTTAAATTGGGGGAAATGTAACTCTAAGATATACCTAATTGATATTCTATAAATTCTGGAGTGTAACTTTATTACTGCTTGTTACCAACATGTTCTCTTGCATTTTGAAAGCCTAAGATGTCTATAATTCTGGTATAGAGACTAGAAACTTTTTATTATTACCCTGAGCCGCCGCTGACTTTAATGAAGTAGTAGTTTTGGGGAAAGAAAAATAAAACGATAGCCTCAGTTTAATGGCAATGTCATAGGAAGCAATTTATTATAATATGTGTAAAAAAAAGTTCATGGTAATTACTGTCAAGCTACCTATCACAAATTCACAATTTCACAATTCACAAATTTTTTAGTGAATTTTTTCTATGTATCGTGTCCTGTTATAGAATGAATACCTAAATGAAGGTGTTAATGCCAGAGTGATTGAATATGAAGATAACCTGCCCCTCCTAGATATGTTTCTACAGAAGCCAATGGGTCTACTATCCCTACTCGATGAAGAAAGTCAATTTCCCAAGGCCACTGACCAGACTCTTGTGGGTGAGTTTTAAATACATATGTCTGCATTGTTTTTTGCTGCAGTTGTATAATGCTCTGAATGACTTAAAAAGAATTTTTTTAATTATCTGGGAGAAAATAGCTATCACAAAGCCTACATATGTAACTTTAAAGAAGAGGCTTTGGGTCTAATATCTGGACCAGTGAATGTTTAAATAGGGTGAGGAGGGGTACATGTACCCCAGTGTTTATAGCAGCAATGTCCACAGTAGCCAAATTATGGAAAGAGCCAAGATGTCCATCGACAGATGAATGGATAAAGAAGATGTGGTATACACACACACACACACACACACACACACACACACACAATGGAATATTATGCAACCATCAAAAAAACGAAATCTTGCCATTTGCTACGACGTGGATGGAACTGGAGGGTATTATGCTGAGCGAAATAAGTCAATCAGAGAAAGACATGTATCATATGATCTCACTGATATGAGGAATTCTTAATCTCAGGAAACAAACTGAGGGTTGCTGGAGTGGGGGGTGGGGTGGGAGGGATGGGGTGGCTGGGTGATAGACACTGGGGAGGGTATGTGCTATGGTGAGCGCTGTGAATTGTGTAAGCCTGTTGAATCACAGACCTGTACCTCTGAAACAAATAATACATTATATGTTAAAAAAAAAAAAAAAAAGTAGGAAGGGAAAAATGAAGGGGGGGATATTGGAGGGGGAGATGACCATGAGAGACTATGGACCCTGAGAAACAAACTGAGGATTTTAGAGGGGAGGGAGGTGAGGGGGATGGGTTAACCCGCTGATGGGTATTAAGGAGGGCACGTATTGAATGGAGCACTGGGTGTTAGACGCAAACAATGGATCATGGAACACTGCATCAGAAACTAATGATGTAATGTATGGTGACTAACATAACATAATAAAATTAAATTAAAAAAAATAGGGTGAAACATTTAGTGATGAATTAAACAAGTTTGACATTGGACTTCTTACATTGGTAGAGCCCCAGTCATAGGATCTTATGTTAGAAATAACCTTAGAAATTATCAAGGCCCCCCTCCCCGAAAAAGAAACTACCTAGCCCCAAATTAGAAATTGAAGGGCAGGGCAAAAGGCCAGCTCTGGAATTTGAAAAGAGATAGCTAATGAGAAGGAAATAAATTCATCTAGGCACTTGTCTAATAGAGGCAAATAGCCTCCAATACCTTAATAATCTCTAAATTACAGTACATTAATAAATATTCACAATAATCCTGAGTCATCAAAGAAAGCATAAACATATTCATTTTTTCTGTTTGAGAAGGCAAAGATATGTTTAAAAGATTATCATCTAAAATGGTTAAAATTAAAAACGTCTTACTCCTTAGATTAAAAAATAAAACTTTAGCTTGTTCAGGTAAAAAAAATCATTTTTTAATGTAGAAATACTGTATTCCCTGATGGTTGGAGATATTGATTATGTATAATAAATATTTGCAGAAAATTTGGATTCACATTTTCTCTCATTTACTTTGGGTGATAGAGTCTGTTTCTTACCAGTAAGTCTGTGATGTTGCTTCCTGCTGACTCACTCATTGGCTTATTCTCTCCTCTAATTGGACAGTACTGATGGAAAACAAAACAACCCCAAAGTTCTGGGGAAAATTGTCTCATAGCAATCACTTGATTTTTGAGGTTAAAATGTCCCTTCTAGGACATGGAGTAAAAAATTCTCTGAAGGTGACACAATTGTTATAGGACTGTAACTGCCTTTATGACCCTACGTTTTTCCTATGTAATCAGTAATAACTTATTCTAATAGAAAGGAGAGCCAGAATACCAGATTTCTAGGCTCATGGCTTCACATCAAACTGGGTTTCACAAACCTCTTTGATCAGTTCATCTCAGGTAGTTTCCTTCCTCTACTTCCAAGTAGAATCCTTCTCGGATTCCCCCCACACCCAGACCTACTAAGTCAGAAACTCTGTGTTTTAATAGGTCCTCTGGGGGCAGTGGGGGGGGGGGGGTTCTGTTGCTTGCCAAGGTTTAAGAACTGCTGCTCTAAATCATAATAGAATGGTTAAATTCATGATCTTGAGTTTGGTCTCACCATTTGTGCTCCTAATCTCATTTATCAGCTATATAAAATTGTCTTTTCACTGCACATTGTCCATTTTATAGTGAAAGAGATGATTCTGTCAATCAGTATTTTCTGAGGATCTCCTTACATGGCTTGATAGTGGAGTTCAATTTTTTTTCCTATAGAAAAATTTGAAGGTAACCTGAAATCACAGTACTTCTGGAGGCCCAAAAGAATGGAACTTAGTTTTGGAATTCACCACTATGCAGGAAAGGTAAGAACTGTGAAGAATTATGACTGAGTTTCTCTTAGTCTTTCATCAAATAATAATGATAAACATGAAAACTATGGCCCAAAATATTTACAGATGGTTATAATGAGATAGCCACCTGTTTCTGCCCCAATCTGGCCCTGTCTGTTCTCCAGCTTCCTACACTCTGTCCTGAAAAAGTGAACAAAAAATCCTTCTCCTACTTTTTCAAACACAATCTTATAGTTTTTCTAGAGGAATTTTTATTAAGAAACTAAGGGAAAACAAGAAAGAAAAGAAAAGAGAAAGACAAGTATCAAAGCTTCCATCTTTCTGATCATAAGATCTGGCTTTGGATGAGATTGGCTGGCAATGGGGACCTACTTTTTCCTTCTTTTCATGATAGGTGGGAACCTTTTGTATAAACTGCCTTTTATAGACTTGAGGTACTTCTCTCTCCACAGAAGCCTTTGTCTCTCCTCCTACCCAACAGGAGAAAGTGCCAGATTGGAGGTGTTGTCGGGTAATGGTGCTATCCTAGGTGGGGTTGACTAATGGACTGTTCAGCAGTTGGACGTTTATGCATTGATAGATGCACATCCCCACAGCAGAGCAAACCTCAGATATATTGTCCTAAACCCAAGGATGCTCTGTTTCCCTTCCACAGAGAATAACAAGTCATTCCTTCACAATGATGTTGTAAATATTGGAGGACTGAGAAGATATTAAAATCAAGAAAGAAACGCATAGAATGAGAAATACATGAACAAAATGAAATAACACAGAACCTGGAAGATTTAGGTCTACTAGGACCTCTCTATTCCACAGACCTCAATATTCCACAGACTTTTGTCACTGAAAAAAAAATCTACCTTAACGATTTTAGTTTTGGCCTCTCCCATGGTGTTCAGCATACGATTTTTCCAAATAAGCCTTTTCTAAAAACATCCATTAAGAATTTCCTATGATCATTTTATCCAGTTGTTTTTAACAGCTATATTAGTCTGCTTGGACTGTCATAAGAAAAATAATGCAGGATGGGTGGCTTAAAGCACAGAAACTTATTTTCTCACAGTTCTGGAAGCTAGAAGTCCAAGATCAAGGTGCCAGCAAGGCCGATGTCTGGTGAGAGCGCTCTCCCTGTCTTGCAGATGGGTGCATTCTTACAGTGTTCTCATGTGGCCTTTTACCTGGGTAATTGACGGGGGAAAGAGATCTCCAGTGTGTCTTTCTCTTCTTACAAGCATACCAGTCCTATGGGATTAGGGTCCCACCCCTAGGACCACATTTAACCTTAATTACCACCTTAAAGACCCTATCCAAATACAGTCACATTTGGGATGAGGAATTCAACATATTAATTTTGGAAGGACACGATTCAACCCATAACAACAACCATATTAGATCATCCATCCTACAGAAATCTTTGGGTCACACTGATCTTTAGAAAGTCTTAAAATTATTTAGAAGTGCCAGAAACATGAATCCTCATAGTGTACTTAGACCATACTACTTACGGAGACGAAAATCTATAATGGCCAGTTCATTGCGCGTGAATCAGTTATCATAGAAACGAGAATCCCTTGATGGCCCAGGGTACCTCCTTTACGCCACTCTCAACCCTCCAAACAGAGAAAGGAAACACTACCAAATTTCCAACATAATAAATGAGAGGGATCAAACCTTTTTTATGATTTTAACCCAAATAAATTAGCAAGACACAGATTTTTCTCTGACAAAATATACTCTAGACCTGGAAAAGTTTGCTCTTCCAACCAAGTTGTAAAGGACTACCTTTATAAATCTTTGTATACCTGTCGCTCAGCACAGAGGAAGTTCTCAACAAATACCTATTGATGATTCTGCCGCTGTTGATGGTGATGATAGTGAGAATGACATCCTTTGTGATACTGAAATATACTTTATCAACAGGTCCTCTATAATGCAAATGGGTTCTTAGCTAAAAATAGAGACAGTCTTCCAACTGATATTGTGCTGCTTTTGAGGTCATCAGAAAACAGTGTGATTCGGCAACTAGTCAATCACCCTCTGACAAAAACAGGTAAGCTAAGGCAATTTCCTTTAACTGAGAAAGTTCCTCAGGCCCAATCCAGTAGTTTCTGACTGTGCTTTCCATGAGTATAATCCTCAATTTCTTTATGTTGGTTTGTTTTTAGCTCACTAAATACGCATTTTTTAATACATTCTGCCCAGATTGTCTGAAGAACATGTAAAAATAAATATAAACAAACTAGGTTTTCAATAAAGAAAAGTGTCTGAAGAACTGACCAAAAAATATGGTGGTATTTTAACTACTCACTAGAAGAATATGCTCACCTCTAAAGAGTTCAGAATGACCTCTGTTTCAGGACTGGGCAGCTTTGGGGTGGTACTTTAAGACTGTAAAGGTTTAGGGGCACCTGGGTGGCTCAGATGGTTAAGCATGTGCCTTCGGCTCAGGTCATGATCCCGGGGTCCTGGGATCGAGCCCCGCATCAGGAACCCTGCTCTGCAGGAAGCCTGCTTCTCCCTCTCTTGCTCCCCCTGCTTGTGTTCCCTCTCTGGCTGTCTCTCTCTCTGTCAAATAAATAAATAAAATAAAATAAAATAAACTTTAAAAAAAGACTATAGGTTTAGTGAGCTCTGTCTTATTGATTAAAAGCTTACATGTGTTTGTTCCACCCAACTATATACGTGTTTGCATTTGCTTTTAAGTAGAAAAAAAATGTAGTTTGGGTTATTTTTCTTTATTGGTATTATTTTGCATTTCTTTTTACAGTTTTACTGAGATATAACTGGCACAATAAATAGCACGTGTTTAGACAGTAAAATGTGATGAGTTTTTGACAGGCATAAACACCATCACCACATTCAGTAGTGAGTGAACATATTCATCACCCCCAGATGATGTTTCCTCATGACTCTGGAATCCTTCCCACCACCACTCCTGACCCCTCTCCATTTGTTCTAGCACCATCGGTTGAAAGAATTGTTCTTTCCCCCATTGAATTGCTTGGGTGCCCTGTTGAAAATCAATTGACTATATACATGTAAGTCTGTTTCTAGACTTTTCACTGATATTTGTCTGTCTTTATGGCAGTACTACACTTCTTGATTACTGTAGCTTTATTTTTAAAAAAATTGAAATCAGGTAGTATAAGCTACCCAACTCTTGTTCTTTTTCAGAGTTGTCGAGGCAATTATAATTCCTTTGCTTTTCCATATAAATTTTAGAATAAGCTTGTCGATTTCTACCCAAAATCCTGGTGAGATTTTGATTGGGATGCACTGAAGCTATTGATTAATTTTGGCAGAATTGATATCTTCACAATATTGGGTCTTCCAATCAGGGAGCACAATATAGCTCTCCATTTATTTAAGTCTTCCTTAATTTCTCTCAGCAATATTTTGTAGTTTCCAGTGCATGAGTCTTGTATATCTTTGTCAAATTATCTGCTAATATATCACATTTTATGCTATTATAAATGGTAATTTTAATTTAAATTCTGTTTGTTGCTAGTGTATGGAAATCCAGTTGATTTTTGTGTATTGATCATTCACCCTGCAGTGTTGCTAAGCTTATTTATTAGAGTAGCTTTTTTCGTAAATTCCATAGGATATTTAGATGATCATGTCATCTGTGAAAAAAGAGTTTGCCCTTTCTTCTCCATTCTGTTTACTTTTTATGTCTTCATCTTGCCTGGTTGCACTGGCTAGAATCACCAATGCAATATTGAATACAGGTGCTAAGAGTGAACATTCTAGCCTTATTCCTCATCTTGGGGGGAAAGCTTTCAATTTTTCCCCAATAAATATGATGTCACCTGTAGGTTTTTCATAGACGTTCTTTCTCAGGAGGAGAAATTCTTTCTATTCCTAGTTTTCTGAATATTTATCAGGTATACATGTTTGAATTTTGTCAGATGCTTTTTTTGCATCTACTGAGATGTTAATTCGTTTATTTTTTAATCTGTAAATATGACGAGTTATGTTGATTGATTTTTGAATGTTATGCCAACTTTTTATTCCTGGGAAAAACCTGACATGGTCACGATGCACTGGACTTTTATGTATTGCTACGATTAAATTTTCCGACATTTTGTTAAGAATTTTTGCGTCTGTGTTCATGAGGGATATTAGGCTATAGTTTTCTTCTAATTTTTTTCTAATGTTGGGATCAGAGTAATATTGGCCTCATCGAATGAACTGAGAAGTATTGCTTCCTCTTCAATTTTCAGGAAAAGTAGAGTGAGTATTATTTCTTTCTGAATTCCTTTATAGAATTCACCAGTGAAGCCATCTGGGCCAGAAGGGGGTTTTTGTGAGTAGGTTTTGGACTACAAATTCAAACTGTTCAACAAATATAAGGATATTTAATTATCTAATTTTTTGAATGAGCTTTAGTAGGTTGTATCTTTTAAGAAATTTGTCTGTTTCATCTATGTAGTCAGATTCATTGACATAACGTTGATTATAATGTTCCCTTATTATCCTTTAATATCTATAGATCTTGGAGTTTTATCAGCTCTCTCATTCCTGATCTGAATCTTTTGTGTCCTCTTTCACTTTATTCTTGATAGATTTTCTAGAGATTTGTCAATTTTACTGATCTTCTCAAAGAACCAGCATATAGTTTATAGTTTCACTGATTTTCTCTATTGGTTTTGCTTTCTATTTTGTTGATTTTTTTTTCCTTCTTCTTTTCTTTCTTTCTTCCCTAGGGGGGCGGGGGGAGGGCTTTTTCATTTTTGTTTCCTTTCTTCTGTTTACTTTGGGTTTTATTTTGTCTTCTTTTTCTAATTTCTAAGGTGAGACCTTAGGTCATTGATTTAAGAAAACATTTCTAATATAAGTACTTATATGGACTATTTATAAGTATTATATTTCAATTCTAAAAATATTGGGATTTTCCATATCTTTGTGTTGTGGCCTTCTAATATAATTCCATAGTGCTCAGAAAGCATATTTTGTATGACTTAATCCATTTAAATTTACTGAGACGTGTTTTAATGGCCCTGAATATGGTATATCTTATTTTATGTTTCATTTACACTTAAAAATAATGTATTTTCCACTGTGTTGGATGGAGAGTTATATAAATGTCAATTGGATCAACTTGGTTGATAGTATTGGTCAAATCTTCTATATCCTTACTATTTTTTTCTCTCCTGGTTCTACCAGTTACTGAGAGAAGAGTTTTGAAATATCTGATTATAATTCAATTTATCTATTTTGTCTTTTATTTTTATCAGCTTTTGCTTCATGTGTTTTTAAGATCTATTACTGGACACATAAACATTTAGAATTATTATAACTTCTTGATGACTAGACCCCTTTATTATTATTATTTTTATCCTTGGTAATATTCTTTGCTCTGAAATCTACTTTGCCTGATAATATGGAGACTCCAACTTTCTTAGGATTAGTGGTTGAATGATATATCTTTTTTTATACTTTCAACTTCATTTTATTTTTGTGTTTGTATTTAAAGTGGTTTTTTTTTTTTTTTTTGTAGACAGCATGTACTTGGGCCTTTTTAAATTGTGACAATCTCTGCCTTTTAATTGAGGTGATCAAACTATCGATATGTTGGGTTTGACTGACTCTACCATTTGATGTGTATTCTATTGGTTACATCTGTTATTTTCCCTAGTCTTCACCTGGGTTCCCCTCCTTACAGTGTAAAATCTCTTTAGACAGAAACTGGGGTCACCGTAGGGCTCACCTCATTTGTTTCCCCTCACTCAGGGATCAGTGTCCTGTACTGCTTGATGCACAATATATGAAAACTGTTATTCCTAGACAAATACTGTATGATTCTTCAGAATAAGGTACTTAGGGCAGTCAAAATCATAGAGACAGAAAGCAGAATCATGATTGCCAGGGGCTGGGGGTGGTAGGAATGGGGAGCTAGTATTTAAGGGGTATAAAGTTTTAGTTTTACAAGATGAAAAAAATTATGGACATGGATGGCGGTGATGGTTGCCTAACATTATGAATGTATGTAATGCTATTGACCTGTACACTTAAAAATGATTAAGATGCTGAATTTTATGTTATGTAAGTTTTACAATAAAAAATGAAAAGGAAGAAAAACAGTTACCTCATATATTTTGTATTTTTTTGTTGTTGTTGTTATTTCAGTTAATTCAGTCTGTGTTACTTTATCATGCCCAGAAGCAAATGTCTTCAGTTTTGACTTTAACAATTGTCATCTCTTTCTATATCCACCAACTGCGTCTGTGCACCTAATCTCATGTTTTTTACCCTTATAAAATATGCAACCAGGTTCTCAATACTATGTTCTGTCTCCTGACTATCAGCAGAACCATGTTTCATTAGCCAGGGAGAAGAGAATTTCATAATCAAAGATGTTTCAGTGACTGAATCTCAAAGCTATCAGAGGCATTTGGATTTTATATTGACCTAATATGCAAACATAATAATAATGATAACAACAATAATAATACATAAATTTGTTTAGAAGTTGCAATGTGCTAGGCACTGGGCTGACTACTTTTATTTACTCCTAATAGCAACACTCTGAGGAGGAATTACTGTTACAGATGAGACATTGAGTCTTGGAAATGTTGAGCAACTTTCCCAATGTTGTTCCTGTGGGAAGTCTTAGAAGTGGGCTTGAAAGTTTGGGTTTTCCAATTCTGTATTATGCTGTCTCCAAGATTCTAAGATAACCCTTTGCATGTATGACTTTAAATATGAAATACAGTTCAGCCATTATTAGGAGGAAATGTACCACAATGCCTTGCAGCTCACGTCTCTACCTTGGTTTATTACAGGTTTGTTCATCAGGTCAACTATAAAGGCAAAGTGGATATATTTTCTGAAATTAAGATCTATGCTAATTTTAGTTCCTGTTGATATGCGTTAATGAATTTTTAGAAGGCTTTCGTTTAAAAAAAAAGGCTTTCGTTTATTTTGTTGTTAAATAATTTGATGACTGGTGTATAAATTTTGTTACATTGAAATTATTAATCCCTTAGTAAATTTCCTCTAGTTTTTTAGTTTTCAGAAAAACTTAAATTTTTAGTTCTTATTTGGCTAATATTAAGTAATGGTATCTATTAAGTAATGGGTCTATTCTAATTAATGTGCTACTAGTCCTTTGTATAAGTCTATAGTAATTTTGGTAATGTTTTTCTAAAACTTTCCCTTAAAAAAAACAAAAAACAAATGAAAGTCCACAGCTGCCCCTCTGAAGACCATGTGTTACTATCTCTGTGCACTCTGCTGTCTGCAGTAAGTTTCACAGTTGAAGAGTGAACAGTGCAGTGCGCAGCCCAGTGTGAAAGCCAGTGCGCACACCCATCGTGGCACTTTTCTTGGTAACGGGGACGACAGCACAGCAGAGGCACTGCAGCTAAATCCCAGGCAGGGTCCCACCAGCATCATCACTTTGGAGCCAGGCTTTCGCCACCACAAAGAATGTGAAGGATTTGTCAAAAACATGTAGCCTTGGGGCACCTGGGTGGCTCAGTTGGTTAAGCGCCTGACTCTTGATTTCGGCTCAGGTCATGATCTCAGGGTCTGGATGTTGATCCCTGCCTGAGGCTCTGTGCTGGGCATGGAGCCTACTTAAAATTCTCTCTCCCTCTCCCGCTGTCCCCACCCCACCCCTGGCATGCACACACACACACTCTCTCTCTCTAAAAAACAAACAAAAAACATGTAGCCTCTACTTCTCACCCAAAAGAATGAGAGTGAAAAGAAGTAATCTTTCTCAAGTAATACTGAATTCTGGAGATATATTTGAACATTACTGTTGGGATGATGAACTCTTGGATTGTGGGTTGGTTGGTTATTTTGCTTGGTGAGAGGTGGGACAGGAGAGAAAATGAACTAACATTTCTGGGTGCCCACCATGTACCAGACATACTGTCACATGTCATCAAAATTCTGTGAGGCAGACAGCATTATCCCCATTATATGGTTTCAAAATGCAACTCAGAGACTAAGTAAATGATCCGCGGGCAACACGATTTAAGTACCACAGCTGGTATCCAAATCCAGGTCTTCCTGGCTTCTGGAGCCATAACTTTTCACTACACCAGAATATTTTCACAGCCTCAGGTTGTGCACATTTAAGTAGCCCTAGTAACAAGCACTATTTCTGAATGTTAGATTGAACATATCCATTACTCTCAACCATTCTTGATTTTCTTATAATCATTTCACATGAGTTAATAATCCGTATGATTTTTAAGGCCCATTGTAAAGCTTACCTTTGCATTAAAAAAAAAATCTCAGATGCCATTTAACACACACACACACACACACACACACACGAAGCAAATTGTTCCCTTTATCAGAATCACACCATATCTTGTAGCAGTTAAAGGAAATCCAACACTTACCTGTATTTTTTCTAATCTCAAAGCTGGGTTTTTTTTTCTGAACTTAAAATTTGTCGTAAATTTTTATGTAATATTTTATCCTTAAATTTCTCATAAATACTTAACCAAGGATGAATATTGTGGCATCAACAATGTTTATTTTAATACTTAAGTAAATGAGGAAAGTCTTCTAGTGATTGAAGACTCTAAAATGTATATTAATTTCATCCACATTCCTATAGGTAATCTGCCACATTCTAAAACTAGAAATATAATAAATTACCAAATGAGGAATTCAGAAAAATCAATCAACTTGACAAAGGTAAGAAAATGCATCTTGCATGACAGTGAGTGTAAAAATCTAACCTTTACAACAACAATGTTTGTGTGTTCCTAAAAGTAAACAGCATTTTACTTTAGGTTTTCTCCCTTTGATCTTTCTTTTCTGCTTAAACAGCTATGTTATGTTCATATTACTGCTAGCCACTGAAATAATCATGAATTTGTGACACCTTCTTAACTCTTCCTTTATAGCTCATTTTAATGTTACACTAAGACCACCTAAAAATATATTAGTTAAGGTCTGAGACATTCACATTCCCTGCAAGACCAATTAAAATTCCAATGAGGCTGACAAAACAATTAGCCTGGTAAAAATATTAACCTTTTGTTATTTTATGTATTTGAATGCATAGACCATGATAACCTGAAGGAAATTCCATGCGCTTCTTGTAGATCATAAAGTACAGTGGATACTGAAGCATCACTGTCTTTCTTGGTCTTTGTAGGATCAAAGTGGAGAAGCCACAGGTCATACCATAGAGACAACCAACATGAAGACACAAACAGTTGCATCATATTTTAGAGTAAGATATTAAATTATGGTGTGTTGTACTTAGGAATGTTATTGATTGATTGATTGATTTTCAAATAGGGGGAGGGGCAGAGCGAGATGAAGAAAGAGAACACTAAGCAGGCTTCACGCCCAGTGCAAAGCCTGATAGGGGCTTGAATTCATGACCCATAAGATCACGACCTGACCCAAAATCAAGAGTCAGAGGCTTAACTGACTGAGCCACCCAGGTGCCCCAGGAATGTTATTTGTTTTAAAAGAGTTACAAATCAAAAGCTAGTAATAAATATCAGGGTACTATTAGCAAAAGATAATTTTCATTGTATTCCATTTACTATTTATTAGATACAGAATATAGTAGAGAGTACTGTCAAAAACCTATGGATGGTTTGCTTTGATATTTTATCTATAAAATTATTGCATACTAAGTCAATCTTAATGGAAGTTTATACCTTGGTTAAATTTGTCCAAAGAACCAAATGCATTTGCACTAGAACAAAACCTGACAGAGTTTTTAATTCAGTGCTATGATAACTACCTATCACTTCTCCATCCCACTCCTAAATGATCTTGGGGTGGGCAAATGGGACAAGGCTGAGCATCCAAGTCCATTCCATAACTCCCTGCATATAGACAAGATGAAAACCTCAAAAGAAAAAGAACTGGTATAAGCATGGGGCAAGGAGAAGGAATACCAGGAAAACACAGTAACATGCCAAGAAAGTCAGCCACTGTGTCCTTAGCATAGGGTCAAGGTGACCTTTCTTACCTGTCTTCCCTGGACAATATGGGAGAAAAGGAAGATAAGAAGTACTTTACTTCCTCTGTGCTCTGAAGAACTCTAGATACCCCTGTCCTCGTTATTGGTGTTAGTTCTTATTTATCTCTTCTGATAAAATCATACTGGGGTGCCTGGGTGGCTCAGTCGGTTAAGTCTCTGCCTTCGGTCAGGTCATGATCTTGGGGTCCTGGGATCAAGCCCCACATCGGGCTCCCTGCTTGGCAGGGAGTCTGCTTCTCCCTCTCCCTCTCCTCTCCCCACCACTCATGCTGTCACTCGCTCGCTCTCTCTCAAATAAATAAGATCTTTAAAAACAATTAAAAAATAAAAAAATAATAAATCATATTAACCAGCCAATGAAAATGGAGAAAATACTAACTAAAAATTGAAAATTATTAATAGTATAATTTAAGGCGGGAGAAGGGGAGGAAATTAGGCTAAATTTACTATAAGTAAGTGTTCAGTGAGTAAATCCAGTTTTCTAACAGAATCATGAAATTCTTTTAAAGATAGCTGGGTAGTTTTATTAAATATTTTTTCAAGTCGTAAGCTCATAGCAGACAGTGTGTGCTTAATCATCTTTGAGTAGCACGGTAGTACGTTTATATGCTTACTCTCTCACATTTGCTGCTGGTACATTCACCTTTCCTCAAGACCACGGCAGAGCTGAATTACCAAGCGTATTTACAGACAGATTATCTTCCTTTTTTAAGTGAGCTATCCAAGACCAACATCAGTCCACTGTTGGTGACATCCAACACTGTGTGTATGTTTAAAACTCTAGTTCATAAAATCATTGTCCTCCTCAGGCTGAAGTGAAAAGTGATAGAAGATAATTCCATAGAGTATATAATGTATTTTTTTAAAGTTATTTTTCATTCTGCGGAGAATGAACGTAGTGGAACACCATGCCTTGGTTCCTAAGACAAACTAGTGCCGAAGTTGCAGCAGGCTCTTTCTCCGAATGCCAACGGCAAGTGTATCCCTTCCATACCTCCCGCGCCCAGCAGGTGCTTGCAGGACTACCAAAGGAATGACGGCTCACAGATAAACGTCATGAAAAGGGGGCTCCAAAGTGGCAAGCCCAGCTGTGTGAGGATCACATCTGAGTTTCGGTGCCCAAGAAGAAGCCGAGCAAATCCAAGGCTTTGTCACTTGCGTAATTCTGTATTTGGCTTGCTCTGGCTTTGTAACCATAGGCTTCTATGTTCCTCCCAACACTAAAATCCAACCGACACCAGCTGACTATGTTCATACATTCGTTACCTTGCCAGTAAATTGCAGCGCTGGTCTTTAACATGCTCATTTTCTGAGTTTCCACTTTTAGGTGAGCTGTGATTATTCTGTTATACTTAGTTGTCCTGTAATCGGCTACCGTTTTAATAAGCTGTTGCTGAACACACAGTTTTCCTATCTATGTGACTTTGAAAATTCTAAAATAAATAAGAAAATTATCAAGATAGAGCAGATTAGAGTACTTAAATGAATTTGCTTATTTTCATAACTCCTACGTCCTATATAGTAAACTGCTTTAACTTCTCATTTCTTATTTTAACCCAGGAGATGATCCTGACAGGCCTTGAAGTGCTTACTTTCATACTTTCTAAGGAAATTAATAGTATAAGCAAGAAGTTAAGTCGTATGCCTAAATATTATATATCAGCAAGCTTCCATGAAGGGGTATAATTACTTACAAACAAATTATTTGAAAAGTAATTTCATCTATTAATTAAAGTTGCCTTAAGAATGTACAGGCAACCTTTTAATAGCTAAGTTCCGAATTATTGCCCCTACATTTTTATGAGTAAATCAGTATTTTTAAAAATATGCTATAAATAAAATTTTCATTAGTACAGACTTTCCTCCATTGACTGTGAATTAATGTGAACATTTGTAAAATCCAGTTTTCAGAGGTTTTTCTCTTATAATAAAAAGAAAGACTTGCAAGCCCCTAAGTTTCTGTATGCTACGCTGAGAAATTTATTTTTTTTTTTTTTGCGTATTATAGTATTCCCTGATGGATTTGTTATCCAAAATGGTGGTGGGCCAACCTCACTTTGTCCGTTGCATCAAACCAAATAATGAACGTCAGGCAAGAAAATATGACAAAGAGAAAGTTCTCCTACAGCTTCGCTACACTGGAATTCTGGAAACAGCAAGAATTCGAAGGCTGGGATACTCTCATAGGATACTTTTCTCCAACTTCATAAAGCGGTACGTGGATTTCTTTTCAAGGTTCCAAGTACAGTTTATAGAGAAATTCATCAGAAGAATTACAGGAAACAAAATAGGAAAGAAAATTACTCAGCTGTTCTAGAACGGAGGCATTTTGTTTTTGCAAATGATTTTGCATTGAAAGAGAAGGTAACTGGGGCTGGAAGTTTTTGTTGTCAGCTGGGAGATCCGATGTGGTTGCATAGGATACCGGTCATGGGCAGGATGACTGAAAGGCCTAAGTTTCTGTACTGAGCACTTAGAGGATCTGGGTTCTCAACCCAGTGCTCATGCTGTGTGACCCTTGGGCTGTACCAGTGATTCTCAACAGGGGGAGTTTTTGCCCCTCAAAGAACGTTTGTTAATGTCTGGAGACATTTTTGGTTGTCACAGCTGCTGGGATGGGGGTTGCTGTTGGCATCTAGCTCATGGAGTCCAAGAGTGCTGCTAAGCATCTTATAATGCACAGAAAAGCCCCCCCACAGCGAATAATTATCCAGCCTAAAATGTTAACCATGCTGAGATCGAGAACCTCTGACCTATACTGAACCTCATTTTCCCCTCATTTAATGAATCTGTCATGACTGCCTGGTGGAATTGTGATAAGGATCAAATGAGACATTATCTCAGTAACAGTATTTAGAAAACAGTATTTAGAAAACAACAAATAACAGTATTTAGAAAACAGAAAGACTCAATTAGGTATAAGAAGTCCTTTTTAATATTTGAAATTAATGTAAAATGAATTGAGCTATATATTAAATATATTTTATAAAGTAATACATTTGTGATATAGAGGTTTAGTACCTTATATATTTAATATTTTAAACACCATGTTTCTGATATTTATCAATTCTATGATTACTATTAGCTGTGAAACTTGAAGCTTCAATCTTCCAAAGTATTACAATTTTCAGGTGAAAGCTAGCATTTGAGAAATTCCCTATAAATAACATTCTCTGGCCTTTTTCAGAGTGTGCAAATTAGGATTAAGAACAAAACAAAGTTTCTAATGCCCCCCCCCCAACAAAACAAAACAAAACATCATCTTGTCTAGTGTCAAGCATTCTTTCACTTGGGGTAACCAAGACCCTTACTAAATAAAATGAAAATTCTAATTATTTTTGCAGACTTTCATATATTCAGGTATCTATGGTAAGTTCTTTCCTTTTTTCCCCTTTGGCACCTGGCAAAGAAAAGAAAGGTATTAAAAAAAAAAAAACAGGTTTGAAAGCATTCAGGTATTCAGTAAGTAATTACTGCTAGCTTGTTTTTTAAGAAATAACTTTTAAAAGCTAGTAAATAAATACGTCATTCTGATTTATAATTGAGAAAAAAAGACAAGAAAGGTATTCGTTTTGAACATCTTGAAATGAAGAAAACCCTACCAGTTCTTCATGATGGAGAGCAGAGTTACACAAATATGGTGACTTCCATGATTGGCAAATCGTCTATGGTAGTTTAAGATAGACTTTAAAACCTCAGGCTGTAGGGTTCAGAATTAGAGCCAGCATCCAATCACTGACTTCCCTTCTCGCAAAGCAGACCCCATTTTATATCTAAAACTAAGAAATGAAAAATATTGGAATTTCTTATTGGCTATCAGTAAATTCTCCATTCTGTACATGAACGCAGAGAACCTAAAAATACTTGATATCAAGAAGTTTCAAATTTCAAATTAAAATCATAATGTGACCGATTTTCATGTTTTTTGCTTTTTAGAAGTTGATCTTTAACTTGCTTAAAAATTAATATAATATTACTATAATTACTATGGAATTTCAGTGACCTTTTCTTTAGGTACAAGGTACTGAGCTGGGGTGCCTGGGTGGCTCAGTTGGTTAAGTGTCTGACTCTTGATCTTGGCTCAGGTCTTGATCTCAGGATTATGAGTTCAAGCCTCATGTTGTGCTCCACGCCGGGAGAGTGCTAAGCATTGCAGAGGACAGCACATTTTAAAACTGGCTGAGCCTCAAGAATTAACAATCCATTTAAAATTACCAGAGTCATAGACATGGAAAGTTAATAAGCAGTGCAGAATAATAAATACCAAGATCCTAGGGAATAATATACACAGTGCAAGAGATCAGAGAAGAGCAAGATTATCTCCAGGAAGGCTGATAAGAGAATCAGGAAAGAAGGTTTAAACTAGAATCTGATAGTAGGTACAGTTTGTGGAAAAGACAGGAAAGGTCTTCTCAACATACTGTTTGGCGTGTCAAAAGCTAGAGGGACTTTGATTTGTCCGGATTAGCACAGCAGATGTTAGTGAAGTGACAGAAATTGACAGAAGATAAGATGGGATGAGATGGAAAGACTGATCAGGTTAAAATTATGTAGACAGAGCCTCGAATGCCATATTAAACTTATACTTTCAGTTATCCATGATTTTACAACATGGACAGTAAGGAGAACTAAACCTATTTTCTTGATGATATTGTAGTTGAAATTTGCCTATTTGGAAGGACAGAAGTGAGAATAAATTCGTGAATGTATTTCAAAGTCCCATGCTATATAGAATACCAAATTACTACATGATAAATGAGGAAGGGGAAAAACACTAAGTATACAAAGAACACGAGAATAGCTGTTCTGAATACAGGAAGTTCCAGAAATAAAAGGCTAAACCTTTTCTCCATCACTAATTTGAAAGCTGTCATCTAAATTGGCAAAGACTCTCAGGAGACAGAACAATTTGCAAAGGCCCTGTGGAGGTGTAAATAGGACTAAATCATTCTCCTCTGTCCTGCCTTAGCCTTTGACTTACCCTCCGTGTATGATGCAAAATTCATCAGATTCTTTGTTTACTCTGTTGTAGATAAACTCTTCCGTTTTGTGACAAAGAAATAATCTTAAGGGAAGATACACAACCTCAACTTACCTTGCCCAGGGTTTTTACTGTAGTTTTTTCAAATGAACCCTTATACTCAGAAGCCCCCGAAGTGAGCTCCGTTTTTCCAGTAGGCACCTGTCTACAGTGGTTTGGCTACCAGAGCTCTGACTCAAGCCGAACTCACTGAAGGCAGTAGTTTAGTGAAGTAGGTAAGTACATATGCTTTGAAGTCAGAAAACCCAAATTTTTGGGGGGAGCGAAAAAAAAGAAAGAAAGAAAAAGTCCAGAAAACCCAAATTTGGAAAAAAAAAAAGAAAGAAAAAATCCAAGAAAGAAAATTCTGTCACTATCGAAATGTGTGACCTTGTTCAAAATTACTTTGAGTAACTGCTATAAGCTTCAAGCCTCGATCTTTCTCATCTGCAAATAGGGATGATGGTAATAGTATCTACTCTATATGTGGTTATGAGCATTAAATGAAATAATGTATATGTAGTTTATTTCATAGAACCAAATGTCATTAATACATTTTAGTTATAATTATTTTCATTATTATTCTTGCCTCAGCCCCAAGCTCCCAAAATTACTTTGTACCTACAGTGCTGTGGTCTTGAATCCCACAACATAAACCATGAAGCTAGCCCATAAAAAAAAAACAAAGAAAAAGCCAGTATGTTGGTTTTAAAACAAGTCTTTAAAACAAAGGATGCAACAAAGCAAGGGTCTGGGGGCTTTCCTCCATAAAAGCAACTGGCCTACCTAGATGGTTATTTACCCAGCAAGTCCCAGAGGCTGGTCATTAGTCCTTCAGCAGACATTTAATTGAGCACCCATGGTGTTCTAGTCCTTGAAAAAAAGATTAACCCAAATCTTCACCCAAAAATTAATAAAAGAGCCTCTGACATTAAGAAACTCACAGACTGGTTATGGGAACAGGAAACTAATTATGTACATTATCATACAATGTAATATAAATTCCAGGGACAAGGGTGCTCATCTGCTGTTCACTGCTGCATCCCCAGCACTTAGAAGGGTCCCTAGCATATAGTAGCTACTCAATAAATATTTATCAAGTGAATGAAAGAATAGTGGACATTTTTAATATAAGTGTGCACAGGGCACTCTGAGAGCATGACATGGAGATAGTGGAAGGGAGGAAGAAAAAGGAAGACTTCTTAGAGTAGAAATTCAGATAAAGCAAAGAATCATAAAAGTAATATGTAAATATGTACTATAAATATCATATTTTAACTTGAAACATGAACATATATTCATTTTTCAACCTTTTGATAAGGCTCAATTTTTTTCTTTGAATAAAAGTCCACTAATCAGAGTTTATTGACTCTTTCTTACATAAGCTATTCATAATCCCTTATTTATGGTTTCCAGTTAATATTTCTTGAGATGAAGCAGGAAGTTAAAGACATTTGTGAAACAATCATAGAGCTGAATATTTCTTGCTTCTTAAGATTCTCCTCAACCCTTTGTAATAGCTTCATCCACATTTATTTCCATAGGGTTTAGACCACTTCTTTACGAAGTCTTACGAAAGCATTTGATGCAATTTTGTAGAAACAGCTCTCTGGCTTTTTTCACTCATAGTCCATCAGTTTATGTAATATGGGTTTTCTTTTAAGATTTTATTATTTATTTGAGAGAGAGCACAAAAGCGGGGTGAGGGGCAGAGGGAGAAGCAGACTCCCCGCTGAGCAGGGAGCCCAACGCCAGGCTCGATCCCGGGACTCCAGGATCATGACCTGAGCTGAAGCCAGACACTTCACCGACTGAGTCACCCAGGTGGCCCTTCGTAATATGTTTTTGAACCTGGTCACCTGAAGTGCAGGTGTAAACAGGTTTGGCAGCAAACACAGCTCGCCAGGCAGGAGCGGAAGCACACAGGCACCCGAGTGAGAGCCACCACCCGTGAGGTCCAAGTGTGCGGTGGACCCCAGTCAGTGCATCCACCCAGGGAAGGAGAATGTCAGTTAACCCACTTAGTCTATTCATTAAAGATACATTAAGGAGAGTTTCTAGGATACTGAAAGAGTGAGTCTTCCTTAAAGGAGCAAGCCGTGAGGATGAAGGACGTGCAGACAGAGAGATTAACACATACAAAGGCATGGAGGCATGAGCAATCATGGCCTTTTGGCATAATTTTAAAGAGCTTTTATAACCAGAGCTCAAGCTGTGCATGGAAACTAGCCAAGGTGAGGTTGGAAAGGCAGGCAGGGATACGGAGGAGGAGGGAGCTTTCATGCCCATCTTCATATATGTCAACTCCTTTTAAATGACTGCTTTTTGGCAGGTGTGACCTTTGCATTTCCAACCTTTCTTCTGCTCTCCAAATTACATATGTTTTGTGCCCAGCCTTTGAAAGCACCTGTTTTTGCCATCACGGCTTAGAACTGGAGATGTTCTTGGAGACTTTCAAGTCGGGAAAGAACATGATCAGATTTTCATTTTATTAAGACAATTCAGACAGAGCTAGGAGAGGGAAGCAGGGTGGACATGACCAGTTGGAAAGCAATTAATGGAAGGCAGGATGAGAAGAGATGACAAGTAGGTCAAGGCAATGACAGTAGGAATAGAGAGAACGAAATGGATTTCGGAGCGGTTTTTAAGCTTGTTGGATACACTGAATGGAGACTAGGGAAGAATGTAGGATGACACACAGATTTCTAGCTTTATCACCTTTGAAAAGGGGTTGATATCATTCACAGGGGTAAGAATTAGCAGAGGAGAGGGAAGGTGATGACTTGCTGAGTTTGGAGTGCCTGTGGTATGAGCAGGTGGTGTGCAGAGCAGGCAGTCAGAGGTGATGTGTTTAGAGTTCGTGTAAAGAGGGCAGAAGATGAAGATTCAGGACTCATCCACTGTAGAATGGTTGGAACTCTGCGTGTAGACGAGACACCTGTGGGGAGAGCTAAGAAAGAAACGGGACATTGAGAACACTAGTATTTGAGCATCAAGTCTAAATATGAGGCATGTCAGGAGACCAATAGGGAGGAGAAGCCGGGGAACAAGGTGGGATGCAATCGTGGGGACACTCAAGTCAGAGAAAGGGGTCAACGATATCCAATGCTCCAGAAAAAACACTTAGGATTAGGATGGAAGACATCCCTTTAGATTTCATCACTAAAACGTCTTATGTGATGAAATAAGAGTCCCTCTTACTATGTGACTAAATCAGATTCCAGGAGCTGCAGAGCAATGGGAAGTGGAGAAATAGAGACAGTTATTTTAAGCAATCTTTCAACTGATCTGTAAAGCTAGTGGGAGACAGAGAATCATTTCAGGTGAGACAGATGGAGAGGGTTTGTTTTGTTCTAAATGGAAGGAGCCAGAAGAGAGAAAAGGGATTGAAAATACATGGAAGAGAAGAGGAGGAGGAGGTGGCATCTAGAACACAGGCAGGTGGAGGGTGGAGATCTCCTCCTCTGAAGAAGGGATCTGTAGCTGGGGAAGAGGTCAGTAGAACTTGCATCTGGTGACCTCTGGTAAAGTAGCAGACCAGCTTATCTGCTGAGAGCAGTGCAGAGGGCAGAGGAGAGAACAGGGCAGGAGAGATTAAATAGTTGTGAGGATTGAGTGAGGAATGTGGTCGTGGACACCAGTCAGGATTCTGGGTGTCTTTGTGGGCCAGGCTAACTCAGGAAACAGCGGGGTCACAGGGGAGCACACTTTGAATGAACAGTGATTTTCTCTAGCAGGTTTCCAAAGCCCAACAGGAGGGCAGGGAACAATGACTGGGTGGTTCAGGTTTGCAAGTTTGCAGAGCATATGTAACAAAAGAACAAGAGGGAGAGAAGGAGTCCAAGATGGCGGAAGAGTAGGAGACCTTAGTTTCATCTGGTCGCAGGAATCCAGCTAGACAACTACCAAATCATTCTGAACACCTGTGAACTCAACCGGAGACCTAAGAAAAGGATAGCTGCAACTCTACAAATAGAACAAGAGGGAGCTCACTAAGGGCTGCTCGTATGATGAACCATGAGATCCTGGCGGGCTCTGGAAAGAAGAAAAACCAGGAG
Organism: Neomonachus schauinslandi; assembly: GCF_002201575.2. Classification (NCBI taxonomy): domain Eukaryota; kingdom Metazoa; phylum Chordata; class Mammalia; order Carnivora; family Phocidae; genus Neomonachus; species Neomonachus schauinslandi. The sequence continues at coordinate 113,570,507 of NC_058407.1, read as the reverse complement.
ATAGTTGGGAGGATGAGAGGGCAGAGTAGCTCCTCAGTCACAAGGTGTCCACAAGCAAGTCTAGTCCTCAAGTTGGCAGGCCTGAAGGATGAGGGCACGCTAATGGGCCCCCCCTCCCGAGGTTATTTGCACAGGCAGCAAAAACTATGATCATCACATCTTTCTAGACCATTCTAGGCCAGGATTCTCCAAAGAACCTAACAGAAACTGGTTCATCTGCACACTTAACAGGATGACACTTGGTGGAGCTAGAATATGTTCTTAGAGGTTTTATCTACGGGCTCATTTTTAGATGAAGAAATTGGTACTTAAAGAGGTTCCCTGATGTGTCTAAATTTACACAGGTAATTAGTCAAGATCAGAACTCAGTTCTCCTGACCATCCTACCCCAGTCTTCTGCACACCATGGCCTCTGTTTGGAAATTCAAAACCTACCAAAACTCAATGCTTTGTCTCCTCTGGACTGGCAGGTCAATCTTGCACCAAGAAATTAAAAATAAGGGAGTGTAGAAAACTGCCTTTTTTGCACAAGATTGTTGACCAGGGTAAACCAGTTTTTCTTCCTTTCATTCACCTGGTCAGCTTGAAAAACTTAGGGCCTATTTCAGTTCTCTCCTGCATTAACCCCTTACTTGCTTCCTCTCCTCAGTTACATGTATTAAACCAATAGAGAAAATCTCCAGGGAGAGACACAGTGTAACTCAAGGAAAAATAGCGATAGAAGGCATATATACAGTGGTGGGAGGTTCGCAGAGAATTTAACTCCTTCATCCAATTTTAAGATCAGCTTCCAACGTTTTTGTGAAGGTGAAGAAAAGAATAAAATCTTTCCCTCTGCTTCTTCCCACTGCAGTCCTTCTGCTTTTAGTACCCAGAGAAAGGTTGCTTTTTTAAAAATACTCAACTAGGATTCCTGGGTGGCTCAGTCATTTAAGCATCTGCTTTCGGCTCAGGTCATGATCCCAGGGTCCTGGGATCCAGCCCCTCATCAGGCTTTCTGCTCATTGGGGGTCTGTTTCTCCCTCTCCCTCTGCCTGTCACTCCCCCTGCTTGTGCTCATGCTCTCTCTCTCTCTCTCTCTGTCAAATAAATAAATAAAAAATCTTTTTAAAAAAATACTCAACTAATTTTTTTTTTTTAGTGATGGAGTTTTTGTGGGGGATTTCAGTGGTAAGTGTTGAAAAGTAATCACTAAACTGAGAAAATAGTGCTCAAATTTACACAAACAGACCAGTCCAGATTTTTGTCAGTCTACTTTAGAGTTCTGAGAATGCCTGCAGGGTCCTCTGCATTAAGTCTGGGAGTCTCTTCCTGCCCTACACAGAGCTGTCGAGTGTCCACCAGGCTACTGAGGTGTGGAACCTTTGTGAAATACTAACCAGCCCTTTCTCCCGCTTGAAGGTACCATGTTCTCTGCTACAAGTGGAACGAAGAGCCCCCAGTGAGCCCTGACACCTGTGCCGCCATTTTGGAAAAAGCTGGTCTGGATAACTGGGCTCTTGGAAAAACAAAAGTAATGTTTTCATGTAATTTTCAAGAAAAAAACAATTAACAGTTGTGTTGGATTTACTGAGAATTCTAACATTTTACAGTGCTTGAAAATATTATGGCTTTTTCGTGTTACAGAATCTCTAGCTTAAAATAGAGGATTAAGTTGATAAATTTATAAAGGTTTTCTTCAGCAAAATGAAACACTTTGTTGTCATAAAGGTTTCTTTTAAGAAATTCAAGAAAAGTTTCTCTTGAAGATTTATCCAAAAAAAAAGATGAAATTTAGAGTGAGTATAGTATTGAAATAGTATTCCAATTTAGTATTGGAAATAGTATTGAAAACATACTGACATATTTTATCTTTATCACCACCAAATATAGTCAGTAAATAATCAGAATATATTAATATATATTAATATCATATAATGTACAGAATATATACTGCAGAGAATCATAATCAACTGGATCATATTGATCTAATTTTTTCTTCCTAATTCTCAAATCTACTTCTGTTGTAAATTTGAAATTTATTTGGAGCAAACTGTTCACCATTGTTAGTAGACTTGCTGTATGTATTTGGAGATCGGTGTGTTTATGTATTAGACTTGAGACCTGAGAGATCTTGGCTTATTTAGTCCCTTAGAGAATGAAGTAATAAATCATAACAAATTTTGAATTTGGAAGTAAGACAGCTGGCTGCTTGGAGAAAAGATGTAGTAGGCTTCTCAGACATCCTCCAGCATGACAAAATGGGGGGTAAGGAAATAAAGAGGGTACCAGGTCTCGGGGTTGCACTGAACAAATCACTGGGGGAGGATGGAGAAAAGAGCCAATCTAAAGAAAAGAAGTACCCAGAGATTGACCACTCAAAATAATCACTGTCAGCCCTACCACAGACCTACAGAGTTGGAAACAAACTTCCACATGAGTTATGTCTCTGGGTGGAACATGCCAGAGAGAATTTTCACAATGTTCACATAAGAAGTTACTCCCGTAACAATTTAAAGGATTTAAAAAATAAGTTTATCTTAGGCTGAGTGCCCTACGTATTCAGTAATCCATATTTCCCTCAGTATTGAGTAAGGGGAGATGTGTGTATTTTATTTACATCATTTTCTTTTAGATGATCACAAAGATGAATTTCGTCAGGCTGAAATCTCATGATTTATGGTCTGAAACACATGCCTGACTTCCAATGGAGTTTTCACTTGTAAAAAGGCCCTTTGCGGTTCCAGTTCTGCATGGTATTTAAGTAGCATTTTAAAGCTATTTGTATTTTTCCACTTCACCTTTTCCAACTCATTAAGATGGATAAAAGTATTCAATACAGAAACATTTCTAATGCTGTGCAAACTAAATAAATAAATAAAAAGATGACCTTTTTAAACAGACTGAATTTTAAATGAATTGTCAACAGTAGAATGGACTAAATATTAACATGTAGAATCCCATAGAAATTAAAACTAAATTCAATCAAAACCTGTAATGCTAAACTGTTTGCCTCTGGTGCCAAGCTTTCAAGTAATGGAACTAACTTTCAGTGTTTCCAGTTCTTATGACTCAGTTGTTACATTTGAATTGAAGTAACTTTCTTAGTAGATTCAACAGACTCTCTTTTAGGTGACCTTTATTAGTAAATGTATTAAAAGAAAAACAAAATCTTCGTATTTCCTGGGGGAGGTGGAAAACTCTTAAATGAGAACCACTCCAGGCCTTCAGGCTCCTGCATTTCCCCGATTCATATTATTCTAGAATGATTGGAAGTCAGCCCTCCTTTCCCCATGCTGGCCACAGGGTCTAGTGAGAATGTTGTTAATTCCATCTGGAGCCATCTCTCTGCGTTATTCCCCTTAGGAGCCCCCGAGGGACAATGTTCCTGCCTTATTCACCTTTGTATCCCCAGCAGATAAGTACATAACAGCAGGTCTCAATAAATGTTTGATGGATGAATCACTATAGCTGTAAGTGTCCTCTATCTTACAACTAGATTTGTAAGATCTTTAACTTTGGGAGATACAGTTGTTAAGAGACATAAAAATTAGCTTTTAACAGAGTATATGATGCTAAAACTTCGATAAAAGAGCTGAACATCCTCCATGCTTATTGGCCCATTCCACAAAATCTGTTGTAAATAACAGTATGATTGCTAAACGGTATTCCTTCTCGAACAGAGGTTTCCTTCAAGAATAAAAATCCGTAATGTTATAGCAAAATCCAGGCCAAAGAAGCAAAAGATAGTGATGCCCAAAATCTAAAAATATTTAGAATATAGTCTGTTCTGCAAAGCGTAGCGCATGACGTGTTCACATTTGTGTGTCATCATTTTATTCGTATTTTATTTTAATTCTTTTAATTCAGGTGTTCCTGAAATATTATCATGTGGAACAGTTAAATTTAATGCGAAAGGAAGCCATTGACAAGCTTATTTTGATTCAAGCCTGTGTCAGAGGATTCTTGTATTCAAGAAGATACCAAAAAATACAGGAGAAGAGGAAAGAGAGCGCTATAATAATACAGTCAGGTAATCACTCAGGTGGTCTCACAGTGTAACAAAACATGTTACATTTAGAGATGGACATAAAATCTAATCTTATATACAAACCTCCATTCTTACATAGCTTTTGTGTTTAATTCCAAACTCTGTCACGTTGATATTTTTTCTATACCAAATCTAAATCAGATTGTTTTAGTGATGGACACTTTTAATATTTGAATGTTTTGCTTTAAATAAAATAATTCAATTTTTCAATTTTCTGTCAGGCTTCAGTGAAACACAGTTGACCTATTGTGCAAGATACAGCAAGTGATTGAATGAATTATAGATCGCAGGAGTCATATTATTATAATCAATTGAACAATAACATTTTTCCTACTTTATTCCAAAGGTTACACTTGCCGTAATTTTTGACCACTTGATTAAATCTCATTTTGGTTAAAGGGCATCCATTTCTTTCTGTTAGCTGTAGGGAAATAATATTTATAATCATACTTCATAATTTTTATTAAAACGTATCAATAGACTTAAGATTTCACTTTCCATTTTTCTATGAGAAACTAAATTTAGAACCTGGCATGGTTTAATACAGTATCTTTCAAAATGTGTTGATTGGACTTCCATAGTAAAAACTATATTTTACTCTGTAACCTGATATACATTCATACTACAAGCAATGCACTCTGATGTTCTCTATTCTGGCTTATCCCACTTCGTTTTTAGATGCTGGATTTGGCCCACTAAATCGATTTTATAATCCACTGTGAATTTGCAGCCTGCCTTCTGAAGAATGGCTGACATGGTGGGCAGAATAGTTGACTAACATTTGAAAGATTCATGTTCTAGTCGCAGGTCTGCCCATTCAGAATGGTTCATCTCTTTGGGGATTTTAAAGCCCTTAACTTCTCACTGAAACATCACAATGCAAATCCCTATAATTTGGGATCAAATTCTTTATCCACAATTCCAAAATTTATGAAACACTGAAGAAAAGGTTTATCATAACTCATCTGGCAGTGAAACACAACCTAATATTTATAGTCCTTTATCATCGCCTGTAGTAAAAATAGGTTTTTTGGAGAAATATTCATGTTTTTTATTATGGGATGTTGCCCTGGCATGGGGAATGTTATAGGATATATGTTATTTGCTCTGAACTACCTTTATAAAATAAAAAGTTTAAATCTGAATTCTGAAATACATCTGGCTCCAAGGATAATTGGCCAAAAAGTCCGAAACATACACTTAGATAATAGGGGCTTTCTCTCACAAATAGCTGAAGTAATTAACAGCAGATTTTAAGCAAATGAATACATTTTGTCTTTTTCATCAGCTTAGCTAATCTCTTTCATTTCAGTTTCATCCCCAGACTCTCCTTAATACAAAAGGCGCTTTAGTTATTTTCTTGCTATAACTTGTCATCTAGAAGAATCTTGTTAATGAACAATATTTTTTAATGAACAATATTTTCAATGAACATGTTCTATTTGGAGTCTTTAATTTTCCTCTTTGACATTGATGGTCAAAAAAAAAATGTTTCTATTCACTTAAGTAATGTTTTTTTTCTTTATTCTAATTAACACTACCCCGGGCCTTATATGTTTCAGCTGCAAGAGGACATCTAGTCAGGAAACAAAGGAAAGAAATTGTTAACATGAAAAACACAGCAGTAACAACCATTCAGACCAATGATCAGGAATTTGACTACAAGAAAAACTTTGAAAATAAAAGGTATAATGATGTTCATTCTTATACCATTTTGACATTATACATTTCTTCAAATCTGTGAAGTCAAAATAAAGTTCAGTCTTTCTTGCACCTAATCAGGTTCCTAATACTGATCCATTAAATGTCAGTGAACACCCAGTGGCCACTGTTGTGTTCTTTATCCTGTTTGGGAGTTCATTGGCATTTCACACTGATGATCACCCTTTCCTTCTACAGTTTTTTTTTCTTCCTAGGCTTCTGCCAGATTGCTCTTTACATTTTGGCTCCTAATTCTAAGTATCCTTTGCTAATTCCTCCTCTTCTCCCCATATTTAAATCCTCCTTCACATCTAAATATCATCATCTCTGGGCTCTCTCATTCATTCCCATGGCCTTAATAGCCAATATGCCATTAACTCCTAAACTATAATCCAGTCTTCAAAACATGGCACTTTGCCCTTTCTTCTCTTGAGCCTTCATATAATATTTCTAAGTGCATATTAGCAGATCCTCCTGAATTCATTCATACAGAAGGTTTTATGCTAAGCTGTAGGGACACGTAGATAAATAAGACAAAACCCTGATCTTAAAAATTGCTCATAGAATCATGGAAAGGAAATATAACCAATAAATACATGATTCAAGAAACACAAGTTAACTCTGCTATAAAAATATGCAAAGGGTGCAGTAGGGACATGGATCTCGGTAGGGATTAAGGGAAGGGATGTAAGTATGTAGATTTTGTCTCATTGATAAAACTTGAATTGATGGAAAGATGAATAAGTTGTATCTCCTTGTAAGAGATAAAGATCATTCCATATCATGCAGCCATCAAAAGGAATGAAATCTTGCCACTTGCAAGACGTGGATGGAACTGGAGGGTATTATGCTGAGCGAAATAAGTCAATCAGGGAGGGCGCCTGGGTGGCTCAGTTGGTTGGGCAACTGCCTTCAGCTCAGGTCATGATCCTGGAGTCCCAGGATCGAGTCCTGCATCGGGCTCCCTGCTCAGCGGGGAGTCTGCTTCTCCCTCTGACTCTCCCCCCTCTTATGTGCTCTCTCTCTCTCTCTCATTCTCTCTCTCAAATAAATAAATAAAATCTTTAAAAAAAATAATAAGTCAATCAGAGAAAGACATGTATCATATGATCTCACTGATATGAGGAATTCTTAATCTCAGGGAACAAACTGAGGGTTCCTGGAGTGGTGTGGGGTGGGAGGGATGGGGTGGCTGGGTGATAGACATTGGGGAGGGTATGTGTTATGGTGAGCACTGTGAATTGTATAAGCCTGTTGAATCACAGACCTGTACCTCTGAAACAAATAATACATTATATGTTAAAAAAAAGAAGATAGTAGGAAGGGAAAAATGAAGGGGGGGAAATCGGAGGGGGAGATGAACCATGAGAGACTATGGACTCTGAGAAACAAACTGAGGGTTCTAGAGGGGAGGGGGGTGGGGGGACGGGTTAGCCTGGTGATAGGTATTAAAGAGGGCACGTTCTGCATGGAGCACTGGGTGTTATACACAAACAATGAATCATGGAACGCTACATCTAAAACTAATGATGTAATGTATGGTGATTAACATAACATAATAAAATTTAAAAAATGTAAAATAAAAAAAATTTAAAAAAAAAGAAATTTAATGATGATATAATACTGTTATTTAATATACATTCCATAGTCAAGTTCCCCGATTGTCCTAATATTCTATATGGCTGCTTTAAAAAATCTAGCATCCAAAGACAATACATTACATTCAGTTTTCACATTTTTAAAGACTTCTTTAAGGAAATTCCCAAGCTTTTGTGTGTGAGTGTGTATGTGAGAGAGAGAGAGAGAGAGGGAGTGTGTGTATGTGTGTATGTATATGTGTGTGAGTGGGTGTATGTATTTGTAAATGCGTGTGTGTGTGTGTGTTTTATGCCTTTCACATTTTTAAAATGTCCCAGGTCAGATGCTTGGCAGAACATCCAATTTGCAAATGCAGGATGGGCTTATCTGATTTCTGCCTCCTGACTAGATTCAGGTGAGCCGTTTTTGGCGGGAGTACTACATTAGTGATGCTGTGTCCTTTTTGGTGCATCGCACCAAGATGTCATGATGTCAGCATGTGCCATCATTCATGATGTTAAGGGAGACACATTTTTTTTTAATTTTATTATGTTATGTTAATCACCATACATTACATCTTTAGTTTTTAAGGGAGGCACATTTTAAAGTCGCTTTGGTGAGAAGGGTCATTTCCTGCTGGAAACCCAGGCTGGAGATGGATTTCCCGTTGAGGAATAAAATGCCTTGTAAAAAAAAAAGAGAGAGAGAGAGAGAGATAAAGATCATTCCAGCCCCAATCCCAGGACCCTTGTCTTTTTTTTTTTTTTCCTCCAAATTTATTGGGACTGAATTGACATATAACATTGGGTCAGTTTAAGGTGTACAACATGATGATTTGATACACATATATATTGTGAAATAATTGCCACGGTAAAGTTAGCTAACATTTCCCTCACCTCAGTAATTACAACTGTGTGTGTGGTAAGAACATTTAAGAACACCTCCCTTAGCAACTTTCAAGTCTATAATACAGCATCATTAATAGTCACCATGCTGTATATTAGATCTCAAGAACTGATTCATCTTTTTAAAAATTTCTGCTTCGTTGAGGTTTTTACATATAAAATTAATGATTTACAGATAAAATTCTAAGATATTTGAAGTATGCATCATGATGATTTGATATATGTATACATTGTGAAAGGATTTCCCCATTTAATTCATTACTACATCCATCACCTTACATAGTTCTTTTTCATGCATTTTTGGTGAGAACATTTAAGTTGTACTCCCTTAGCAAAATTCATTTCTACAAAACAGTGATTACTCCCATGTTTTAGCATGGGATCCTCAGACCTATTCATCATATAGCTGGAAGTTTATATCGTTTTACCAACCTCTCCCTATTTCCCCCACCTAACCCTTTTACAACCGCACCTCTCTGTTTCTGTGAGTTTGATTTTTCTTTTCTTTTTCAGATTCCACACATTAGTGATACTATGCAGTATTTTTCTTCCTCTGTCTGGTTTATTTCATCCATGTTATCAAGAATGGCAGGATTTCCTTCTTTGTCGTGGGTGAATAATACTCCATTGTATATATATACCATACCTTCTTTATCCATTCATCCATTAATGGACACTTAGGTTATTTCCATCTCTTGGCTATTGCGAGAAATACTGCAATGAACATGGAAGTGCAGAGATCTCTTAGAGATAATTGTTTTGTTTCCTTTGGATATACTACCAGAAGTCAGATTGCTGGTATTGCTATTTAGTTTTTTGAGGAACCTCCATATTGTTTTCCGTAATGGCACCAATTTACATTCCCACCGACACACAACATTCTCATTGCGTAAGGATTCTCTTTTCTTCACATGTTCACCAGTACTTGTTTTCTTTTGTCTTTTGTGATAATAGTCATTCTAACAGATGTGAGGTGATATCTCATTGTAGTTTTGATTTGCATTTTCCTGGATGATTAGTAATGTTGAGCCCCTTTTCATGTACCTATTGGCCATTTTCGTATCTTCTTTGAATAATGTCTGCTCAGATCCTCTGCCCATTTTTAAATCAGGTTGTTTTTTTTCTATTGGGTTGTACGAGTTCTTTATATATTTTGGATATTAACCCTTTATCAGATATATGAGTTGCAAATATTTTCTCCCATTCAGTTAGTCGCCTTTTCATTTTATTGACGGTTTCCTCTGCTGCACAGAAGCTTTTTCATTTTATGTAGTCCCACTTGTTTATTTTTGCTTTTGTTGCCTTTGCTTTTGGTATCAAATCCCAAAAAACAAACAAACAAAACCATTACCAAGACCAAAGTTAAGGAGCTTACCACCTACATTTACTTCTAGGAGTTTTATGATTTCAGGTCTTATGTTCAAGTCTTTAATCCATTCTGAGTTGATTTTTGTAGTAGTGTAAGATAGGAATTCAATTCCATTATTTTGCATGTGGCTGTCTAATTTCCCAACACCATTTATTGAATAGACTATCCTACCCCCATTGTATATCCTTAGCTCTTTTGTCATAAATTAATCGACCATAAATGTGTGTGTTTATTTTGGGCTCTCTATTCTATTCCACCGATCTTTTTTAAAATGCCAATACCACACTGTTTTGATTACTATAGCTTTGTGATATAGTTTGTTTATCTTTTTCTCATTAATTGTATTCTGACTAGTATAGGCATTCTCTGGGGGTATTATGAAGGTATTCAAAATACTAGTATAAGGCACTCATTGAAATTATGGGTTCTTGGTACCCCATCTAATTCTCTGGTCCAATGTTGTTATGCCTCTTGCATAAACCCAAAGATTCTATCGTAGGCCTAGGAAGTAGCCAGGGGAATTAGGAAATTTGAGTTCCGGTAACTTTTTCCAAGTTCAACTTCAAGACAGGTCCTTCTGTACAGATTGCAAAAGACCAAAACTCTCTCCTGGCTTTCCTGAGCCAAAATAAAAAGTTTTTGGCAAAACACCCACAAGTAGCATGTCAGGGTATGTCAGGGTATCAGGTTATGACTTTTTCACTGTACCTTAGCACCCTTTTCAGGCCATACTGCTTTTGTGAGGGTTTTGTCCTCACCAAAAGAAAAAAAAAAGGCTATGTGGCTTTAAAAAAAAAAAAAAAAAGCTGTAGAGAAGATGTTATCTTCAAGATAAGGGAAAATCACTTTGGAAGGATATCGGTAAAGTAACAACTGTGCAATTTTCGTCAACATATTATATGATCATGAACTGTAGCAGGGACACTGCTTCCCTTTAATTTTGTACAATATTCCCTGTGATCAGCAGACTTCGAGCTTATGAAATACAGCACATCAGCCTAGTGAACGTACGTTGCTTGCTAGTCTCAAATTTAGGCATATTTTCCACAACCTCTCCTCACTGTAGGTACTTCCTTTTGAAAAAGACATGTTTTGAAGTGATGAAATTCCCAGGATTTTGATGCCTCATTAGGTGAAAATACGCTAGGATATTTCTCATCCTAAGTTGGAACTGGTTTTATCATTATTTGAGCAGCCACCAGAAAGAACATTTGGGGAGCACTTGATTAATGTGACTTGAGAAGTTCTTACTCTGAGCTTTTTTTGCCCCTTTACTGTTGTCCCAACACCATGTAGCATGTAGCTATAGCCAGAAGAGGTAAGTAAGCTCCAGTTTAGTATCATATATTCAGATGCAATCTGTTTTACACAGGGAATCTTCTGTGAAGAAACAGACAGAAAATGCAGTTTCTACTAATGAAACAGTCATTCCAGCTCCAAACAATAAAGAAAGTACCTCTGTAGTGAAGACTTCTACTTTCAAAGCTGAAGAGGAAGGCACTCTGGCCATTGGAAATAACAACAGAGGATATCAAACTCAGAAAAAAGTGAATAACATGTTTGAGGAAGAGGCTAAGCAAGAACCACATCTAGTGGGGGACCCTTGGGCAGAAGGACACTCCCAAAAGAAGTATATGAAAGACCTGGAAGAGAACAGTAAGATAAGGAAAGTGGAGAAGGAGGAAACTGTGGTCCAGAATTACTACCAGAGGTATGCAGAGGAAAGGAATTCTGAAGAACCCAAAGCAGCATATCTAGAAAGGAAGACCCTATCAGAAAGGCCAAGCTACCCAGGACTTTGGTCAGCGGAGAATGAGACAAAGCAGCCTTCTTTTAGAAAGACTTTGGAACCTAGTCTTAGCCAAAAGTCAGTCTATCAAAACACAAATAGCAAGGAAAAGGAAAAGAAGACATCAGTAGTGACCCAGAAGGCACCAGCCTGCAGCCAGCAGAGATGCCATCTGAGGCCGGGGACGGTCCGAGAGAGGCAGGCCGAAGCAAGAGTCCGAGCTCAGGAAGAAGACAGATCAGCAGTGTTCATTCAGAGCAAATACCGGAGCTACAAGAGGAGGCAGCAATTAAGGAAGGACAGGGTGTCTTCTTTTAAAAACCAAAAGATTATTGCAACACCGACCGATGTAGCAAGAAATACTCATGATCTGTATTCTTATCCCACAAAACATGAGGAATCCTGTAATTCCAGGACAAAGAATGACAAAGACCCAAAAACAGTTTTAGAGAAAGAAGCATGTGATTTGGCCATCTTTTCAAAACAGGTATGTAAATAAACAGATTTATTTATTAGTAGAAGTCTCTGGGAACTACACAGTAACTAAAGTAAACCTATAGTTCTCTGATAACTGATATGCTGTTTCATCTGTTTTTATGAAACAATGTGCCGTAAGAAATACTGTAAGATATGATAGAAATCTTGTGTAGTAAGGAGACTAGTAGTCATCAGTTTATACAGCTTACTAAAATGCTCACATTTGACAATGCAAATTTCCATATCTGACATCTTTCATTATAAAGGAAAAAGAAAGTTTTATAAATCCTTTGAAGTCTATGCTTTTTCTGCCCCAAATTTTGAGCAGACATCACTAGGTGTCAAAATTAGGCATGTAGCCATACTCAGACGTATGTGCAATGAAGATGAAAATCTACATGTTATGTCATGACAATGAGGAACCATAAAGAAAACCCACAAAGAAAGATTCCCTGTTGGAGAATATCTTGTGCCATGAGTAGGCATGTTTCAGCTGTTTCTAGAAGGGGGCAGATGGCTTTAGGGCTTCTCATGGGGTGTGCATTGAACACTGATAAATCAGTACTCTGGAGGGAGACCACAGCGAGCAGCTCCTGGAAATGCCAATTCCAGATCTTGCTTTCTGTCTAGGTGTTTGGCCTTAAGAAAATCACTTTGTATGTGGGCACCTTTATTTTCTTTTATGTAAAATGAAGGATTTTAACTAGATGACCCCTAAAATGCATATTATAAGTTAATATGCATTATCAGGATAATCAATAGCATATAAAATCATGGAAGAAATATCATTAGGGGCGCCTGGGTGGCTCAGTCGGTTAAGCGTCTGACTCTTGATCTCAGCTCAGGTCTTGATCTCAGGGTTGTGAGATCGAGCTCCACATCAGGATCCATGCTGGGTGTGGAGTGTACTTAAAAAAAAAAAAAAGAAGGAAGGAAGGAAAGAAATATCAGGAAGGAAGGAAGGAAAGAAGGTAGGAAGGTAGGAAGGAGAAAAAGAGAGAGAGGGAGGGAAGGAAGGAAGGAAGGAAATCTCATCATGAGTTAGATCAAAGAGGGATTGCCTAATACTCGTGGGTCCCTAAACTCTGCTTTTTGTCTCTGACAGTGGCTCGTGGACACCTCTTTCATGTTACAGGTGTGACCCAAACATCTCCAACTTCTGGCTGTTCCTAGAGCTCTTCCAGCCCCCTCCTGTTCTATTTTTTTTAAGCACATGGAAATAGAGAGTTTAATATACATATGGTCCTTCCTTTCCTTGGTGCATGTGTTTTCTCACACTAAAGACCAGATTGGAGATTTGAATCCTGACCTGCTTTACGTCAGAGACGTTGAGGAGATACAGAATTACCAAGTCATCTCCCTAGAGCTGGCTAATAATGTCGCGGGAGTAGATTCAGTGCTCCACAGGGACGAAGCTAGAGGCAGAAAAGCAGGGGCCCCACGTGCAACCCAGCAGGACAGCTGTGTTAACGGAGCCAGATGCAGCCCAGACGGAGGCAGAGGGGCCAGATGGAAAGGGAGGAACCAGAGGAGAGTGGCCTGAAGTGAGGCTGAGAACACTGGAAAGGAGAGGTTGGGGTTAACCCAATCCAAGGCAACAGAGGGGTTCTTCGGACTAAATGGCTACAGAGTGTTAGGGACAGAAGCCAGGTCTCAGGAACTCTGGGAGGAGTTGATCAGGACAGAACATTCACGTAGCATGACATGTTTGGCAGGTTTAAATGGAAAATGTGAGGAGATGCGCAAGTGGCACAAAGTGGGAGGAGGCTTGGTCAGGGGAGGACTTTTCCAGACCCTCGGTTTTCAGACCAGGGTCAGGGTGGGTTCTGGAGAAAACATATGTGAGAGTCCCGGGACCGTCAATCAGGCAGTTGCCAGACCCCGGGGTACCTGTGGAGCCCTCTGAATTCTTTTCCTTGATTTAATCTGACACATGACCTTCTTTTTAGATATCAAAGTTATCTGAAGAATATTTCATTCTGCAGAAAAAACTGAATGAAATGATTTTGTCACAGCAACTGAAGCCTCTTTATCTGGGTGTCTGTCCTCATAAGCCAATTAATAGACGAATTTCTTCTCAGCAGTGCCTCTCAGGTAAAAATCAGTAGAGTTAGAACCTCCTGAAGGGAAGGGCAGTGCCAGATGCTTTGTTGGTTTATTAGTTTCTGACCTTTATTCTATGGCAGGTTTGAGGTAATTATGTTCTAACTGCTTTGGGGAGAACCTTCATTTCATTCCATTTCTCAAACGTATATAAAAACTTTTCCAGAATGTTTCACACACTTCCTACTTTCTCGGACCTCATTCTCCTCTCTTTTCTTTTTTTTTTTTTCTTCTTTTTTCCCTTTATATAGACTTTAACAAGAACTTGGCATATGTCACCAGAAGGGAATAGAAAGGGATGGAGTTTGGGGGAGTGGGGCAGGTTGCAGGTTTGATAAGAGGGAGTAAAAAATAAAATATATCTATTCCTTTTGTCAGTGTCTGCAACCTTAAGTAGAGTATGGAAGGTTCAAATCTCCATTCAGATGTACAAATCCAAATGCATTGTTACATTTTCTTCTGATCAACCTAAGTCACACTGTGCCCCCATTTCACCAAACTGGTAGGGGATTCAGACTCAGTATTTATCAGGCCTTCCCCTCTCCAAGGTTGTGCAAAGGCCCTATGACCTTATACACCCACGAAGGGATCAAGTAGAGTCTGAGCTCACTAGTTATTTGCCCACATAATTACTCTTGGGATACCCATCTCCTCGCTGGCCTCATGACCCCTTCAAGTCAGGAACTGTGCTGCTCTCGTACCTGGAAACTGCAGGAGGCACCTGGAAATGGTCAAGTTGGGAGTTTCAGCTGGTCCACACATGCTCTAGGTGGCCATCCTCTCTGCCGCCTTATCACCTCCCCCAGGGGCAGCCACTGATAGCCCTGCTGACCTCTGTCTGGGAGATCTATATTTATTATCCCTCACTTTCTTTGAGGCTTCACACTCCCTTGCCACCTTGCCCCCTCCCTCCACCTGGACACCTGGCACCACCTCTGCAATGAGTTTGGTTCTTGCCAAAGACAGGAAATGCTGCTCATCTCATGCAGCTTCTGTGAAAATCCCTTAGGCAGGAAAATCCTAAGATGACCCTGGCTATTGGTCTGATAGGGGAGGGAGGGAAAATATCTTAATGTTTCGGTCAGTTATCCTGCCACATTATTTTCAAGTCAAAAGCTGTAGTGAAGCTTTAAAAAAAAAAAGAAGTGGCTCTCTGGCTCTTTCTAGCCACTGCTCTTAGGCACTGGCCCAGAACCCCTTGCTGTTAAGAAGCAACTTAACAAGTCGGAGCCCAGATGCCCACTGGTTTGATGGCCTCCTATGACACATGCCCAAGTGGCCTGCTGACAGAGGGGGGTAGGCAGGGACTTCAGCTTTTCTCTTGGTTATATGTGCGCAGCCCTGATGAGTGCAGGATAGTGAGGTCCTGATAGTGTCTGAGAAGCAAGGGAAACCAGGCAGTGTTCCCTGTGTAAGCAGCTCAGCCCTGTGCTTAAGGGGAAGGGAGGGGTGGGGTGGAGAGGTAGCTTCCTAGGGAGGGGGAGATAGGGAGGGAGGAGAGGCTACTGATGTTTTGCTATGACTTACACTTTTAAACGTCTCAGGGACTCTGTGTGTGTCTATGTGTGTGTTTAACAAAAATTGTCTATATTTAAGGAGTACCACGTGATGATGTGATACAAAATACACATAGCGAAATGATTACTACCCTCAAGCTACTTAACATATCTTCTCTTCACATAGTTACCATTTGGTGTGTGTGTGATGCGAGCAATCTTAGCAAATTTCCAGTATTCAGTACAGTATTATTAACTATAATCATCATGCTCTATGTTAGATCTCTAGACTTATTTATTCTACATAACTACAACCATGTGCCCTATAACCAGCATCTCATTTCCCCCCACTTCCCCGTGGCTGGTAACCAAAGTTCTACTCTCTTCTTCCATGCATTCGATTTTTTTAGATTCTACATGTAAGATCATGCATTTTTTTTTTCTTTCTATGTTTCATGTATTTCACTTAGCATAATGTCTTCCAGATTTACTCATATGTCTTTGAGGTACTGATTTCATTTCCTTTGGTTATGTACCCAGAAGTGAGATTGCTGGATCATAGGGTAGCTCTATTTTGCATTTTTTGAGGAGCCTCCGTATTGTTCTCCATAGTGGCTGCCCCAGTTTGCATTCCCACCAACAGTGTATAAGTGTTCCCTTTCTCCACATCCTCGCCACAGTTGTTTCTCTTGCCTTTTTGATTATATGCATCCCAACAGATGTTGAAATGACATCACATTGTGATTTTGATCTGCATTTTCTGGGTGATGAGTGATATTGAACACCTTTTCATATACTATTGGTCATTTGTATGTCTTCTTTGGAAAAATGTCACTTCAGGTCATTTGCCAATTTTTAAATTGGGGTTGCTTGTTTTCTTGCTATTGAGTTGTGTGAGTTCCTTATATATTTTGGATATTAACTCTTCATCTGATATTCACTTTCTACCTGATAGTTGGTTTGCAAATACTTTCTCCTATTCCATACATTGCCTTTTTATTTTGTCAATGGTTTCCTTTGCCGTGCAGAAGCTTTTTTGTTAGTTTCCTGAGCTTTTGGTGTCATATCCAAAAAATTATTGCCAAAGCCAATGTCAAGGAGCTTTTTCCCTGTGTTTTATTCTAGGATTTTTATGGTTTCAGTTTAAGTCTTTATCCACTTTGAGGTTTTTTTTGTGTGATGTAAGATGAGTCCAGTTTCATTTTTTTGCAGGTGGATGTCCAGTTTCCCCAGCACCATTTGTTGAGACTACCCTTTCCCCTTTGTGTCTTCTGGGTGCCCTTGTCAAAAGTTAGTTGACCATATATGCTTGGGTTCATTTCTGGGTTCACTATTCTGTTCCATTCATCTTGGTGTCTGTTTTTATGCCAACATCATACGCTTTTGATTACTATAATTTTATAATATAGCTTGAAATCAGGAAGTATGATGCTTCCAACTCTGTTTTTCTTTCTCAAAATTCTTTTTCAGAGACTTTGAAGAGATCTAAAGCAACAGAATATTATTAGAAAGTTGAATTAGTTCACTTTATTCTTCAATCTGACATTTTTTTAAATGGACCTAAGAAAAATACCAGAAATAAATTTTTAGCTTATATGGAAAGGATTATAATTCAGTGACATTTCTTTAACTTCAGGTTTAGAGGGGAGGGCCTTTTTGTTCTATGCACATGTAGAGAGGTTACATGCTCTACTACACTTTTTTAAAGCTAACTTGGCAAACACCTGAGTTGTCCTGTGTCCCAGGGGAAGAGCCTACAAGAGAGAGTGAAGTGGCCTAAAGACAGAAGGACCTGGGCGGACCTGACAACCCAGAACCAAGGAGAAAGGGAAGACATTGGCAGAAGTCTTAGATGCCAGTGACCAGAG
The DNA here is from genome assembly GCF_002201575.2 of Neomonachus schauinslandi. Taxonomy (NCBI): domain Eukaryota; kingdom Metazoa; phylum Chordata; class Mammalia; order Carnivora; family Phocidae; genus Neomonachus; species Neomonachus schauinslandi. The sequence continues at coordinate 113,553,191 of NC_058407.1, read as the reverse complement.
ACGAGATAGTAGTTACTCTCAGCAGATGCCGATGAAAATCTAAGAGTAGCTACAGAGCAGATGGACTAGCTTCATTGCTGCAAAAGCCCCCCAATCCCGGCTTGGATGTGGACCTGGGGAGAAAAGAGGAGGGTCAGAAACCTAAAATGACTAAGTTTACTCATAAGACACTAAGAAAATTGAAAGAGACTGAGTTTAACTCAGATTCATTAAAAATAATGGAACATTTGGGGCTCCTGGATGGCTCAGTCAGTTGAGTCGCCAACTTGTGATTTCAGCTCAGGTCATAATCTCATGGTTCATGGGATCCAACCCCGCATCAGCCCCGCACTAGGCAGGGAGCCTGCTTGAGATTCTCTCCCTCTGCCCCTCCCCCCATTCATGCACGTGCACTCTCTCTCAAATAAATAAATCTTTTAAAAATGATAAAAATGTAATGCTAGAAAATGGAAATGAGCACTAAGATGTAAAAATTAAGCCTCGTTTTAGGAAAATCAAGTTACATTTTTGTACATCTGAATTGTTGTACACTGAAAACTCAACCCTGCAATAGACAACTGCATTATTGAAAGATCATCCCGATTGCATTGTAGGGATAGCATTTGATGGCACAAAGCATACACATGGAAGGCCAGCAAGAGATGATGGTGGTTTAGATGCAGTGGTGGCTGAAGAGGTGAACTGTTAGAAGCAAATGTTAGTCGATAGAAGACCTGCCAGCTAGGCAGGTGGATAAGTGCATGGTAACAGAAGCCACAAGATCATTCAGGAAGTCCACTGACCGTGAGAAGAGAAGAGAGCCTAGAGTGAGAGTTCAGAAACATACAGATCAGGGAGAGAGGAACCAGCATAGAGGAGCAACCAGAGAGGTGGGAAGAACACCGGGGAGCCCAGTACCCTAGAAGGCCCAGGAAGAAGGTTTTTAGGGTGTCATGTAGAATGATGCTGACAGAGCAAGTAAGAAGAGAATTATAAAATATCCACTGAATTTCCTATGCATTGACAAGTACTTACTAAATTCCCCAGAGTTTTTTTTAATGTTAGAATAGATACAAATGGAAAAGGAGATGCAAATAATCATTGTGCTACATTGGGGAAAATTTCACCCACAACATCTGCTAGGCTTTATCATTGGATATCATCTATATTCATGTATTTAAATGATCTATGCAACTTTCTAAAAAAATTTTATTGAATAGTTTATGAAAGTTTATGGCAAATACAGTTTAAAGAATTCCAACTGAGGTCAAAAACTGGGCCAGATATTGCTTTGTCAACTGTCAATATTTAATCCCTGCAGTGGTTCTAGATCCATTATTTTACCTTTAGCTGTGCTTCTCTTACCTCAGGATAGGCAAACTCTATTCTAAGTTTTAGACTCTGGTTTTCTTTATAAAACAACGCAAGTTTGCCAATCTCCTAACCACATTTAAGCCAAGAATTCCCATAACCCATTCCCTATTTCTCCAGTTCTAGTGATTTTCCCACATATCTTCCTACACCTGCCGACTTCACAAACTTCACACAGGTAGCCAGGTGCACACTTGTTGGAGGGAGTAGATTATCAGTACCACAGTCAGTATTTACTTATCCTCAAAGTTATTCTGTGTAGATTAGTTTTGTCCTCCTCAAATAGATTTTCAACCCCAAGCAAGCAGGACCATGTCATATATGATTCTATACTCACTTTTCTGTTACTCTATTTATTTTACATTCATCACACAGTAGACTTTCAATAACTACTTGTTAACTGGCCAGGAAGCTGCTTAATTCCCTTCAAGAATTACGATAGAACAAAGTATAGTGGCCAGTGGAGTGAAGATTTGAACCTATGGTTTTTATAAAAACAAAAAATGTAACATTACATTCTTTAAATGTTTACTGATTTTTATATATTATCTGATTTTAAACCCCTCCATTCAGAAAAAAAGGCTCTTAAAAAAAAAAAAGGTTTTATTTATGGGATGCCTGTGTGGCTCAGTCAGTTAAGTGTCTGCCTTTGGCTCAGGTCATGATCCCAGGGTCCTGGGTTCGAGCCCCACATCAGGCTCCCTGCTCAGTGGGGAATCTGCTTTTCCTTCTCCCTCTGCCTGCCGCTCCCCCTGTTTGTGCATGCACGCACTCTCTCTCTCTCTCTCTGACAAATAAAGAAATAAAATCTTAAAAAAGATTTATTGGTTTATTTTAGAGAGAGCGTGGCAGGGGGCAGGGGCAGAGGGAAAGGGAGAGAGAAACTCAAGCAGATTCTATGCTGAGCGCAGAGCCCAGCTTGATCTCCCAACCCTGAGATCATGACCTGAGTCAAAACCAAGAGTCGGACGCTTAACTGACTGTGCCACCCGGGCGCCCCGGGTAAAAAAGTTCTTATAATATATAGAAGTCCTGTCTGCTTAGATCATCAGAATACTAATCGCCAAATTTGGCACCCCACAGTGCAAGCAGCTGCCCTCACCTGTGGAGGCAGATTTAGGTGATGCACTCTTAACACAGGTTCATCAGGCCACCCCTGCAGTACTGACCTTCATGGCAAACCGGGCCTCCCCATGAAAAATTTCACTTGGGAAACCAAAATCAAGCTCATTTACAAGTAATTCCATCATTAAAATAAGCCTAAGAGTCACCTGAAATTTTAATTCTTTCATGATTCTCAAAAATCTATAGGCATCTCCAACTATTTGCTACTCCAAACTCGGTTGTAGGACTCAGTAAGCTTTAGCTGGATTCTGTAAAGTGGCCTGGGAGAGCTTCTTATCTATTCTAAAGAAAGCCCTAGGAAACATGGATAGTACGCGAAGATAATTAAATTTTTCTTTTTTTTTTAAAGATTTTATTTATTTATTGGAGAGAGAGAGCACAAGCGGAGGGGGAGGGGCAGAAAGGGAGGGATAAATAAACTCCCCACTGAGCAGGGAGCCTGTTGAGGGGCTGGATCCCAGGACCCTGAGATGGTGACCTGACCCGAAGGCAGGCGCTCCACCAACTGAGCCACCCAGGCACCTCGATAATTAAATTTTTCAAGTTAATTTTAACAAGCTATAACCTTTTTCTGTAAGGTTTCTCTCTGTGTGTGATGTATTTTTTAATGTGTAGAAGTGTCAATGTAAAATAAATGTCCAAATGAAGACTGAGCAGCTAGTTATGAAGTTTAAAAATAAAACAAGGTAAGTACATGAACTACTTATTTTATATCTTTGTTTTGATAACAGTTGTAATAAATTGAAACTGATAGGTGCTAACTGCACTTGCGTTTCTATTGAGAGAAATGTAGCATAGGATATGTATGCCTAGAGCATAGCCATTGGATCATACATCTTAATACATGCGGTTGTATTCCTGAGTATACAATGACATTGCATTATTTCTCCCTGCATGGTGTTTTGGGGCGGATGTTTTTCTTCTTAATCATGGTACACCTGGCAATTCGTTTTGACCATTGTGAAGAGAAGAAAAAAGATTAATTGCAGGACAAATTCTGAGAACACAAAAGCATATTTCTCTTTCTTTCCTTTTACAAAGAAGCTGTGACTATCCAGTAGGCTGTGATTTTTTTAATGGTTGCAAGGTTAACAAGTAAGGATGCTATTGTTATTCTCATGCTTCATTTACATAATATCAACAGGAAATTCACCACTAGATCAAAGCAGTCCCTTGCCATGTACACATACAGTGGATATAATACAAATGCTTTTAGGTTGCTTTGAGAGTAAATGTTGGGGGGAAAAAATCACAATTTTCCATTTATTTCTATTTATTTCTAAGTTTTTACGGCATTTAGACACGTGTAATAACCCTTAATACTTTCAGTTATTATGATGCAGATTTGATCTGCTTTATTTGTTAGGATTGCCTATCACCTTGCCATTGTGCAGAATGGCAAGGTGCAAAATGTGCAAATCCAAGAGTATATGTCCACCTGTGTCTGTAAACATGCTTACATTCATGTGAAAGCCAGGTAGCTCAAACAACGTTGGGTTATATATTTTATAGAATTATTTTTTCATTCAGGGTAAAAAGTAGAGATTTCAGAAGTTAGATTGCTTCCCACCCAATGCTTATCTTCCTGAGTTTATTTGCTATTCCTCTTTCTTCGTAAGAAGTAATACTAACTCTCCAAGTCTCTTAAGAAAAAAAGTCAGTATATAAAATTAAATGACTTTATTTACAATCTAACAATTCAGTGAGGATCATTTAATTACATATCAAATACTAATCATAGAAAGGAATTTATCGCACATAAATTTACAGTCTGAAGTATGGATTTCTGATGAATTAACTGAATTAGTTCAGACGAAACACTTGACCCAGAAGCCTTTGATGGAAACAGCTGTACTTTTTGCACTCAAATTATTTCCCCCCATTCTATACTTTGTATTTACTCTGAACTACAGAGGACATGGAGCTAACATGGAAGCAGGAGAATAATGAACAATAGACTCCCCCCACCCAACTTCCCATTAAAGTTTTGATTAAAATGCATACAAAAGGGGAGGCTCCGTCAGTTAAGAGTCTGCCTTCAGCTCAGATCATGATCCCAGGGTCCTGGGATCAAGTCTTCCATCAGGGAGCCAGCTTCTCCCTCTCCCTCTGCCTGCTGCTCCCCCTGCTCATGCTCTCTCTCTCTCTCTCTCTCTCTGACAAATAAATAGATAAATAAAATCTTTAAAATAAATAAATAGGGCGCCTGGGTGGCTTAGTCAGTTAAGCGTCTGCCTTCAGCTCAGGTCATGATCCTGGGGTCCTGGGATCGAGTCCCGCATCAGGCTCCTTGCTCTGAGGGGAGCCTGCTTCTCGCTCTCCTCCCCACTTGTGCTCTCTCTCATTATCTCTGTCTCTCTCCCTCAAATAAATAAATAAAATCTAAAAAAAATAATAATAAAATAAATAAATAAATAAATGCACACAGAAAGACCAATAATATCAACAGCACTAGGCACTGAATTTCTTCTTTACATATTACACCATATTACTTAGCTACATGAGATCAATTCAAAGAGAAATTATATAGCATAGTTAATACAACAGTATAATCAACACGGTAAGTTCATGTATATTTATAATTTCATATCCTATAGAGACAATACCTTTTTTTCAAATATCTGGTGTATTTTTAAAAATTGTTCTTTTTTTTAAGTTTTTATTTAAATTCCAGTTAGTTAAATACAGTGTAATATTAGTTTTGGGAGTATAATATAGTGATTCAACACTTCATACAACACCCGGTACTCACCACAGATTGAATATTATTAATCTTTTCCTTTGCCTTTTGCCTCTCTCTTGGTCTTTCTTCCTTCCTCAACTTCTTTTGTTTCTTCTAACTAGACATACTAGGCCAGTCCACAAACTCCCCAAAATCATAATCAAACCAGATTACATTTTCTAATTATAATGCAATTGAGATAGAATTGAAAAATACAAATCAGTAAATTAAAAATCAATAAGATAATCTGAAGTAAAGAAATCATAATTAGAGCTATAAATTATTTTGAATTAATAAAAGTGAGAGTAGCCATGTATAAAAACTATGAATGGGATGCAGCCAGGTCTATACTCATAGGAAAATTCAAATCATTAAATGCTTTCGTTATTAACTGAGAGAAAATAATGAAAAAAAAATGTAAGTTGAGAAATTTTTAAAGGAAATTGAAGGCTATTCAACACCAGGAAAAACAGAAAAAAGAAATAATTACAATAAGACAAAAATACACCAAATATCTAAATGAAGCTAAGATAGCTTCATTTGAAAATAATTTGATAATAGGGGTGCCTGGGTGGCTCAGTCGGTTAAGTGTCTGCCTTCGGCTCAGGTCATGATCCCAGGGTCCTGGGATTGAGACCGGCATCAGGCTCCCTGCTCAGCAGAGAGCCTGCTTCTCTCTCTCTCTCCCTCTGCTGCTCCCCCTGCTTGTGTGCTTGCTCTCTCCCTCTTTCTCTCTCTGTCAAATAAATACACAAAATCCTTTAAAAAAAATGATTTGATAATAATTTGAAAATAAAAACAACAAAATAAATTCCTGACTAATTACTTAAAAAAGAATCCACCAAAAAATTAGAAATAAGAACATCATAACAAATGTAGTGGATAATACTAAAATCTTATCATACTATAAATGCAATCAATTTCACAAAAACAATTTGGGGCTGAAATATGAATTTCTGAAAAGAAATGAGTCAATACGATGATGTGTCTGTCAAAGAAAAGTTGACAAGAACTCAGTATTTTAGGCAATTGCACTTAAAGTTCATGAGACACGTAATTCCCATATTATGTAATCTGTTTGAGAAAAAAAGGGTAATATAGAAAATTACCTATTTTATGAAGGTCATGTACCCTGAAACCAAAATCTGACAAGTAACGTTTTAAGAAAGGAAGGAAGGAAGGCGGTAGAAAGGGCAAGAAGGAAGGAAGCTATGAGTCAATCTCAGAGATTTAGAGGTAAAACTCCTAAGTGCAGTACTAGCTAATTGAGTGCAATATTACATTAAAAGACTCTCTAAATAGCATATTAATGGAACAAAAGGTCAAAAGAAAAAAGTCATCTTGATAAACGCTGAAACAGTTTTCAATAAAATAACACCTGGTCCTGATGAAAAGCAAAACTCTTAGTAAATTAAAAATAGAAGGAGATACTTTAACAATATGAAGAATATATTTCTTAAGCTAATTGTCAACCTCATTATTAACTGAAAACACTGGAAGCAGTTCCATTAGAAAGTGGGATTAAGATAAGGATGCTAGTAACAACACTTTTTTACATTATTTGGGAATTTCTACCTGATGTAATGAAGCAGGAAGTTTCTCTTTTTTTAACTTTTTAAAACTTTTTATATATTTTTTTAAAGATTTATTTATTTATTTACTTATTTGACAGAGAGAGAGAGAGAGGGAACACAAACTGGAGGAATCAGAGAGGGAGAAGCAGGCTTCCCACCAAGCAAGGAGCCCAACACGGGGCTCGATCCCAGGACCCTGGGATCATGACCTGAGCCGAAGGCAGACAATTAACGACTGAGCCACCCAGGCACCCCGTTAAAATTTTTATTTATTTATTTATTTTTGAGAGAGAGAAAGAGCGTGAGCACAAGGCGGGGGAGGGGCAGAGGGAGAAGCAGACTCCCCGCTGAGCAGGGAGCCTGATGTGGAACTTGATCCCAGGACCCTGGGATCATGACCTGAGCCAAAGACAGACGCTTAACTGACTGAGCCACCCAGGCACCCCAGCAAACAGAAGTGTCTATAAAAGCATAACTATTGAAAAGGAGAAGTTGTAAGGGTATTAGTAGAAAACATGAATTTTGATCTTAAAAATGCAAGGAGTGAACCAAATTGATGGGTACTAACAAGAGAATTCAGCAAGGATATATATGTGGATAGATAACTGGATAGTCTTTCCTATAAAAGCATATAATGGGAAAAGAGCTCATTGGAATCGCCAAAAAAAGGTGGGGGAGCTTGAAATAAAACTGGCAAGAAAACCACAAAGAGACAAAAAAAAAGATGTGGATAAAGTAATAACACACTGTTTGTGGATTGGAACATAAGATATTGTAAACATAACTATTCTAAAATTAATTTCTAGGGGCGCCTGGGTGGCTCAGTCGGTTAAGCGGCTGCCTTCGGCTCAGGTCATGATCCTGGGGTCCTGGGATCAAGCCCCACGTCCAGCTCCCTGCTCAGCAGAGGGCCTGCTTCTCCCTCTCCCTCTGCCTGCCACTCTGCCTACTTGTGCTCTCTCTCTCTCTGTCAAATAAATAAATAAAATCTTTAAAATAAATAAATAAATTAATTAATTAATTAATTAAATTAATTTCTAGGTTTAAAAAGAAAACTGCATTCAATCTCTACGAGATTTTCTTTAGCATTTAAGATGTCCCTAAATTGTAAATTTCCCTCAATTTGTAAATTTCAGAAAAAAAGAATAATTACAAAGGAGGACTTTCTATATTAGATAGTAAAATGAATAATATAAAGCTATAATTAAAACCATATGCCTCTGTTATAAAAATCAACCACAGACTAATAAAATAGGATAGCCCTAAAATTGACCCTAGTATCTATAAAAACCTGTCACAAAAAGATACACAGCAAAACAATAAGAAATAGATGGATAATGCTTAAAATTTTTCTGATGCAGAGAGAAGAAATAAGATAATCATACTTCAGGCTAGATACCCAAATATTTCCCAAATACATTAATAATTTCACTGTAAGAAATAAACCAAAAGCAACCAAGATGATATGAACTGAGTCTACACAATCTCTGCTTAGGAAAGGATAAAACATAAGAAGTAATAAAAGGAATTACAAAGAAGAGATGGCCTAACTTTGGACTGCATAAACGTTTAAACCTTCCAGAGATTATAAAGTGTCATTAGAAGTTAAAGAACCAAACACAAGATAAAAAAAAACTTAGAACAAATGGAAAAAGTGAACATGTGTATTGCACAAAGGGCTCTTATAAATAATTAGGAAAAACATTAACACCCCCAATGGAAAAATGGGCACAAGACATTGATTTTTTAATAGAACAGATGCAAATGACAAATAAGCATATATATGTTCACCCTAGAAATAGAAATACAAGTTAAAACAAGTTACTGTTTTTTACTTATCAAAATGGCAAGGATGAAAAAATATTTAGCAGTGATGAAGATGTGCTGATTTAATTATTCTCAAACACTAGTAGTAAGACTGTAGAGGCAACGTTTTGAAAAGTGATTTGGCAATATAGAAAAAAACGGAAATAGTTTGCATCATTGACCCAATAAACCCACTTATGAGGACATAGCCTAAGGAAACAACTGAAAAAGAAAAATTTATGTATTGGCAAAAAATAAAATGAGACAATAAGAAAATGTTTAATAAGTAATGACACATTCATAGATGGAATATTAGCCCCTAAAATTCATTTTTCAAAGATTAACCTTGGCATACTGCTAACTAATCTAACTACAGGATAAAATAATACAGAATTGGAATTTGAATACTGTAAATTTAATCAGCTTAACCTTCCGCCATGTGAGGTGGTTCATTAAGAAGAGCACCTATGCAAAAAGCTCTAGAAAAGCCAAGTGTACTGGCTAGGTGCTCACTCTCAAGTAGAGTGGGCCCTCTCCATCCCTCTCTGACTTGGACCTTCAGAGTCCACTTCTATATAAATTTAAGAATCTGAATAATGGTACTGCAGCTGGGTCGGGAGCTTCCACAGCCATGTGTAGTTAAGACTAGAGTCTCCAGATATGTCATCTTTGTTGCCAGGCTGTCTTGAGTCACTGAAAGCTTGCTTGACATTTCCTCCAGCCATGCTCTGGACCAGACAGGCTCTAGTCAGGAATAATGGCTTACTAAAAATATGAGCCTATTTCACCTTACCTTGATAGGAACCACCTAATCTGCGTGTTATAAAGTAGGAGTAGAGGGCAAGAAACGACTAAACGTTGCTGTTTAAAATCAGATAATGTTCTTCTAATCTGTGTTTTCCAAAGGCCAACCTGAGAAAATGACTATAAACAGTCAAGAAATAATTTTCTAAAATTGGGCTCTTTGGGAAAAATTAACATCGGTTTCCCCTCAGGCTATCTACTCAGATATTTTTCAGATAGATTAAGATCTTATATTCTTAAAAAACGACCAAGATGTAATGAGGGGGCCTTAAATACCATTCTCCTGGCAAGTAAGCATGTGTTTTGTTGTCTGACTGGCTCCATAGTCCCATGGACAGTCCCACACAGGACACGTTCTCCTAGTTCAGCATGACAGTCCACCATCCCCCCCGCAAAGAAGACACTCTCGAGATCCCATCTGTATCACTGTATGTATTCTCATATGCCTCTCCTAGGATGCCCTGTTTTGATGACTGTGCATGAACATGTAAGACAGCTAGGAGTACGGACATAACCAAAACCATGACTAGAACAGACCTAGCCTCTGAGGACTCTAGTCCAAGACCTCAGCCCAACAGGGATGCCAGCCAGCGACGGCAGATATGTAGTGATCATGTCCAAGAGACAAATGATAATCTAGAGGGCATGTCTCTTTGTCCCCCCTACAAAAGAGCGGCTTTATTCTCCTCTGTTTCTCCTGTGACGTAACTAGAATAGACATGAGGGGCAGGCTTGGGGGGCAGCACCTTACCTAAACCTAGGAACACAATTTAAAAATCAAATGCTCAATTTTTCAAGGTTCTGGAAATTAGTACAATGTGCCCAAATCAGGGAGTGGCGAAAAGCTTAAAAGCCCATGCCCTACAGAATAAGCACAGGTTTAAGTTGGTTCTGGGGCATCAGTGTTTGGTTGGTAGAAAAGAACGAGCCAAAGGAGTTGCTTGAGCCGTCCCAAATGGGGATGGAGGCCAGTAGCTGCCTATTGAGAAGGTCAGAGGAAGCCTGTGAGTCAGATCCAGGGAATGGTAAGGCATCCCCAGTGTTAAGGACACTCAGAATAGCAGAAGCACCTCCTCTTACAACCCTTCACTTCAGGTAGACTTAAGAGAGCACAGATAGACCACAGAGTAAAACAAGTGGCCAAATCCAGGGTAACCATGAGAAATGAAAATGTCTCCAGAGCGTGCGCAGTGCAAGGGAGAGGGGGTCAGTGGAGACTGAACTGTATCCAGTCTCTTCCACACTGGCTGGCCTGGCTGTGGAAACAGCAGCTTCTGGAAGGCAGGTTGCAACCCTGAGTGCATGAATCATGCCTCTGATGTGCAGCAATGAATATTTCTCCCTTCTAAGATTTCCTATAGGTCAACTGTATTGCTTAAAGTTCACAGACTGTCAGCAGTAAATGGAAATTTACAAAGAACTAAAAAATTGATTTCTTAAAAAATTACAATAACAGAAGTGCATTTCTGTTCTGCTAGTATCTGATTTAGATGTGATCCTTATGCAAATTATACTCTGGATGTATACTTAAGTAAAATAGTTAATTATCATCAAAATGAGAATAATACAGAGATACAATTTTCTAAAGCAAATATTGCCAATAAGTTTTAAGCTTTCTTCCAAATAAAAAAATATTGAGCTGTTTGTCCTTTCATTATTCAAAGAAATGTGCATTCCTGGTAAACTAAAACACCTAAATTATTACCAGAGCTACAATATAAATAAATATTTTACTTTCTGGCTATTTAACGTAGCAATAACCTTTACAAGCTAATATTTATCATGCACATCACACAAAACAGTCACAAACCTAATTTTGCCTCTGCCAACATTGATATGCTGCTGATAATTTGGGATTACGAATGTTTATGTCACTTTTGTAATTAAGGGGTTAGAATGACGTTAGCAGATAGTGTTTGTACTCCCCCAAAAGAACAAAAATTTAGAGGACAAAATCAGCTTGCCTTTCTGGAATATTTGTATGCTGATAAGCTCATGAGAAGTTTGCTCTTCAAAAATACAAAATAGTCTGGGGAAATTTAATTTAAATGCAATCAGACCCTGTTGAACACATTCATCAATAATGTTCACTTATTGGCTGCCCAGTTTGCATGGCAGTATCTTAAGTGAGACACCTTTTAGAAACATTCAGCCCTCTGCTTCACATTATCCTGGTGAAGGAAAAAAGTCAGTGAACTAACCCTAGAGCAGATTCAGTAAGATACAAGAATTAAACAGAATTCTGAAAATTCAACGCATTTTGACATTTTTTATCTCTATAATATACACACATCCACGTGCATATTTATAATTTTACATAAATTGTTTTTTTATTTTCCCTTTTTTCCCTGTTTCCTTCTCCCCGCTCCCGTTTTCTTCCTTGTTACCCACCCCCCCTTAAGAGAACCCTTATCATAAAGCATGTATTCTTTCATCGTTTTTGCAGATATGCACACATGCACTTATGCACACATACACATACAGAGATTTTTGTCATTGTTTTATATAAATAAGATCATAATATGAATACTTATACATCTTGCTTTTCCCCTTCAATTCCTTAGCAGGAGTCCCTGCACATCAGCTGGCATACCTATAACTCATTCTTTTTACTGGCTATATAGTATTTCATGTGTATATCACAATGACTTATGTAAATTTTTCTCTCTTGCTAGATATTCGCTGTTTCAATTTTTTGCCACTATGAAAAATGTTGCAGTAAACATCTTTGAAAATGCCCTGGTATACCAGGATTTTAGTTTTGTGGGATAAGTTCCCAGGGCAGGGTTACTGAGTTGAAAAATATGTTTGGTTTTGATAGACAGCTTTCTCAAAAGCCCTAACTATGGACATTTCTGTCAACAATTTGTGAGAACATACTTTTTTCTGACATCCTGTTCAGTACTGTTATCCTTCTTCTTAATCTTTGCTAATGTGCCTAAAGTAAAATGATATTTTGTCGTTATTTTAACCTATAATTCCTTGCCTACTAGCCAGCTCAGGTGCCTTCCTATGCTTATTGACTTTTTGGATTTGCTCATCTTGAACTTCGTATTTAAGTCTTTTGCCCTTTTTTCTGCTGGTCTGTATTTTTATAGTCATTTGCTAACACTTTTAAGTATTACAAATACCATCCCTTGACTTGTCATTCATATTGTAAATATAGTTTTCCAAATCCATCATGTGTCTTCTGACTTTGTTGCCATATGGAAGTCTTTATTTTTAATAGCCAAATATGTCTACTTTTTTATGAATTCTGGATTTTGGTTAAGACATTTGTACCCCTAGGTTGTTCCTGAAGTCCTCTGGGTTCTCTTTCAAAAGTTTTGTTGGTTCTTCTATTTACACTTATCTTGAAAACATCAGGAATTTATTTTCCTATAAACAGTGACATTGGTGATACAGTTAACAAAATTCACTCACCACTGTGTCTCTGAGCTAAAATGGAATCCATCTAACCTCTTAGCGTCTCCAAACACCTACCACATGCAAAACAACCGTGAAAAGGCCGGAGGACATCAAAACCTAAGTCATGATCTCTATACCACTCAAAAACCTATGGCTCCACTATAAAAAAAACACAGGTAGAAGTAGTAAGATTTTATATGCTTGGTTAGGACTGCATAACCAAGTTCCCCAGATGTAGCTTAAACAACAGAAATTTATTTCCTCATAGTTCTGGAGACTAGAAATCCAAGATCAAGGTGTTGGCAAGGTTGGTTTCTTCTAAGGCTGAACTCCTTGGCTTGTAAATGGCCGACTTCTCCCTGTGTCTTTACGTGGTCTCCCTTCTGTATGAGTCTGTGTCCTAACCTCCTCTTCTTATAAGGACACTGGTCATATTGGATTAGGGCACATCCTTGTCACCTCGCTTTAAAGGCCTTTTCTTCAGTCGTATTCTGAGGTACTGGGGGTTAGGTCTTCAGCAGGTGAATTTTGAGGGGGCACAACTCATTTCAAATGATCTGTACAGCCTGTAAGTACTGTTGGTGTCCTTGAGAGGGGGATCACTGGGCAGTCGGTGAGCGCTTCATGTAAAAGCTGGTACTGGAGCCGGCATGGAGGCATGCTTAAGATTTCAGTGAGGCTGAGAATAAGCAAAGGGATGGCTATAAACGTGGTGTGTCAGGGTTCCGGTGAGGTAAGTAGACTGACCAGGGGAGATAGTTCATTTTGGGGGGAAGTGGGTAATAAAACTGGAACTGCTGAGATTGTAAGTAATCTGGATTTAGGCGAAGTTTAGGCTTAATCAAAGAAGCAAAAAAAAAAAAAAAGGCATCATAAACTTTTGAAAAGTGAAACTTCGTAAATAAATGATATTTAAGGGGGGAAAAAAAGCTGGTTTTCATTTGTGAGATGAAGCATGGAGAACAGATGAAGGCCCTGCCATAATTATTAAATGAACAGTTTAGCCCAGAGTGGTAGCAATGGTAGACAGGAAGAAATGGTGAGTGAATATTAAACGTCTCAAAGCATTATCCAAAAATTGACAGAAGTTGATGATTGTCTGTTTATAGGAAATGAGCAAGAGGGATAAGGCAGAGGTGATATCCATATTTTGAGCCTGGGATGGGGGCAGAAATAAAGTTGCCATGCTATGGAGCTTGTGATATACAGAATCCTACATGGAGAAGAAAAGTGACCACCAGTTCATTTGAACCTGGGAGTTTGAGATGGAAGTACTGAATAGGGCATAAGAAATTGGGGCAGGAGCTCTGGTGGGGTGAGAACGTCAACCCTGAGCTGGGCATCAGGAAGCTATTCAGTATAGAATACACTCTGGGAAATGCAAGGAACGAAGAGGGGCATGATTCAGTGCAGGAGGCAAAGGGATCATTTACTCATCCAGCAACATTTTATTAAGTACTGACTATATGTCCATCATGTCCTTAAATGCCAGGAATACAAAGATAAATAAGATAAGGGATAATCCCTCAGATATCTCACCCTCAGTCATGAAGGTCAGGGGTAGTCAATAATATTAAATGATGAAGTCAGCCATTGAGGGACAGATAAAGGGCCTTTGTATCTGTCAATAAAGTGGTCACCCTTGACTTTCTAGAAGGCAGTTTCAATAGTCTGGGTAATAGAAATGAGATTGAACAGGGGAACATTTGATGGCACAGTGGAGATGAGCAGGACTCCCTTTATTGTCAGAATTGGTTTTGTTTTCCGCTCTCCTGGCCTTTATTCAGATTCTTTGCCACCTTCCACTTAATTAACTTCTGTTACAATAGTCATTCTCTGATATTTTAATTCAGACTTTAACATTAAAGTCAAGTTAGAGCGCCTGGGTGGCTCAGTCGGTTAAGTGTCTGCCTTTGGCTCAGGTCATGATCCCAGAGTCCTGGGATCAAGTCCCGCATCGGGCTCCCTGCTCAGCGGGGAGCCTGCTTCTCTCTCCCTCTGCTGCTGCCCCTGCTCGTGCTCTCTCTATATATCTCTCTCTGACTCTCAAATAAATAAATAAATAAAATCTTTTAAAAATAAATAAATAAAGTCAAGTTACAACTTAGTCCCAGGGCAGTTTCATGCTTCTAAAAACATAATAACTTCACTATATGCTTATGTTTCTTGCCATTCAGATTCAAATGAATAATATAAGTGGATATAACCAATACATTTTAAAATGATAAGACTTTGCAAGAGCCATAGAAAAGGTGTAATAAACACTGAGAGAGACGATTAGCAAGGAGAAAGAAAAAACTAAAAGACCACTATTTGTGGTGGTGGCAAGAATCCAGCTTTCACCATCTTTCCTCGTGCTTTTGACAGTCTAGGACAGGATCCGATAGGGCTCAGATACTTGGATCCCTCCACTCCTCTGCCTATTCCAATGGAGAGGAACAGAGAGAGAGAACAGAAGATGAATCTCCAGAGATTGGTTGGAAAAGTGCTTTCACTCTTCCTGTCTATCACTAATCTCTATTAACAGGGTCTCCTTAACAAAGATCTCATTTTCTTTGGTCTTATTCAAAAAAGAATGTATGATTGCTGTGGTTTTCTCTCATTGTTCCATGCATTGCACCTCTAAAAAGTACTCCCAGCTAGCTGATCTATCTTTGTCATCCAACAGTTTCCCATAGACTTTGAAATGAATGAGCTAGATTATGTGAGAATATGAATGCCATTGTGATAAGTGTGTTCAGGTAGTGGATTGGGCATGAGACTAGGAAGTTAGACATCTTCAAGTCTCTATCCTGGTTGAAACTGGTTTGCACTACCAGTCATGGTTGTTTACACATAGTAGAAATATTCACTGATTGATTCTATTTGACTTGATTTGGTTAGTATGGTTGGGAGAAATTCAGTTTCTCTGTGTATTTCTACATCTAGATGAGGAATCATCCCTTCCCCTTTATTATACAAAATCATGATCTATTACTGCCTTTAAAGTCCAGCCAACAAATGTATGCTCAGATCCAAGTTGAATGTAAGTCATTCTCCAATAAGCATCCATACCCTACACCCACCCTGATCCTGATGTATCCATTGAACAGGTATTTCTGCACAAATTCAGTCAGGGGATGCAGTGGTCAAGAATCATGACAAACAAACAGAAATACTTGATGAGAGGCCCCTTAGCTCTGTAAATGTAAAGCCCTTGTGACGAGCACTAACAACCAAGTATGCAGAGCATTCAGAAGCTCTAATGATGTTGCTACAGCTTTGAGAACTTGGCTATATTGACAAAAAAAAGAGCAGAAAAAGATGACAAACTTTATGTTTTCTTGGTGAAGGTTTTTAAAGTCAGGTCTGAAGATTCTAATAGCTTGAGGTTCTACATTTAGAAGGGAGGCAACCCTGTAAATGAAAAAGCAGTGTTCTTGTTTGGGCATAACATAGGAGATGGTCCTTGAAGTAGAGATTGTGCACGGCTTGGATGGATGGGTCACTGTGTAAGGCTGGTGGTTGGGGGATCACAGCAAAATTCTATGAGCATATTACCCTTTTTTTAAGTTTTTATTTAAATTCCACTTAGCTTAACATACAGTGTAGTAGTAGTTTCAGGTGTACAATATAGTGATTCAACACTTCCTACAACACCTGGTGCTCATCACAACAGGTACCCTCCTTAATCCCCATCACCTATTTCACCCATCCCTCCCCACGTCCCCTCTGATAACCATCAGTTTGTTCTCTATAGTTAAGAATCCATTTCTTGGTTTACCTCTCTCTCTTTTTTTTCCCTTTGCTCATTTGTTTTGTTTCTTAAATTCCATGTATGAGTGAAATCATATGGTATTTGTCTGACTGACTTACTTTGCTTAGCATTATACACTCTAGCTCCATTCATATCATTACAAATGTGAAGATTTCATTCTTTTTTATGGCTAATATTCCTACACACACACACACACACACAAACACACACACACCCCACATCTTCTTTATCCATTCATCTATTGATGGACACTTTGCTGTTTGCATAACTTGGGCTATTGTAGATAATGCTGCTATCAACATGGAGGTGCATGTATCCCTTTGACTTAGTATTTTTGTATCCTTTGGGTAAATACCCAGTAGTGCCATTGCTAGATTGTAGGGTAGTTCCATTTTTAACTTTTTTGAGGAAACTCTATACTGTTTTCCAGAGTGGCTGCACCAGTTTGCATCCTACTAACAGTGCAAGAGGGTTCCGCTTTCTGCACATCCTCACCAACACCTGTTGTTTCTTGTGCTGTTGTTTTTAGCCATTCTGACAAGTGTGAGGTGATATCTCACTGTAGTTTTCATTTGCATTTCCCTCGTGGTGAGTGATGTTGAGTATCTTTTCATGTGTTTGTTGACCATTTATGTCTTCTTGGGAAAAATATCTATTCATGTCTTCTGCCCATTTTTTAATTGGGTTATTCATTTTGGGGGTGTTGAGTTTTTTAAGTTCTTTATATATTTTGGATACTATATCTTTATCCGATATGTCATTTGCAAATATCTTCTCCCATTCTGTAGGTTGCCTTTTAGGTTTGTTGATTGTTTCCTTTCCTGTACAGAAACTTTTTTATTTTCATGTTGTCTCAATAGTTCATTTTTGCTTTTATTTCCCGTGGCTCAGGAGACTTACTAAAAGGAAGTTGCTATGGTTGATGTCAAAGAAGTTACTACCTATGTTTTTCTCTAGGATTTTAATGGTTTCCCATCTCATGTTTGGGTCTTTAATCCATTTTGAATTTATTTTTGTGTACGGTGTAAGAAAGTAGTCCAGTTTCATTCTTTTGCCTGTAGCTGTCCTGTTTCCCCAACATCATTTGTTGAAGAGACTGCTTTGTTAAAGATTAATTGATCATATAATTGTGGGTTCATTTCTAGGTTTTCTTCTTTTTTTTTTTTAATTTTATTATGTTATGTTACTCACCATACAATACATCATTAGTTTTTGATGTGGTGATCCACGATCCACTGTTTTCGTATAGCACCCAGTGCTCCATGCAGTACGTGCCCTCCTTAATACCCATCACTGGGCTAACCAATCCCCCCTCCCCCCTCCCCTCTAAAACCCTGTTTGTTTCTCAGAATCCATGGTCTCTCATGGTTCATCTCTCCCTCCAATTCCGCCCCCCCTCATTTTTCCCTTCCTTTTCCTAATGTCCTCCATGCTATTCCTTATGTTCCACAAATAAGTGAAACCATATGATAATTGACTTTCTCTGCTTGGCTTATTTCACTTAGCATAATCTCCTCCAGTCCCATCCATGTTGATGTAAAAGTTGGGTATTCATCCTTTCTGATGGCTGAGTAATATTCCATTGTATATATGGACCCCATCTTCTTTATCCATTCATCTGTTGAAGGGCATCTCAGCTCTTTCCAGAGTTTGGCTATTGCGGACATTGCTGCTATGAACATTGGGGTGCATATGGCCCTTCTTTTCACTACATCTGTGTCTTTGGGGTAAATACCCAGTAGTGCAATTGCTGGGTCATAGGGTAGCTCTATTTTTAATTGTTTGAAGTACCTCCACACTGTTTTCCAAAGTGGCTGTACCAACTTGCATTCCCACCAACAATGTAAGAGGGTTCCCCTTTCTCCACAACCTCTCCAACATTCGTTGTTTCTCTTCCTGTCCATTTTTGCCATTCTAACTGGTGTAAGGTGGTATCTCAGTGTGGTTTTGATTTGAATTTCCCTGATGGCTAATGATGATGAACACTTTTTCATGTGTCTGTTAGCCATTTGTATGTCTTCTTCAGAGAAGTGTCTTTTCATATCTTCTGCCCACTTTTTGACTTGATTATTTGTTTTTTGGGTGTTGAGTTTGAGAAGTTCTTTATAGATCTTGGATACCAGCCCTTTATCTGTAGTGTCATTTGCAAATATCTTCTCCCATTCTGTGGGTTGCTTCTTTGTTTTGTTGACTGTTTCCTTTGCTGTGCAGAATTCTGCTTTTTATCTTGATGAAGTCCCAAAAGTTCATTTTTGCTTTTGTTTCACTAGTTTTTGGAGAAGTATCTTGAAAGAAGTTGCTGTGAGCGATGTCAAAGAGGTTACTGCCTATGTTCTCCTCTAGGATTTTGATGGATTCCTGTCTCACACTGAGGTCTTTCATCCACTTTGAGTTTATCTTTGTGAATGGTGTTAGAGAATGTTTGAGTTTCATTCTTCTGCATGTGGCTGTCCAATTTTCCCAGCACCATTTATTGAAGAGACTGTCTTTTTTCCATTGCATGTTTTTTCTTGCTTTGTCGAAGATTATTTGACCATAGAGTTGAGGGTCCATATCTGGGTTCTCTGTTCTGTTCCATTGGTCTATATGTCTGTTTTTGTGCCAGTACCATGCTGTCTTGGTGATCACAGCTTTGTAATATAGCTTGAAATCAGGCAACGTGATGCCCCCAGCTTTGTTTCTCTTTTTCAACATTTCCTTGGCGATTCGGGGTCTTTTCTGATTCCATACAAATTTTAGGATTGTTTGTTCCAGCACTTTGAAAAATGTCATTGGAATTTTGATCAGGATGGCGTTGAAGGTATAGATTGCTCTGGGTAGCATAGACATTTTAACAATGCTCTTCCGATCCACGAGCATGGAATATTTTCCATCTTTTTGTGTCTTCTTCAATTTCTTTCATGAGTGTTTTGTAGTTCCTAGAGTATAGATCCTTTACCTCTTTGGTTAGGTTTATTCCCAGGTATCTTATGGTTTTTGGTGCTATTGTAAATGGAATCGGTTCTCTAATTTCTCTTTCTACAGTTGCGTTGTTAGTGTATAAGAAAGCAACTGATTTCTGTGCATTGATTTTGTATCCTGCCACATTACTGAATTGCTGGATGAGTTCTAGTAATTTGGGGGTGGAGTCTTTTGGGTTTTCCACATAAAGTATCATGTCGTCTGCGAAAAGAGAGAGTTTGACTTCTTCTTTGCCAATTTGAACACCTTTTATTTCTTTTTGTTGTCTGATTGCTGTTGCTAGGACTTGTAGTACTATGTTGAACAATAGTGGCGAGAGTGGGCATCCTTGACGTGTTCCTGATCTAAAGGGAAAGGCTCTCAGCTTTTTCCCATTGAGGATGATATTCGCTGTGGGTTTTTCATAGATGGATTTTATGAACTTGAGGAATGTTCCCTCTATCCCTATACTCTGAAGAGTTTTAATCAGGAAAGGATGTTGTATTTTGTCAAATGCTTTTTCTGCATCAATTGAGAAGACCGTATGGTTCTTCTCCCTCCTCTATTTAATGTGTTCTATCACATTGATTGATTTGCGGATGTTGAACCACCCTTGCATCCCAGGGATAAATCCCACTTGGTCGTGGTGGATGATCCTTTTAATGTATTGTTAGATCCTATTAGCTAGGATTTCGTTGAGGATTTTGGAATCCATATTCATCAGGGATATGGGTCTGAAATTCTCCTTTTTGATGGGGTCTTTGCCTGGTTTGGGGATTAAGGTAATGCTGGCCTCATAGAATGAGTTTGGAAGTTTTCCTTCTGTTTCTGTTTTTTGAAACAGCTTCAGTAGAATAGGTATTATTTCTTCGTTGAACGTTTGGTAGAATTCCCTAGGGAATCCATCAGGCCCTGGACTCTTGTTTTTTGGGAGATTTTTGATCACTGCTTCAATCTCGTTACTGGTTATTGGCCTATTCAGGTTGTCAATTTCTTCCTGTTTCAGTTTTGGCAGCTTAGAGGTTTCCAGGAAGGCCTCCATTTCATCCAGATCGCTCAGTTTATTGGCATATAGTTGTTGATAATAATTTCTAATAATTGTTTCTATTTCCTTGGTGTTAGTTGTGATCTCTCACCTTTCATTCATAATTTTATTAATTTGGGTCCTTTCCCTTTTCTTTTGGATAAGTCTGGCCAGTGGTTTATCGATCTTATTAATTCTTTCAAAGAACCAACTTCTAGTTTCATTGATCTGATCTACTGTGCATCTGGTTTCTAATTCATTGATCTCTGCTTTAATTTTAATTATTTCTCTTCTAGCGCGTGGCTTAGGCATCGTTTGTTCCTTTTTCTCTAGTTCTTTAAGGTGTAGAGTTAGTTGGTGAATTCGGGATTTTTCTATTTTTTTGAGTGAGGCTTGGATGGCTATGTATTTCCCCCTCAGGACCGCCTTTGCAGTATCCCATAGGTTTTGGACTGATGTGTTTTCGTTCTCATTGATTTCCATGAATTGTTTAAGTTCTTCTTGGATTTCCTGGTTGACCCAAACATTCTTGAGCAGAGTGGTCTTTAGCTTCCAAGTGTTTGAATTTCTGCCAAATTTTTTCTTGTGATTGAGTTCCAGTTTTAAAGCATTAAGGTCTGAGAATATGCAGGGAATAATCTCAATCTTTTGGTATCGGTTGAGACCTGATTTGTGACCCAGTATGTGGTCTATTCTGGAGAAAGTTCCATGTGTGCTCAAGAAGAATGAGTATTCTGTTGTTTTAGGGTGGAATGTTCTGTAAATATCTATGAGGTCCATCTGGTCCAATGTATCATTCAAAGCTCTTGTTTCCTTGTTGATTTTCTGCTTAGATGATCTGTCCATTGCTGAGAGTGGAGTAATGAGGTCTTCTACAATTAACGTATTGTTATCAATATGACTTTATTTTGGTTAACAGTTGGCTTATGTAGTTGGCTACTCCCATGTTGGGGGCATAGATATTTACAATTGTTAGATCTTCTTGTTGGATAGACCCTTTAAGAATGATAGAGTGTCCTTCTGTGTCTCTAACTACAGACTTTAGTTTATAATCTAATTTGTCTGATATAAGAATTGCTACCCCAGCTTTCTTTTGAGGTCCGCTGGCATGGAAGATGGATCTCCATCCCTTCACTTTCAGTCTGGATGTATCTTTAGGTTCAAAATGACTCTCTTTTAGGCAGCATATGGGTGGGTCCTGTCTTTTTACCCAATCTGTAATCCTGTGCCGTTTTATGGGAGCGTTTAGGCCATTCACGTTGAGAGTGATTATTGAAAGATATGAATTAATTGTCATCATGTTGCCTGTGAAGATGTTGTTTTTATAGATTGTCCCTGTAAATTTCTGTTGTAGATCACTCTTGGGGTCTTTCTCCTTTTATAGAACCCCCCTTAATATTTCTTGCAGGGCCGACTTAGTGGTCACATATTCTTTCAGTTTCTGCCGGTCATGGAAGCTCTGCATCTCTCCATCCATTCTAAATGAAAGCCTTGCCAGATAAAGTATGCTTGGCTGCATGTTTAGTACCCTGAATATGTCTTGCCAGGCCTTTCTGGCTTGCCAGGTCTCTGTGGATAGGTCTGACGTTATTCTGATGTTCCTCCCTCTGTACGTACGGAATCTCTTCCCCCTAACTGCCCTTAAGATCGTTTCCTTGGTTCTAAGATTTGCAAGATTTACTATTACATGCTGGGCTGTTGGCCTGTTTTCCTTGATCTTGGGAGGGGTCCTCTCTGCCTCTAGGACGCGAATGTTTGTTTCCTTCCCCATATTAGGGAAGTTCTCAGCTACGATTTGCTCAAATACATCTTCTAGTCCTCTCTCTCTCTCCACTCTCTCCGGGATTCCAATTATTCTGACATTGGAACACTTCATGGTGTCACTTATTTTTCTGATTCTATTTTCATGGATTCTGAATTGTTTTTCCCTGGCCTCCTCTTTTCCCTTTTTATCCATTATATTGTCTTCCAGGTCGCTTATTTGTTCTTCTGCCTCAGTTACCCTAGCTGTTAGATTATCTAGATTAGATTGGATCTCACTGATAGCATTTTTAAGTTCTGCCAATTCAGCTTTCATTTCTGCCCTTAGAGACTCTATGTTGCCATTAATTGATTTCTCCATTCTAGCCAGTGTCTTCACAATTGCTAGCCTGAAATCCATCTCCGACATCTTGGTTATATCTGCACCCATTTGTAAATCTGCAGCATAAGTCATAATCTCTGAGTCTTTTCTATTTTGGGGGTTCCTCCTCCTAGTCATTCTGTTGATGGGTGGTTGAAGGAATGTATAGAGTCCAAATTATTGACCAGAAACCAAGCAAGATGCACCTGTTTTCTTGGGACCTTAGGGTTGCTGGCCTCTTGTTTTCCCAGCCTGTCTTCGGCAGGAGGGGCCTGTCGTGTTGTTACTCAGGCAACCCTGTTTGGGCGGAGTTGCCCTGCCCCCCTGTGGCAGGGGATGGGCTCAGCAGGAATCAGTTTTGGGGGCTTTTGTTCTCTGGCGGCTTTCCCTGGCGGCTTTCTGCATCTCTTCCGCAAGTCAGAGCAGAAGAGACCATTTCCAACCCTCTGCCTCAAAGCAGAGAGACCACAGTCTGTTCTTCAGTGAGCTCTCCAGGCCACACCGTCTCCGTTTCTGTCCGTGCTGCTATAAACTGCAGCATCCTGGGTTGTGCGCCCCTCCACAGCGCCCCCAGTCCTGCCTCCAGGTTGGAGCATGTCTCTGCCCTTTGTGCTTCTAAAACCGCCAGCCGCTCCCAGTTCGCCTGCGCGACCCCGCCGCTCCGGGTTTCTGCCCCGGGGGCTGCCCTAGAGTCCTTTCCCTGCCGCTACCAGTCTGCAAGTCTGTGCCCCGTCCGCAGCACACAAGGCTGTCGCTCACCGGCGTTGTAGGATCCCCACGTCCAGGCACCCTCCCGCTGCCATTTATCCTCCGATATCTGCCCGCAGAATCACAGCTCTCCGCTTCGTACCTCAAAACCAACCGCCTACGATATTCTGTTTGTAGAGATCCAGATCTTCTTACATCTCAGGCTGGTTTCGTGGGTGCTCAGAGTGGTCTGGTAGATATCCAGCTCAATTCCGGGGACCAGTTGAAATAGGGTCCCCTACTCCTCCGCCATCTTTCCTTCCCCCTCCATTTCTAGGTTTTCTATTCTGTTCCATTGATCTGTGTGTCTATTTTTGTGCCCATACCATACTGTTTTGATTACAACAGCTTTGTAATATAACATAAAGGCCAGAACTGTGATGCCTCCAGCTTTGCTTTTCTTTTTCAATGTTGCTTTGGCTGTTCAGGGTCTTTTGTGGTTCCATACAAATTTTAGGATTGTTTGTTCTAGTTCTGTGAAAAGTGCTATTGGTAATTTGATAGGGATTGCATTAAACATGTAGATTGCTTTGGGTACTATAGACATTTTAACAGTATTTGTTCTTCCATCCGTGAGTCATCTGTGTCTTTCCATTTCTTTGTGCCGTCTTCGATTTCTTTCATCAGTGTTTCATAATTTCCAGAGTACAAGTCTTTTACCTCTTTGGTTAGGTTTATTCTTAGGTATCTTGTTGTTTTTGGTGCAATTGTACATGGGATTGATACCTATTAATTTCTCTTTCTGCTGCTTCATTATTGGTGTATAGATTTCTGTACATTAATTTTGTATCCTGTGACTTCACTGAATTCATTTTTCAGTTGAGTTTTTTGTGGAGTCTTTCAGGTTTTCTATATAGAGTATCATGTCACCTGCAAGTAATGAAGGTTTTACTTCTTCCTTGCCAATTTGGATGCCTTCTATTTCTTTTTGTTGTCTGATTGCTGAGGCTAGGACTTCCAGTGCTATGCTGAGTAAGAGTGGTGACAGTGGACATCCCTCTCTTGTTCCTGACCTTAGGGGAAAAGCTCTCAGTTTTTCCCCCATTGAGGATGATGTTAGCTGTGGGTTTTTCATAAATGGCCTTTATTATGTTGAGGTATGTCCCTCTAAACCTACTTTGTTGAGGGTTTTTATCATGAATACATGTTATACTTTGTCAAATGTTCTTTCTGTATCTATTGAAATGATCATATGGCTCTTATCCTTTCTTTTATTAATGTGATGTATCTTGTTGATTGATTTGTGAATATTGAACCACCTTTGCAACCCAGGAATAAATCCTTGGGTTGATCTTGGTGAATGATTTTTTAAATGTATTGTTGGATTCTGTTTGCTAGTATTCCGTTGAGTATTTTTACATCTATGTTCATCAGAGATACTGGCCTGTAGTTCTTTTTACTTGTGATGTCTTTATCTGGTTTTGCTATCAGGGTAATGCTGGCCTCATAGAATGAATGTGGAAGTTTTCCTTCCTTTTCTATGTTTTGGAATAGTTTGAGAAGAATAGGTATTAACTCTTCTTTAAATGTTTGGCATAATACCCCTTTTTAAGGATTTTCTGGTAGCTTTGACTCCTCTCCCCATCATCCTCTGAACTTCTGTATGCTATTCCACATTACCAAACTATGCATTTCTTTTCTTGCCCTGCTTTCCTTTCCCTTATCTCTCAAAGCCCCAGACCACCAAACAATCAGAAGGAACGTGTGATGAGGAATATGATAAGGGCTGGTTGGGGGGGCCAAAGGTCTTTCCTCTTTCTCCCATCTTGAACCCCTGTTGTATGTGTATGATTTCTTATTTACCCGCAAAAGGAAGACCTTGCTTGATAGTAGTCTTTGTAATTGAATACCTGTTTATGACCACCTTTCTTGTAGGTATCTCTAAAGAAGAAGAACCAAAAATATTGAGACCCCCAAGACGGCCCCGGAAACCCAAAACATTAAATAACCCTGAGGACTCCACATACTATTATCTGCTACATGTAAGTGGCTCACTCTTACTATCAGATGGGAGCCATAGCATCCACTAGCACCCCTCTTCCTCCTGGTCCAAGCCTCCCCCACAGTCCTGTAAACCCCCTGTCCTCCAGTAGTCTTCTCTGCTGGTGCATTAATAGAGCTAAGATGCAAATACCAACCCAGAAAGAGAAATACATTGTAACAGGAGAGGGACTCAGGTCAAAGGGCGAGTTTAAGGAAAAGAAGGAAGGGAAAGATGAAGAAGGAGACATTTACTTGAGCACCTTTTAAATTCCAGGCCTAGAGGGAGGGGTGTTCATGCACACTATGACATCTAATCCTATGAATAGCCCTTAAGGTGGTGTCCTCTCACTAGTCAGGACTCAGACCCAATAAGCACTCCGGAGCTGCCAGGCTTATTAGCTACACTCAGGCCTTCTGACTGTGCAGCTTACTCCCTGCGTGCAAGCCTGCCCTTCCTCTCCGTGAATGCCGCCGTCATCCACTGGTGGGACCCGGACCAAGAACCTGGGAGTCATCCTGGACCTTGCCCTCTCTCTCATTCCTGACATCCAATCTGTCCCCTACAGCATGGCTTCTCCTGGCCAAGGCTCACTCCTATTCATGCCCTGCCTCTGACCCACGGGCAGCACTCTACTTCAGACCATCATCATTCCTCAGCTAGGATATTCCAAGCTTCCTATCATGGCGTCTCCAGCCCCTACCGGAGTGTTTCTCTAGACCATCTTGTGAGTGGGTTCCTCCCCTGATGATTCCTCTGAGAGCTCGGCAGTTCCTTCAGCGGGAGGTCCAGACACCGCAGGGGCCCTCCCCATTGGCCCTGGGACTGCTCTTCAGCCCCTCTCCGGCCCCCATGTCCACGACCCACCACTAACTGCCTGACACCCTGGCAGACAGGGCCTTCCTCTCACGTTCCTTCGTCCTTTGCACCTGCTGCTCCTTCCCTCTATAATGTTTATTCCCTCTTGCACTCCCACTGCCAAAGGGAGAGAGCTTTGCCCCGGAGAGCGCTTCCCATCTGTTGGAGTTTCCCCCACTTCTTGGCAGAAAATGGAGCTCCCGCTTGACTTCCAAGTCAGACAGCCTCCTAGTCCTCCCCTCTCTCTGGGGCTTTCCCTCCAGTATCTTTGGAAGGCTCCTCTCCACCTTGGCGTTGCCTCGTGTTCAGTCCTGGACTCTCTTCTCCTCTCATTCCTTCAGTTACTACTGATTCCCAAATCTTTACCTCTGGCTACGTCTCTCTCCACATTCAGATCCCAAACTGGCTAGTGTTTGTTTCACATACTGCACATGGATGTGCACAGACATCCATCCACACCCACACACACTCACACACACACACAGCTTTGTTGAGATACGTCACATACCATACAATTCACACACCCAAAATGTACAATTAAATGGTTTTCATTACATTCAGAGTTGTGCAGCCATCACCATAATCAATTTTAGAACATTTCCATCACCCCAAAAAGAAACCCCAGACCCATTAGCAGTCATCCCCCATCCCCTCCCTCCAGCCCCAGGCAACCACTCATCTATTTTCTATTTGCCTGTTCTGAACATTTCACATAAATAGAAATGCGTGACATGCGGTCCTTGTGAATGAACGACTGGCTCTTTTCACAACCAGTAATCAGAATATTATCCTGACTTCTCCCCCTTTCTCATCTTCCATATCCAAAAACCTACCTCTTAAATATCTCCTGAATTTCTGTTTCTCTCCACACCATATGCTCACAGCTTCCTCCAGGCCAGCATTCCCAGTTGATATTTCTGCATCTGTCCCCCCTCTTACTGTTCTCTTGTTTTGCTCCCCTTCTTGTTAATACATCTTTCACACTGTAGTTGGAGTTGTGTTTCTAAAATTAACATCTGGTCGCGCTACCCCTCTGATGGAAAACCTTGTAATGACTTCCTAGTGTCCTATGATACAAGGGCTGGTTAACATGAGGGTCTTGCATACCTTTCCAGCCTCAGCTCCTGACATTCATTCACCCCTTTTTCTCTCCTCTCCAGCCATTTCCTCTCATTAGGCTATACCTGGTCTTCACATTGTCCATAGGCATTTGTCCCTATATGCTCTGTCCTCCGCCTAGAAACCACTTCCTTTTTCTATTCTCACCTTGTGGGGACAAAATACCCCCATCCTCGATGTCTTTTTCTTCAGGAAGCCTTCCTGATACTCCCAAATCCTGAAGGAGCTCTTCCTGTGTCCTCCCTAAGTGGTCCATGCTTCCGTGTCACCACGCTGTGTCCCGCCAAAAAGTGACCAACGTGGTTTTCACGAGGTCAAGGAGTTTGCCTGTTGCATTTAGCTTGACACATAGTCGGCATGCAATAAATATTTGTGGTACAAACGAGCGCAGTGCAATGTGAGCGAAATACAAGTAGAAGTAAATCAAGGAAGCGAAAAGTCCAGATAGCTCCATTTGACTATTACTTTAAAAAATCTTGATAACAGACTTTTTTCTGCCCACCCCAAAAGGAAGCACACAGCCTGACATTTTTTTATGTGGTTAAATAGAAAGAAGAGCAGAGAACAAGATTAGAAATTACCAGACATTCCCTCTTAACTCTGAATATAAGTGGTAAAGGATGCTCAGTGACCTTTATTAACTGCAGCCGAATGACCATTGACCATGAGGGCTTCAACGACAGATGCCACTCTTGATATGAGAATTTATAAGAGCTTGAAATAAGGTGCGTGTCTGTTACTGACCACCACCCGCTCAGCGGGAATCGTGCAGCAGATCCTGAGCCTCACAAATGAGTCCCTGCCCTCAAGAAGTTGACTTTGCCGTTGTATTATTCTTTTTTAAATGAACGTAAAGGGTTTAATACCTCTTAAACTATCAGCGACTGGAATCCTTTTTATAACCCTAAGTCTTGAAATCTGTGGCTTCTGTGAAAAACAAAGCACAGAAACACAAGATATCAGTATAAGCGACAACATCCCATGTGTTCATATTTATCTGGCCCTTACCCAAATTTGGGGCGTGACGCATAGTGGAATCTATAGCTCTGAGGGGACCCACGTCCTTTAACCAGGAAAACACTTTCTGGAATTTCGGCTCGGCTGTAGAAGCTCGGAAGTGGGCACCAGTGGGTGGGGCGGGCTACGGCTGGCCGAGCGGGACACGGAGGGGGTGGTAGCTACTCCCACGACTGCCTTGGCTGCCTGCCAGGACAGGTGCATCTGATGTGACCAGGGGGCCGAGGAATTGTACGGAGCCGATAACCTTGGAGTGCTGAAGATAACCATCTGCAAATCCTGCCTTAAAGCCTGTAGACAGACATATCAGGTATGATCCTGTTATCATCTTGATTAATGCGATTTTATGCAAAGCCAAGGCCTTACAGGCATCTTCTTTTCAGTACTCTGCACATTTTGTTTGCTTTGTGTAGCATTCCTGAGGTGGTGGCGGCTTCAAGGTTCAAACCGGAACACTGACCCTTATGACTTAATCAGATATACCAAGGAGTGGGATGTCTCCAGCATGTTTGTAATTGCTTCTCTAGAACAAACTGCGCTTTTTTATTGGCATTTTTTACTTTCCTGTGAGTAGAATGACCGATGACAGCAGGAAAAAAAAGAAACTCAACTTCATTTTGCTGTTGAAAACGTTATTACGATCTAGCTATGGAAAACTCTTGCTGCTTCCAGCTGTCATTTGGGAACATGATGACACACTCCTGTGCCTCTGACTCATTACAGTATTTGTCCTTACATCAAATGTTCAGGCAATTAGAGTGACCCTGAAGATCAACGGAAAGCTCTCCTTTTGGCCATCTTGAGTGGCTTACTGATAGAGAGCACCATGGTCTACTTCTTCCAGAGGATGGAATGGAATATAGGAAGTGTTGTGCCATCTATAAATCTCAAGACTTTTGAAGAGTTGTATTCTTTATTATCTGTGGCATGACCAGCGGCATCCAAAAAAGAGAAGACTAAAACACAAACCAAGCACCTCACTTCTGTTGAGCAAAGTGAAGCAAGGATTTGGATACAGTTCCTGAAAAAAGAAAGCAATGGTTATGGTATTAGAAACCCCCCAAAACTGCCACGTCTCACCCCCCTCCTCATTAAGAAACAACCAGACCACATAGCGATACCCACAGACACAAGGAATGTTGCTATAGGGAATGAGGTATGAAACAAGTGAAGATTTTTATGCATTATAGGCAACTTCCGCTAAAGCATTTGAGTTGAAAGAGGAACATGAACTCATGATTCATACATAATAAAAGATCTGTGTATCAAAAAAAAAAACCACTTTCTGTAATTTTAAATGGTTTTCATGAAACTCTTTCTAAAATATACTACACACTGTAAACCTTTTCTTGATGACCCAAGGCCACTGAGGAAAAATGGTTGTATTTATTTACATTTACGAGGTAGCGCCCCATCTCTCTGTATTCGCCTGGCCCTGCTTCATTTTCTTCAGAGATGAGGAAATATATGTGTTCTCTCCTCCTGCCTGACTCTTCCCTCCAGACTAGGGCTGAGCGAAGGCAGGGACTCGCTAGCTGTTACAGCCCCTCTGTTGCGGTGCAGTACCCTCCCCCCCGCCCCACCCCGCTGGCCGGGGCTGCTGAGCTGGGGTGGGGACGCGGGGGTGGGGGGCGCGGGGGGAGGTGAGGCCCCTGCCCCTCCCCACACAAACAGCTCTGCGCCCAGGTGCTTCCCCTGTTCCTGTAGTTCTTGTTTCTGCTTGGATGTCCCTTCTTTCCATGGTCATTCTGAGCACCTGAAACCAATACCAGCTGTCTTCTATGATGTGATGCTCTTAATCTCTTACATCTAGGAAACGTTGCTATTTTGTTAAAGATTTATTTATTTTAGAGAGAGAGAGGGAGTGAGCGTGAGCAGGGGGAGGGGCAGAGGGAGGGAGAGAGAGAGAGGGAAGCATACTCCCCACGAGCGGAGCGAGGAGCCCGACACGGGGCTCGCTCTCTGGACCCTGAGATCATGACCTGAGCCGAAATCAAGAGTCGATGCTTAACCGAATGAGCCACCCAGGTGCTCCTGAAACGTTGCTATTTTTGTGTCCAAAACCAGAGCGAGCTGAGCCTAAGAAGCGTGCCTCAGGAGCCTAAGGAGGACCTGAGCTGAGCACACACAGCCCATTGCTTCGGTGTGGGGTGCCCACTCTGGTACTCAGCTGTGCAGTCCACAGTTTCCTCCAAAACTGACTGACTAAACACAATCACTTCAAAGGACCTTCCAGTTTTATTATTTTCTCCAGTACCTTCCCTAAACTAGTAGGTAAGTAAGAGGAGTAGGTAGTTTGGCCACTTGGGATGTGGTTTTTTTTCTTCTTCTGTTTTGGCTCCTCCTTCATCCTTGTGAAGCCGTCTAAGCAAATAAAGTGTTCATGCATTTCCATAGGAATGTAAGATTGTGTCCACCATAATGTAACAGATATGAATTTTAAAGTTCTGGGGAGAGGTTGTAGTGTAGCTGACTGAGGAAGAGATTCTTCAGAGTTCTCTGAGCAAAGGCCTCCCTCTTCCAAAGACCTCATCAAGAAATACCCGCCCCAGAACATCTCCTCCTTATACCATCTTTATCTCCTTCTTGCTCTCTCTTCTTTAACTCTACAAGAAACTGCCACTAGACATTTGCTTCTTTCTTTTCGTTTCAAATTTCAAGTTAGTGATTTGTCATTTCAGAACTATCGCTGAAAACATTGTTTGTTTTAAATAAATGTCACTAATATTAAGTCCCAGGTGATAAGATTAGTATTGTATTAAATCCTGTCCCTTGAGGGACAGTATGCTTCCGTCTTCATGATGAAGAATGCAGTTTCGTGCGTCCCTTTTGGCCCCAGCTGCCAGGACACTGAGGGACAGACATAAGGCTCCATCCTACACTTTTGCCCTCTTTGTTCCTTATTTACAACTTCCACTTTATTACTTTGCTTGTGTAATTGCTTCCATGATAAACCCCCTTAAATAATTTTTGGAAAGATATATTATCGAGTGATAGTTCACTAGAATATTCTGGCACAGGCAAGAGTGAAATAAGCATAAGCCTGGACAGTATTCACTCTTCTAAGAATTCCTGTAACTGAGAACCAAATTATATACACCGCCTCCCAGAGGGAAATGTTGATCTCGAAGAAAAGGCAGAAGGTTATTTGATTCGTGGTGCCAGAACTTAAGGGCAGAAGGTTATTTGATTCGTGGTGGTGTAAAGGGGATCTCCGTCACTCAACAGAACGCCATCATTTAAACATAACTTTGGATTATAGAAAATGGTTACCAAGAACAAGAGACATTTTTTTCAGATAATGGATCAAGGAGGCAGGACCTCTGTCATATTAAAACAACAACCACAACAAACACCACCTGGGGTGCAGGGATCATTCACTAGGCTGTTAGGGGCCATTGTACCTATGGCGGCAACATGATTATTTGTGAGCACCTCCTGGCCCGGGGCATTGGATCAAGAATGTAATAGGAAATAGGAAGGAGGACAGGAATGTATTTGGTGTCCTGCCCCTTACCTGGTTACTTTTTGAATGATCCACTCCCAGACTTGATACCTTTAACATTCCCTTCTCCCTCCTCCACCCACTAAAATACCAACCAAGAAGAAGAGATGAAACTATGAACCATTTGACTCATCTGACATTTTAGTGTATTACAAATGATAAATCATGAGAAAAGATGATTTGGCATGCCTAAAAATACTGGGGGCAACCTTCAATATTTACAAACCATTGTTAGTTGCCATTTTTATTGTCTTGCATTTTTATGGAGCAGCTTGATATCTGCATTAGAGTTCCCATGATTACAGTATCCTTAGCTTGTTCAAGGTGAGTGTGCAATTTGTTCTCTCAGCCTAAAAGACAGACAGGCTCTTGCAGCATGTAAATAGGGGAGTCCAAATACCTTGCACCAGCACACATAGTGAAACACATTACTAGTGTTACAATACAAAAGGTGATACTGCTTTGTATGTAAGGTAAAATGAAGTACCATTTCCTTAGTGTTCAGATTGAAGCATTGATTAAAAAGTATCTAATTAAATCCAGACTCACGTATTCTGATTTGTGCCTTGATACATCAAGTTCTCAACTGGAGGAGGAATTTGCAAATGAACACATATATCATCTATGCTGTTACTTTTATGCCATAAATGGGCTCCTATAGGTTAGTGAAGTCACACTTCTATTCTTTTGTGGACTGTTGCACCTGCCTTCGCTGTCCACCCATCTGCTTTGCCAGCAGACAATGATGACATATAAGCGAGACATCAAAGCAGCCTAATCAACCTGCCTAACTCACAGCTGCATGTGTGATAGAGAGACAGGTTTTCCAGGAATTCTGACATATGTTTTCCCATTTGTAGGTAGATCTTGTGTATACTGCTCACTATGTGGTTAACTCTTTTTTTTTTTTGGCATGGAATGCAAAGATTAATTATAGTCCAGGCCTGGTAAAAAAATAATCACAAATTCATAATTAGCAAATTTTGAGTGAATTATATTTCATTAGATTTTTAAAACATTCTATCCGCTTGCTTATTTCTAAGTTAGCTTTATAGGAACAAATGTATTTATATATTAAGATTATAGTAAATATATCAATTATTTTCTATTAATCAATTACATTATTTTAATCATAATATTACATTGATTTTTAAATTTTTTCTGTTCCCTTTAGAAGTCAATCCAAGAAGAAAAACGAAGACCAAGGAAAGATAGGTAAATTATTATTTCTAGATTTCAGTGTCATCTGAATATAATTATATAAATAATAATTATATAAATATATATATTTATATAAATAAATATATATAAATAAATTATATAAATATGATTCCAAATGTTCAAATTATGATTGAAAATCACCTTTTTAAAAAAAATCATCTATTTTATGTGGATAGATTTGGAAAGTAGCATCCTCCCAATACATTTATTTATGTTATAAATATATGCTTTATATGTAATTTAGAAGATCATCTTACCTATTAGAAATATATTGAGCTAGGGGCGCCTGGGTGGCTCAGTTGGTTAAGCGACTGCCTTCGGCTCCGGTCATGATCCTGGAGTCCCTGGATCGAGTCCCGCATCGGGCTCCCTACTCGGCGAGGAGCCTGCTTCTCCCTCTAACCCTCCCCCCTCTCATGTACTCTCTCTCTCTCGTTCTTGGTCTCTCAAATAAATAAATCTTTAAAAAAAAAAAAAGAAATATATTGAGCTAGCATAGTATGAAGCATACATTAAGAACTCAAATAGTTTATGAATGAATTGTATTGTCCCAGTACAGAATTTGCTTTTCTTTGTCCATTGATATGCTTTTGATCAGACAATTTGAACACACTTGTGTCCATGAACTTTCTTTCCCCAAACTCCTTTGTTTTTTGTTCTTCAACACGTGCTAAATCTCACTCCTTACAATGTTTATGGGTTTGTCAGGAAATAAGGTTTGTGTAGCCTGTAGGTGTGGCAACTTAGGCTCACACTATTCCCCTTTTCCTGGAACATTTCAGCCCACCAATACTTGCCTATTTTAACGTTATACCACTATTGCAATTAACTGACTTCCAGAGAGTGCTAATAACAATCAAGGGTTCTTCTGTTAAGCACCAGTCTCACTGAGCTCTTGACTTACGTATCAGTGGCATTCTGAAAGTTCATTTGTAAATTGGTATCTGTAACTCAAAAAGCACTTTTCCCCAGAAACACTGTAACACTTGGTCGTCTTCCAGACCTCTATCTGTTTACCTCATATGAAGTCCCATCACAGTACAGGTACTGAGCACCGCAGGAACCAGAACGAGTGTGAGTAAGTCCAAGAATTAAGATGGTCACAGACACACCCCTGTGTGTATATCATGTGCAGGAATTAAGTTTTGTTGTTTTTTTTTTAAGATTTTATTTATTTATTTGACAGAGAGGGACACAGCGAGAGAGGGAACACAAGCAGGGGGAGTGGGAGAGGGAGAAGCAGGCTTCCCGCGGAGCAGGGAGCCCGACGCGGGGCTCGCTCCCAGGATCCGGGGATCATGACCTGAGCTGAAGGCAGACACTTAACGACTGAGCCACCCAGGCGCCCCGCAGGAATTAAGTTTTAACTTAGCACAGAAACTAGCCCACTAAAGGCCAACCGTAAGGAGACGACAGAAGGTAACCTATGAAGGAAGTAAGGTAAGATCATGAAACGTTGTGTGCAGCAGTGTACTTAACGGATGGCTGAGAAAATCGGAAAATGCTATGTGTTGGCACATAAAGTTTTTCTCATATGGCCCAAGGGTCAGTTGTAAACCCTGTCCTAGACTGGCCAGACGGGAACTTTGTAATCACCAGCTCTACTAGTTTTGTGCCACGGTGTATGAGATGAAGTCAGGAAAAACTGCTCCAGCAGCTAATGTTCTCATAAAGGTGAGAAATGAGGGTTTTGTTTTTCTTTTTAACTTACGGTGTATACTGTTTTATGCATTCCAAGACTCCTCTTGTTTCTATTGACATGTAGGTATTACTTTTAAATTATACAAGGTAAAGGAAGAAAGCCAGTATCCTATAAGTTTGAGTAAAGTAGATTGAAACTATGATGTGTTTATGTGTTTATTTACAGTAGGGGAAAATTATTAGACCTGGAAGATTTCTATTATAAGGAATTTTTGCCCAGTCTTTCTGGACCAAAGGAACATAACTCTAGCTTGAGAGAAGGAAGACAACAGGGAGAACACCAGCATCAATGTTTTAATGCTAACGAAAGGTAATAAGCTCCCTCCTAAACAACAGCATTTTCCACATTTTACTCCCAGTTCCATTTCTAAAGCACTGTCACTGTGTTTGGACTATAACAAAATATTCTCACCGACTAATGCCTCTTAAGATGATGTGTTGTTTAAAAGTAAACTCAGGGATTATGGTAGGGTATTCAGACAACCCAGTTTCATACCTGTTTTCGTGGTGTCCTTGTTAATAGCACCCTCTTTTAAAAGTAACTCACTTTGGGGGCACCTGGGTGGCTCTTGATTTCGGCTGAGGTCATGATCTCATGGGTTGTGATATCAAGCCCCCCCCCACGCACACCACCCCCTCCCCCGTGGCGGGCTCGGGGCTCAGCTGGAAATCTGCTTCAAGATTCTCTCCCTCTGCCCCTCCCCTGACTTGCAGGTATGTGCGCGCGTGCTCTCTCTCAAATAAATAAATCTTTTAAAAAAATTTTTTTTTAATTTAAGAAATACCTCACTTTGGATGATAAATTATATGGTCATACTGATTACAAGCAATAAACCGTATCCAAAATCTGTGTTTAAGTTCTAACCAATGTAATCTTAAACACTTACTGGCTTCTCAGTTATGCTGTGTGATTTCTCAGAATCCATGACATCAGACCAAAATAATATCTGGAAGAAAGATTCATATGGAAATATGTGGGGTTTGGGGGAGATTTTTTAAAGATTTTATTTATTTATTTGAGAGAGAGAACGAGTGGTGAGGAGGGGCAGAGGGAGAGAGAAAGAGCGAAGCAGACTCCTTGCTGAGCAGGAAGCCTGATGCGGGGCTCCATCTCAGGACCCGGAGATCATGACCTGAGTTGAAGACGGACACTTAACTGACTGAGCCACCCAGGCATCCCAAAATACGTGTTTTAGATTTGATTTCTCAGTTCTCCACTAACTTTGTTTGACACTAAGTATCTTAAACCATTTGTAGCTTACTTACTACTTTGGGAATTTTTTCCCCAAAAAAAACTCTTTGTGAATTTGAGGGCAAATTCTTTGAATTTGAATTATTTGTTGTTTTTTTTTTTAAAGATTTTATTTATTTATTTGAGAGAGAGAGAATGAGAGACAGAGAGCACGAGAGGGAAGAGGGCAGAGGGAGAAGCAGACCCCCTGCTGAGCAGGGAGCCCAATGTGGGACTCGATCCCGGGACTCCAGGATCATGACCTGAGCCGAAGGCAGTCGCTTAACCAACTGAGCCACCCAGGCGCCCGAATTATTTGAAATTGAAGGCACAAAATAAAGTGGAAACCTGATATACAAGAAATGGGAGTAATGACAGGCAACAGAAAGCTATTCTTCCAAAATCCTAAGTGAACATCTGTCAGCGTCGGGCACTCACAGCCCTCACTGTCTCTTATACAGTATGACCTGGCAGTTAAGAGAAGAGGTTTTAGAGTCAGTCAGTCTTAGATTTGGATCCTGATTCTGCCACTTGGTAGTTGAGGGACCTTGCTCATGTTACCAGACCTCTCTGAGCCTGTTTCCACATCTGGAAAGGTTTCACTAATAACTACCTCACTACGTTGTCAAAGAGATTAAGTGAAATGGTGTATGTGAAGCACTTAACAGCAGATGTGGCATAGGGGAGAGGTTCCAGAGATGGTGGCTCTTTTCATCTTTATTTGCTTTTATAGAATCTACTTGATTTCCACCCCTTGTCTCCAAAAGAAGATGTGTTTCTTCCATCTTGAGATCAAGAACTATAACATATTGGTGGAGCTTAGATGTTCTAGTCTAGTCACAGGGTTCTACACAGGAAAATAGCAAGTGCCCAGAAAGATTAAGTGACTTGCCCCAAGTCACACACTGAGTTAGTGAACTAAAATCCAAGGTTTTTCACTTCCTGCTCAAATTGCTTTCCACTGACTTACCTGTTTCCCATTTTAACAACCCAATCTACATCCTCTCTAGTATATTCTTTCTCCCCTTCCCCCAAGCACAGACACACATCTGCTGTAAAAGCATTATATCCCTGAAATACTGCCTGGGGTTCCAGCGGTATCTGTGGACGTGTACTTAGTATTCACTAGAATGAGAATGCTAGAAGCTAGCATTGGCTGAGTGCTTCCTTTGGGTTGGACGCTATGCTGTTCACCCATTTAATCCTTATAGCAATTCCTCTTACTGCCCCATTTTATAGATGAGGAGGCTAAGTCAACAACGTTTAATAACTGCAAAGTCACCTAGATAAGAAGTGAGGGAGCCAGAATTCGAACACAGACCTTTTAGAGTTTAGAGTCAATGACGTGGACCACTACTCTTTATTGCCTCCCCGTGCAAAGACTTGTGCTGGGTGCCTGAGGAAGGAGAGGACACAACGGTGCACACAGTGTCATCCTTATCGCCAGAGAGCTTGACTCTAGAGAGAAAGTAAACGATCAAACAAAGCTAAACAAGGTAACTCCAAGAGGGGATTTTTCTAAGCTAAGGAAGACTAAAGAGTCAAAACTACAAATGCCCTAAGTAAACCTTGATGGGACCCTGGATTTAAATAGAAAACAGGTGATGTAATGAGCACTGGGTGTTGTGTGCAACTGATGAATCACTGAATTCTACCTCTAAAATAAATAAATAAATAAATAAAATAGAAAACAAAAGAAACAGAAAAACATCTCTAAAAGACATTTGGGGACAATTAGAGAAACTTGGCATCAAACTGTATGTTGGAAGATATTACTGCAGAAAGAATATATATATATAATTACTATATACATTAAATTATATGACAAATATATATCTTATTATATATAAGTATACTGTTTTATATATTTATAAGTAAACATATTATTCTGATAATATTTTACATATTATATATACACCCCTGTGTGTATATCATGTGCAGGAATTAAAACTTAGCACAGAAATTAGCACATACACACCAGTACTGATGTCACCCAGGAAGGTGTGAGTAGGTCTGAGAATCAGGGACCACAGCAGTGATG
This sequence comes from Neomonachus schauinslandi, assembly GCF_002201575.2. NCBI lineage: Eukaryota > Metazoa > Chordata > Mammalia > Carnivora > Phocidae > Neomonachus > Neomonachus schauinslandi. Next base: position 113,515,138 of record NC_058407.1, on the reverse strand, counting down.
AAGTTGAGTATTTCATGTAGTAGCAGGTAGTGATTAGAAAATGTCATTAGAAAATAACAGAACTGATGTCTCCCTCATCTCCTCCTAAGGTGAGTCTTAGTGGGCTCTCTGTTGAGCAATACTGAGAAAGGTGGGGTTTTTAAGGCATGGCCAGATTTTAATTATGACAAGGAGATATAGGGAGGGTGGTAAGGAAAAAGAATAAAATGGAACAAGAGTGCCTTGGTTAGGGGATAGGAAAATCATGAAGGAAGCATCAGCAGAAAAGAGACAAAGGGATACAATGGGGAAAGTATGAGATTTGAGTGATGTGGACATGGATTTGAATCCTCACTCCACTCCTCACTTGCTCTATCAAGTAGAACCAGTCCGTTTCCTCATCTGCAGATCGAGGCTAAGGAGAACCTCAGGTCTTGCCATGCTGTCCTTAGAATTAGAGATAATGTGTGTGGTGTAACTGGCAGAGGGTTGATACTCAGTATTCTCATAATAACAGAAATGAGCTGAATAGGTAATGAGAATTCAAGTCAGTTAGTCAGAAGAGAATGATCACCAGCCCCATAGATGCCCATGATGATGTTACCCTTCCCTGTCAAGTATCCACTGAGCTCAAAATGCCCTAAAGACCTTCCCAATGGTGTCTTTTTTTTTTTTTAATTCCCTATTCAGAATGGACCAGAATAAGGGCATATTCATCTGCAAGCAAAAGTCAAGCCCTCTCCTTTCATTATTATTTTCACTGCTTTGCATATACCTTCAATGACCCTGCCCTTTTCTCCCTCAGTTATAATCAATTGGCAAACCCCAGTGCTGGGTAAACCCAACTTTCTACCCAATCCATTCCATAAACCCAAGTTTCTGCCCAGTCCTCATACCTGCACCTGCACAGCTGTACATGGCTATACAAAAACACAACCAAATCTCACTCAAGCTATATGAGCACAGACCTGAGCCCTTGGAGTTATTTTGTCATACTTTATTTCCCTAAAATTCCACTGTCCCACTGTCCAAGTCCACTCTTTCAAGACCCCTTCCTCTCTCTCAGACCTTCAAAACCTCCTCACTTTCACCTTCTTTCCTGTTTTAATGAGAAAATATAGAGAACAGACACATACTCCCACCGCCAAATCTACCACTTACCCATAGACTTCCCTCAGTTTACTACAGATGACTGTCTGTCCTACCTGAGGCCAGACCTTCCTGTTGTGCACTGAATCCAGGTCCTTCCCTCTGCTCAAGAACATTGTCCTGCAGTTATCCCCTCCCTTTTCTGCATCTTGAATGTTTGTCCTCTTTACTGCATCATTTCTGACAATCTGTGAACATGATGCAATTGGACCCATCATAAAAAACACCCTTGACTCAATCCCCCTTCCAAACCCCGTGTTCCTGCTCTTCATGATAGCAAGAGAGTTACACGAGAGCGATCCTTCCTTCTCAATGTTCTTGCTTCCCATTCTCTCATGGGCCACTGTACTTAGGATTCCCTCCCCACCCACCACGCCGCAGAAACTGCCCCTACCAAGGTCACAAATGACCTCAGTTCTGCCATATCCCATGATCTATTCTCAGTCCTTATCTTGTCCTATCATTTTCTTCATTGTCCTAACATTTTCTTCATTGGCCTCCAGGACAGTACTTCCCTTGATTTGCCTCCTACCTCGCTGGCTGCTCCTTCTCATTCTCCATTGCTGATACCTCCTCATTTCATGGACCTCTTAACATTGGAGTGTCCCAGTCCTTTGCTTTATCAACACATACTCTCTTGACCTTAAATATCATCTGTCTACTTAAAATTCCAAAACTGAAATCTCTAGCCTAGATTGGGATTTATACATCCAACTGCCTATTCATTATCTCCTCTTGACTATCTAATAAATATCTCAAACTTTACAAAACCAAAACCATAATATTTATCCCCCTCTCCCCAAAAAGTATACTCTTCCTATAACCTTCCCCATCTCGTTAAATGGCAACTTCACCCTTCCAGTTGTTTAAGCCAAAAACCTTGGAGACATTCTTGATTCCTTTCATTCACAACCCACACCCAATGTATCAGCAAACTCTTTCAGTTCTGCCTTCAAGTATGACCAAAACCTGATCAGTTCTTTCCTCTTCTACAAACCTCATCCAAGCCACTCTCAGTCTGGCTGGGACTATTGCAATATCTCATAACAGACCTCCGTACTTTACTTACTTAAGCAGCCAGATCCTTTTATGAACCATTCCTCCACTCATATCCCTCCACTGTCTGTCTAGGTCTAAGTAAAATTCAAATCCTTGCCATGGTCCCAAAGCACTCAGTTTCCTGCCACATTAGCCCTTCATTCCTCCTGCTCTCAATCCTTGCCATCCCCCCCACCACTTGCTTACTTCATTCAAGCCACGGTGGCCTCCTTGCTGTTCCTTGAACACAGTACACATACTGTAGTCTTAGGGCCTTAATGCTGGTTGACCCATCATCCTGGACTGACCTCTCTTCCCTAAGAGATCTGCCTGCTCTCCCCTCCTCATCCCTTCAGGTATCTTTTCAAATGTCACCTTATCAGAGAGGCCTTTCCTGGTCACCCTCAATGAAATTGCTTGTACAGGAAGACACACACACACAGCCCCAACAGTCTTACCCCATTAGCCCGCTTTACTTGTCTGCATAGCATCTCTCACCACCTGGCATATTAAGGTTGTCAATGGTCCTCTCCCACACTAGATTAAACTCCATAGAGTAGGGACTTTTGTTCACCTTTAGCCTACACTGATGGCTAATACTTAGTAGGTACCACATAAGTAAATGAATGCATCTATGTAGCTGCATAAGGGAGCATCTTTTTTCCCCAGTCAAGTTGCAGAATCTAAAGGTAAAGTTGGTAGACTTTCCCAGCGGTAGGTTCAGGAAAGGCGGCCCAACAGCCTCCTTGAAATAGCTGAAAGGGCCCAGAGCTAACAGTGGTTGATCAGATTTGGGAGGAGGGCTTCGGAGAAACATTTGAGCAGTTTTAAAATGCAAAACGAGGGTTGTCTATTTAGGCACTTTGAATTTTCCTGCTTGACCAAAAGGTGTTAAAAAAAAAAAATTAAGGTGCTAAAACCTGCTGAGAAAATTATGCAGCTGCGTTTGTCCACTATCCTGATGTTTTGAATGTGTGGCTCTTAACTGCCTGCAGTTGGTCGGAGGTGGGAGGAGCAGAATCGCCTAACTGGGTGGGCGGGGCGGCGCGGGCGCCGCTCACTCTCGGGCCCTGGGTCTCGCTGCAGGTGCTGGGCGGGGGAGAACCAGGAGCAGGAGGAAAGCGACTCCGCAGCCAATCCCTACGACTACAGGAGGCTCCTGCGCAAGACCTCCCAGCGGCAGCGCCTCGTGCAGCAGGTGTAGCCCGGCTGTTCTGGGGGCCATCCCATGAGAATGTGCGCGAGACTGCGGGGCTTTGCAGGGGCCAAGCGGGAGACCCTCGGACGCTGGCACCACAGGGAGCTAAAGCCGCGGCCCTGACCTTGGCAGGGGCTGCCCGCTGCGCTCGCCCCTCGAGTGCCTGGGCCAGCCTCTCCGAAGGCGGAGAAGTGAGATCTTTTCGGACGCCGTGTCTCCGCGCTCCGGCACCCTCTACTCCCACCAGCCCGCCAGTCGGGGCATCCCTATCCCTGGCCCCCTGTGTATCTCTTTGTTCACTCATTTACAACTCCTGTGGACCCGACTGCTCCTGAGCTCTCGCCGATCCCTCCCCTCTCGTTTTGGATGACTTCAAAGATCTCTTTTTCCTTGGAAACGGCTCTCCCAGCCCCGCGGAACACTCGAGGGCCGAGCAAAACAAAGCTCGGGTGGGAGGAGAGGAGAGGGCGTGGGAAGCTTTGAAGATGAACTTCATCTCACACTCGCGCTTTCCCTTCCCGTGGTTATTGAGCTTATTAAATAAAGAAAGTGCCTTGGAAAGTCCGTGGCTTTCGGGGCTGGTCCCCCGATATTCCCCTTTAGGGCTGGACCCCTGCTGTCCAGCTGTGCAGGTGCCCAGGCAGGGGGGCGACGGTGCCTGTTGTCGCCACCAGCGAACAGTCCCGGCCTCCAACCATCCCAAACATACCCAGGTCTTGCGACCCAGTCATGGCCTCGGGACAAATTCCCAAATCCCCCCACCCCCGACCCTGCGCGCGCGCACACACACCTCTAGCCCCGCCACTGAGCAAACTGTCAGGTTTTTTAGGTTCTCCTAGTCTGCAAATTTGAGGCAATCTCCTGGGCTCCGAATTTTGCCGTATTTAAGAGAGGGGAGGGCAATGGGTGGGCAGAGGTTTGCCTTCCTCAGTCGACTGCATCTTATTTTAAAACCTGGGTCGAGCTCTTCTGTGAAACTGACGCCGTCCGTGTCTACGCTGTCTGAAGAGCGTCAGGAAGGACGGCGAGGTGATTTCACGGACAACAGAATTGGGAGAAGGGTTTTGGGATGGGGCTTGTCCCTCCTGGTGGTGTACGTTGCACCTGCGGCCCGAAGCCAGGAGACTTCGGGGAGATTTTGGAGGATCGAGTGAGGGCGGGTGAATGTCTGTTGAGCCGCTCGCCCACCAGATGTAAGGTGCTCTCCAACCCAAAATGTTGACGCCGAAAGGTCCCCCAGAGATGCCTCGTACGTACAACCTCGTCATTTTACAAATGAGACCCGCTCGAGGGGAAACCTCCCGCTGTGGCAGGACCGAGCTCAGAGTTTAAGTGTGCGCTATAGGCGCTGCTCCTTCCCTGAGTTCTCGTTGCGGCCTCTGCTCGGGGTCACCCCTTGGGGACCGACAGCTCGGTTGTGACGGGCTGCAGGCTGGGCCTAGCACAGGCACCAGTGAAACCAGCGCTGCGGGCACGGTGCACTGTCAAGGAGGCGAGAGATTCTGGAACCCGAGTCCCCATGCCCCAAACCAAGCATCCACCCACCACCCGGAGGCCCCCTGGGGGGGAAAGCTGAGCTCCGCATTGCTGCCAGGCCTCTTCTTCAAGCTTCCGAAGTGGCTCCTGGCAACCCCGGGCCTTCCGTCGCTGGATTGGGAGGCAGTAGGCGCCCTCCCTAAACTCTCCACCCCCTTTTTAAGTGGGACTGGAAAAGGAAATCACAAACGCTCGGTGAAAGGTTTCAGTGTTTTTATTTCCCTTTTTTCTTTTGCATTTCTTTGTTTTCTCTCCTTTTTCTTTCTCTCTTTCCATCTCCCTCTTTCTGTCCTTCGACATTTGAACACTGGGAAGACACAAGGGAAAACTCTTGGCAGACATTCTTTTTTGGGAGACCTGCAATGCGATCTCTGGATAATCCACAGACAAGAAATAGGTCAACCCAGGAAACCCGCCCAGGAGAGCAGCCGCTGGAGCATGGGTCTCTCTCTCCCCCTATTGAGGAAGAGGCATCCAAAGCTTTTCCCCAGAGCACTGGCCCACCTCCCCTTACCATTTGGTGGCTGCCTCCTTTGTGAACTAATGACTGTAATTATTACCGCCCTGAGCTCTTTTGTTATCTCCTACGCCAAGCCCAGGAGTGGGGGGGGAGAGTGGGCTCTTTTTCCAAATCAAAGTCTTTATAAAGCAAATTGCCGTCTAGGGAGGGACCACATTAAGGAAAGACAAATCAGATCCCTGAGTGCTGAGAAGTAGGTTGTGTTAAATAAAAAATGTAAATACCACCATTAGATTCAAAGTACTCCAGAGCTGCGGGGATTTAATCGAGTTTGAACAGTGGGATTTTAAGTCGCGTTTAAAAAAATTATTATGTCAAATCCAGGTGTGTGGTTTCTACCTTCCCTGTGTTTTAATCTGTTTCTTCCTTTGGGGATTTGTGAGTGTGTTTTAAACGCTCGTTTTAAAGAATTTTTATGTCTTCGACCACTTACTCATTGCAGAAAAGTTCTGCAACCCCATCCTGCTGGGTCGAAGCAAAACATTTAGCAGGATTTGAGGTGGATTTAAACAAAGAACTGATCTCTCTGACTCGGATCTGTACTGATGGAGCAAGAGCGGTGGAGCTGCCCTGCCCGCGAGCAGACGGCCCAACCACGAAGTCTTCACACCCAGGCGTTGTAAACCTGAAGCCAAGAGCGCCGGAGAAGGTGGCTACACTGAGGCCTGGGTCCATGCCCACCAAGCGCCCGCAGCCCGATGCAGGCTTCTCGACGCAGCCGGCTTTGCGCCAAGTCTACGGCAGGACCTTGGCCAGCGCCCTTCCCCGACACGACTCCCAGCTCGGGCGCGGAAGAAGACAAAGCTTCGTGGAGAGACTTTACCAGGCCCCCGCGTGTTTGGGAACATAGGAATTGGGCTTGAATGCGGCCACCGAGGCCCCACGACGCCCTTACTAAGGGAGGATCCACGGGCGGTGGCCAAGACTGAAGATCCGTGAGTCTCTGCTTTGACAGCAACTTTGGTGACTTGATTCAGGAGGGCAAAGAAATGAGGGCTTGTGAACAGAGTGGAAATGAAAAACCCTCGCTCAAGGGAATGCACGCGGCGGAAGCAGGACGCAGCCTTTCCCCACCAGGTCTTCCTCAGCCTCTCTCTCTGAGAGCCCAGGAGCCGCAAGGTGTACGTGACGCTGATCTCCGCTACTAAGGGAAAGCAACGCGAACTCAACGGAGCCCGAAAATCTCAGGGCGTGTTCCCTTTGTTTAACAGCTTTTAACGTACAGGATATTGTAAGAGAGTAGAGATGCTGACTTTCTCAGAAAAGAAGAAACCCCTTCCCACCAGGCCTCAGAAATAGTGAATCTCGCCGGCCCCACCACCCTCCCCCCGCTATCGTGAAGATTCTCGGGGGGGGGGGGGGGGGGCCGGGGGGGGGGAGACCATTGATTTGAGGCCTACTGACTCGAGGAGCCCAGCAGGCGATGCCTTCTTTCCGCCTTGAATTTGGAAAGCTCAGATTGCTTAGCTGGAAACTCTGTGCACGCCTCCCACGCACACATCGATTCAGGCCACACGAAAGCAGCAAACCCTTCCACGCCTCCGCGGGCCAAGGTCGCTGAATGACCCGATCCCATCCCCCATGAGCCGTCAATCCTGCCTGCTGATTCTAGTTGCTCTCCCTCGCCCCCCTCCCCACGAAGTTTCCATTCGTTTTATTTTTTTCCCCAGCCCGAGGTCCTCGGTGATAGGCTCCTGCGTGGATTTTAATTGCCTCTCAATCAGCAGTCTTTCTCCCAGCCGTCAGTCCCGTCAGTCAGATCCTGGACGGTGGGTTCAGCGACCGCGCTCTCCGAAGCACAGGAATGACGCGCTCCCGAGCACCTCGCGGCTCGGTAGGAAGGCGTCAGGCTCTACTAAGGAGCTGAAATGAGCCCTTCAGCGCGTAGGCGCCCTGCCCCCACCGTCCCCTCCCCAAGCTCACGAACCGCTTGTGATTCCAGCCCAGCCGCCGGGGCTCTCGAGGTCACAGCGACCTCAGCACCGTCTTAGAGGAAGGCGGCGCGATTTCCGCGCCGCCTTCCCGGCAGCAGGAGCCAGACCTCAAACAATACGCCAATCGATGCCTGTATGAGACCCGTTCCGGCCACCCGCTCCGCCTCGCCAAGGTCTCTCCGGTCTACCCCTCGCTGAAGCCGGCGCGCAGTCAGCAGCGTTAGCACTCGGGACAGCGCACCCGAGCCCGCGGGGGCTGTTTGCGGGCTAGCGGCTAGCGCTCCCCGGGGGCTCCCCTGCACGCCTCCCACCCACACGCTCTGACTCCAGCTCGTGAGCGCTGTCTGCCTCGCATCCTCCCTCTCCCATTTTTTCTCTCCGCCGCCCCCTCATCCATCCGGATTGGACTCCTCCTTCAAAAGCAGTTCGGGTGCTCGGCGCTTTCCCATACCCCTGCTCCGCGGACCCTTCGGTCTCCTTCCCTATTTAACCTCAGCCTTCCAAGAGAGTTGCCACGTCTCTAAGCCCTAACCCCAACACACACACGCATTTACACGCAGACACGCACGTTTCCTGTCGCTGTGTGACACCCACCCTCTGCCGCACGGCCGCGCGGTCCCCGCGCCGTGCCCTCCTCCCGCCACACTCACACACGCACGCAGGCGCGCGCAGAGCCGAGCAGAGGGCTGCTCGCCGACAGTTCGCACTTGGAGGCGACCCGCTCCAGTCTCACAGCGCTGATGGCATCTCCAGGCTCCGGCTTTTGGTCCTTCGGGTCTGAAGATGGCTCCGGGGATCCCGAGAACCCCGGCACAGGTAGGGGAACAGGGGCCTGCAGCAGGCGAGCTTTGCGGGTGGAATGGGGTTTGCAGTGCTAAGGAAGACGAAGGAGGTTTTTCCACCTGCAACAGCAAACTTCGGACACTTTGCCCTGCTCTCGCTGTAGGTCCCTGATGGCCCAAGAGACCAAAACCTCACAGGCCCTTATCCCTTGGAAAGACACCCAAAGAATCTCAGACCCTTTTCAATGAAGTCTGGGAGAGCCCCCAAACGCAGAGACGTCTCCTCGACACCGAATTCCGTGGGCCTGGGGCACTGCCACCATCTTGGTGTCTGGACCCTGTAGAGGGATAGAGTGGCTGTGGGGAAAGGGAAAAAATGGAAGAGATAGAATTCTTGGTCTGGAAGGAGAGGCTGCGAGGAAAATGGACAGCTTCGGTATCTAGGAAAACTCGCTGGAGCAAGGCAGGAAGGGGAGTTTGCCTGAACCTACTGGCACCTGGAAGGCAAGTGCAAAGGGCTGGATGGAGTCTCTGAGCTCTTGGAAAGAAATCAGGGAACGTAAGGTCGGGCTGGGCTGGGCCGGGCCGCCTGGCTCCCGTGACCCTCCTGCACCTGTCCTTTGTGCGGAGCCCAGGACGGCCTCTTTCTGAACCCCGGGTTTAAGTGCGTTTGTTCCCGTAGAACGAAACTTCACACGTCGTCTGCTTTCTCTTTCTGCCTCGCTGTACGCCTACCTGTCTTTCTTTGCAGCGAGAGCCTGGTGTCAGGTGGCCCAGAAGTTCACGGGAGGCATCGGAAACAAGCTGTGCGGTGAGTGCCCAGCCCGTGCCGGGGGAGGGAGTCGAAAACGGCCAGTCAGTCGCCTCTGTGTCCCGCGGGGGCAGTGTGGCCTTCTCACCTCCTCATCCCCAACAGCGGAGTTGAGGTTGCTTGGCCGGGGATGGGCAGGCGCGAGGGAGCTGGGACCGGCGGGCGGCTGACCAGCGCTCTCGATGTGCTTGCCTAGCCCTGCTCTACGGAGACGCCGAGAAGCCGGCGGAGAGTGGCGGGAGCGAGCCCCCGCGGGCCACCTCCCGGAAGGCTGCCTGCGCTTGTAATCAGAAGCCTTGCAGCTGCCCCAAAGCGGATGTCAACTATGCGTTTCTACATGCAACAGGTAAAGGCGCCCCGTGGGGTCCCCGGGAGCCACTGTCCCTCGCACTGTCCCACCCACCGCAACCAGAAGGGACTCGATGACAGGGGCCTGACCCGAGTCGTGGAGAAGCAGGGCGGAGGCGGACCTTACGTGAATCTTCAGCTGAAAGCGAGAAACACTGGGCCTGTCCCTTCCGTCTGAGCCCCAACCCGGCCTGTGCGCAGCGCTGGGCGCGGGCGTTCCAAGGGGACTCTCGGGCCGCGGCTCTCTTGCCCCAGTGCCGCCCGCGGGTCTGCGGTTGGCGGAGGTCCCCGCGCGCGCTGGACCTCGAGGTCGGCTTCTTGGTGGCCGCTGAAACGGGTGGGACTTGGTTGATGAGACTTTATAGGTCTTTAGATCGCAAGAGTAATTCATAGCTGCAGTTTCACAGGGGAACTATTTTATTCACGTGAGACCTGCGGGCGTTTTTACTCCCTTGTGTTTACACACCCAATCACCTAAGCGCGCGCGCACACACACACACACACACACACACACACACTGACTTAGGAAATTGCGAGCCATCTTAATGGGTCAGGGATCCTAACATTGCATGCTCCACTTTGCCTGATTTGCCCAAAGGCATTCCTCAAACATTCCGATGTGACGTATTTCCATAATCATTTAAGATGATTTACTGAGATATAACATTTAGGACGGACCCCGGTGAAACAGATGAATGGAGGCACACTCCTTTTAAAAAAGGAAGCAAACAATACCTTATGGATTGAAATGCAAAGAATTAACTTGGGGTGGGGAAGAAATCTCAATTTCTCTTTTTCCTTTGTCTTTGAAAAATACCTCCCATTTAAAGAAAATGCTCTGCGTTTCCAGATTTTTTTTTTAAGCACAAAATCTCTCAGTCCAAAGAAAAATTGCCAAATCAAGATCTTGCCTGGATATTTCCACAGTAAAATTAAAATGTGGCATTTTGATTCCATTCTTTAGACCTGCTGCCAGCGTGTGATGGAGAAAGGCCCACTTTGGCATTTCTGCAAGATGTTATGGACATTTTGCTTCAGTATGTGGTGAAAAGTTTCGATAGATCAACCAAAGTGATTGATTTCCATTACCCTAATGAGCTCCTTCAAGAGTATAACTGGGAATTGGCAGACCAACCACAAAATTTGGAGGAAATTTTGATGCATTGCCAAACGACTCTAAAGTATGCAATTAAAACAGGTATTGTCCAGTCAAAAATAATAAAGCTCTTTTTTCCTTTTACAATTTTTATTTTTTATATAAAAATGTTTTCTGTTTATGGAGTTACTGGTATTTTCAAATTAACAGAGTTATTTTCATCAATTAAAAGAAGTCATTATTAGAATGATATGAAGCAAAGTCACCCTTTACTATTAATGGTCATGCTTCTGAAGTTGATATCAGAAACATTATAAACGCATTAAGTATAAATCATCAGATTTTACACTGCACGTATTTGGCCACAGAGATTAACCACTGATGTAGAAGCAACCATTTGTCAGCAGAGGCCAGTAGAAGTGACCCAAAATGGAGAAAGGAAGGGAATATGGAAATGAAACCTCAAAAGGCATGATCCAAACAAAAGCCCAATACTAGTGTAGTGCTAGTCATTTCTTTGGCATAGGAATGGTCAGACATTGGATAAACCATCCTATGTAATCATTGCAACAGGGGGATAATATTTTGGCATTGTCTCAAATGGCCAGGACTTCAGATTCGAGCCCCAGGTTTTCTCTTTTTTTAAAGAAATGTCCACAAAAGAAAACACAATACAAACTAGCTTAACAATTCAGCGGTGTTATATACAAGGATGTGTGTGCTTCATAGCCATTCTGAATATAAAATAAAGAAAATGGGTGGGGGGGGAATGAAATATCCTTATTTTAAAATGTATTTTGTATCTATTGCTTTTTTTCACAGTTGTCTTCATACGCTGTTTATTTATTTATTTATAGTATTTATTTATTAGTAACATTTATTTGGGCACATTGTAAGCTTTCATTTTATCTACACAAAATCAGCTATTTATCTCCCCAGATCATGATTACCGCTTCTTTTCCTGCATTGTCTCTAATCATGCTGATGCATGATCCACTACACTTCATTAAAGCAATAAAAATAGGTATGAATGAATTTCATGAGGGATAGAAGACCTTGTGGATCTAAATTGATTTGTAGCCTTAAAAAAGATCGGCTAGCAACTAAAAATGTCACATGAATATTAATTACCATAGGAACTTGATTTTTTATGTTGCCATTTCTTTGGTTAATGAATTATCATATTGCTCTAATCAACCACAAGCATTTTAAGAATGTTTGCTGTGTGACTTTTAGCTACTACTTTTGGTTTTGTTTTTCCATTCGTTATACCAATAGAGAGGAAAAGTATGCAGAGAAGAAGCCTAAGGAAATGGATCTGCTGCATTATTAGTATCCACTTTTGTGAGACTATAGACTTAAAACTAGGTGCATAGGGAAAGGAGTTTAACTTGGTGATTTTGACCACACTTGGTCTGTGGAATATGAATTTTGAAGGCTTATTAGCTATCATTCTCAGTCATGTTCACAGAGAATCCACATGATGTATATACTAGGCATTAAAGATGTTCTTCCAGCTTTTGATGTATCTGTGGGGGCAAACCTGAATAGTGTTTTTAATTCATTTTTGTTTGATCCATTCCCCTAACCTAATATTTAAATGTAATAATAGTAGGTTGCTACCTATTATTTTTATTGCTACCAAACTGGAAAGAACCTATAAAAATGTTTTACATCTTCATCCTTAAAAGCTGGTGATGTCTGACATGTAATTTAAAGAGTTAAGATAATGAGAATTGCAGGTCAATGAAAGTCATAGTTCTGTCTATCAATGCTTCCTTTAGTGTTAGGAGAAGATGGGGCAATTCAATTCTTAGACTTTGCCATAATGCTTGTGAGATTGTTGGTCAAATGTAGTTCTAATGCATTTTATTTAAAGTTCAGGAGAAAATAGGATTACGTTGGATTTCCAAGCATCAATATCAATATTATTCATAACACATGTAGTCTTCTGGTCTTCCCCATTCCACCCCTAAATAGCAGTTCAAAGAAGTAACACCGGTCACCTCTTTTTGACTAGCAAGTTTACAGGTTTTTATGCTATAACTGGTATTTGACGACTAGTACTATTTAGGGTCTGTAAAGTAGTTACCATCTCTGTGACCATTAGACATTTTAGTTCTCCTAGGGAGATGCTTTTATAAAATATGTTAGCACCTGCTTTCTACTGAGAGTCCTTAATCTAATTTTCACTTGGGCTCCAAGCTTAGAGAGGAGTGAGGGGCAGTGGGTTAAATACTTGCAAGTGGAAGTCGTCCTGTATTGTTAAAATTACGTCTGTAAGAACTGTTGGAACAGAAAACTGAAAACTGCAGAGAATGATAGTATTTTAGAATAAATAACATTTTCGGGGATCATTGGACTTGGTGGTAGTGATGGTGTTTGGGGAGTGCAGGGGTTAATGAGTCTTTTAACGGAGGCATCAGACAAAGAAATGGAAGCATCGATAAATGAGGCCGTCCTTGGGTGCGTGCTGCGGCTACACGGAGAGCAGTTTGGACCGACTTTGGGGCCCTCCCCAACTGATAGTGGACAAGGGGGTCAAGGCCGCCCGGGGCTGGTCGTTGGCCGAGCCTGGGCTTCCTTCCTGGCTCATTTGCTAATCAGTGGGGAGCGTTCCAGAGGCGTGAGCGGCTCTAATCTCACGTTTCCTCCTCGCTGTCTGCCCGGCTGCGCGTGGCCGCCTATTCCCGGGCCCGGTGGGGGCGGCGGCGGCAGCTGGATGCCCAGGCCGGCTGGGACAGCTGGGAGCCTCCAAGGCAGGTCTCTCCCACCCTTTCTCTCGGAGAGCCTTGCCTGGATTCGCCGGCAGCCTGCGGGGGGGTCACGGGAAGGGAGCAAATAGAATATTTCTGCAGCCCACTTCTGCAGAAATCAAGAGGACATGTTGCTCTAACCTGTCAAACTATCTCCTTCCATTTTTATCACATCACCATCAGTGAATGAAAATTTTGAGGCACGAGACATTCAGGTGCCATGGGCGACCAAGGTAAAAAAAAAAAAAAAAAGAAAGAAAGAAAGAAAGAAAAGCGAGTCAAGCCATTGAAGCCTCAAATTTGCTTCCCAGTTTTCCAAAGGCAGTGGGCAGGGTGGATTGGCCTTTTGATATCCTGGGGCCAGACACAGGCCTTGGAATTTCTCTCAATTTTTTTTGCAGAGGTTTTTCATGCCAAAGTTTCCAGAGAGTTAAATAGTGTGTGATAATAGACGCCAGAATCATCCAGAAAATGCATATGAATTGGGAGAGTAGATTAATGGATTGATTTGCTAATCTTTATTAATTTCCTCACTTTAAGGAAATGGCTTAGGGAAAGAGAAATGAAGGGGAATCAGGAGGGAGAGGCGGCTGTGATTTCAGCTGTGAGCTCTAATGAAATGGGGAGTCAATGAGGCAGAGACAGGGGAGGGCTGTTCCAGACCGTGGCCCAGGCAGCAGCAGCAAAGGGGCTTTCTCATTTTGCCTGGATGCATAAACTGACAGGGTCAGCATCAGAGGGCCTGGTAAAGAGCGAAAAGGTAGAAGGGCACTGTGCACAGCCACAGGGAAGCAAAACAATGCCAGAGCATGAGCAAGAGCCACACAAATCCCAGTCTCTTTGAAATGTGCCCTTTCCCAGCTCCTGTCTTTTCCCAGTGTCTAAATGTCTAACCACATGCCCAAGGCTGATAAGAGAGCACTCCAGTCCTAGAGATAAGCTCTGTGTTGACTTTTGTCCCTGTTTTCCCCATTGCCTTCCTTTATCTTGTTTTGCCCGTGCTGGCCTGAGAGACCGTCACCCCAGGCTTCAGACAGGTGTCCAATAAGTAGGGGCTGCCTTTTTATCAGATGCTATTTCCATAATTGATAATCTTCCAAAATTTTTGCTGCCAAGCAAATCACAGATTTAGAGATAGGCTTTTATGGGGCAAGACAAGGAATGGAATTCTAATGAGATATTTACAATCACATTTTAAATAATAGCCTCAGGAGTATTTGGATGTCAGCTCCTTTGGAGAGTTTTAGAGAAATCTAGAAGTTAATTAGATAAGCCTTGCTAATGGACTCATCAGCCCATTGAATATATCTTCATGTATCTTGTTGATGGGGCAGTGATGTTGACCGTATCCCTCTTTACTTCAAATCACAACTATGAGGAGTTCTGTTGTTTATAATCAAGTATTTGGACAGAAAAGAATCGACAAGAATTGAATTTGCCCATGCCCTCTTTCGACGATCATCACCTTTTGAATCCAGGGCAAATCACTCAACAAAGTGTCCTATTTTCTCATTTTTGTGTTGCCTTTTGTAATCATCAGTCATTTGTCACTGATATCATTATGAATGTTGGCATGTTGGCATGCCTGGTGGATGTCATGATATGACTGATTCCCAGAACAACCTCAACAAAAAAGGGTTTTTAGCAGCATGAGTGTAAACAAGAATAGCTTTGGATTACACGAGCATTTTAGTTTACAAATGTATTGAAGGGATGCTAGGAAATAAACTACCATCCACATTGCAAACCACACTTGTTATTTTTTTTTTATATCGGATAATGTTTAGAGGAAGCTTTTTTAGAGTGTGTTTTAAGAAATACCAAAACCCCAAATAGTCTCTCTTGTTAGATGAAATGCTCCTTTTGGATGTGTCTGCGTGTACACACGCATGCATGCACATGTTGGGTTTCTGAATATGGATTTCCTATTACTGAAGGATCTTTCAAGGTTCTTTAGCTAGAGCAATCATGTGTTTGAGAGGCATTTATTTTCACTGGATGCAGTCTTGATTCTCATATTCCATTTTATTCAGGGCATCCCAGATATTTCAATCAACTTTCCACTGGACTGGATATGGTTGGATTAGCAGCAGACTGGCTGACATCAACAGCAAACACCAACATGTAAGTCGTTAAATGTGGTGTTTTTTTTTAAATCCAGGATAATTATTAGTGAGATTTCATAGTCTTTATTCTACCTCTCATGTGAAAATCTCTTTTTAATTAAGTAGTCCCTAACATAGTGATACAAACTTCAGAAGTATACGGGTGCTCACTCTAACTTAAAAGAAAAGAGTCCTGATCTATCTTTCATGCAATCAAAGCTATATAACATTTTTCAAACACAAAAGGCACTTTTTTGGCATTTTGGATTTATAATTATGTATAAAGTGAACAAGAAATGGGACCAGATGATATCTTTTAAATAGTATTACTCTGCAGTGTTCTTTATTTATTCAATATGATAAATGACCCTTGGGCATTAAGCTCTTAACTTTAGGAATATAGAAAAATGGGCAACCTTTAAGAAGACATAATTTTCTCTCTGTTCAATAGTATAATCAAAACCTTTGTGAATGTAGGGCTTGAAGAAGGACATACAATAGTTCTATAGATGTTGTAATGATGAATTATTTCTTCGAGTTACATACATAAAATGTGGCCATTACTACATTTCAGGTTCACCTATGAAATTGCTCCAGTATTTGTGCTCTTGGAATATGTCACGCTAAAGAAAATGAGAGAAATCATTGGCTGGCCAGGGGGCTCTGGCGATGGGATATTTTCTCCTGGTATATGATATTTCAACCTTTCTTTGTGTTTTTTCTTCTGATACACAGTGCCTCATTATGAACATAGGAGCGATTAAGTATCTAGTCAGTGTTTCTGCTTATGTTAAATAGGTTATGTTGATCAAAAGAATGAGCGTGCTAATACATGACCATTGACCATGCTTCCAAGCCAACTCCCCATACTTGACCAATAGTTATTGGTGTTCAGAAAAAGGATAAACAGGGGTGGATATTTACCCAACCCTTCTACTGTGATCCTACACAGAAGATGTATGGATCATGTGGAACACAGGAATAAAGATTCCTCATAAGGGAATTCACTCTCTGAAACTCTTCCCACAATTAGTGAAAGGGTAGCCTCATTTAATAAAGCCTTCTCTGTTTCAGGAGGCATTATGAGGCAGATCTACGTAATTGAGCCTATGTACTCTGTCCCTTTCAAATAACAACCAGAGAAGCTGATTGACTTTAATTTCAAGGAGGGCAGAGAGTGACTTGGGAAACCATTTCTTAAAGCTGAAACAGAGGGTGCTGATTCCTTCCAAAGGTTTCTTTTGCCTTCTCTTCTTTATCATGCCATTCAGTCTCTTCATCCTGCCTTTTATCACCAGCCATTGGATTCTAAGCTCCATTATTTACACCTCTTCCAGCCAAGAGAATCAACCTGACACAAAAAAAAGCCTTGCCCTTGGTTCCGGATCTGTATGTGACCTTGGTTTTGACGCAGAGAAGAAATAGAAGTTAGAAAGGCAGTAGGGAGAGAGAGTCACTGACCCAAGGAAAATAAACCTGGTGTGCAGACTGTCACCTAATCAGTGGCAGTAGAGGGTCATCAGAATGGGGCGGGCCCTCAGTACACTGAGACTGGCCCTGCTGAGGAGGCCACAGCCACACCTGCCATTACGTCAGGCCTAGCAAAGGCCACGTCGAGATGTCCCTTCAGCAAATCTAGAGACAAGCGGATGATGAGGGAGAGAGAAAATAAAGAACAGGTTGAAAGAAGAAATTATAAGCAAGCAACAGTGGCCTCAAGGGAAGGGCTTAAATTAAGGAGCTTTACCTACAAGCTCAGGTCTGCTATTATATTTTATGCTTTTAAAGATACAACACAATTTTTCAGGTGCTGAAGGAAAACATGTTAGTTAAATGGAAGGGAAAATTAGCTTTTTTTTTTTTTTTCGTTAAACACCAGCTGTGATGAATTTAAAGCTAGCCTTTATTTTGTAGGGAATGCAGTTTTCCTTTGGAAAACCATTCCCCACTGAGGGAACTTTGCCATCATTGCCTGGAACTGATGCTCTTAAGATATTTTTCATGAGGGGGCGCCTGGGTGGCTCAGTTGGTTAAGCAACTGCCTTCGGCTCAGGTCATGATCCTGGAGTCCCTGGATCGAGTCCCGCATCGGGCTCCCTGCTCGGCAGGGAGTCTGCTTCTCCCTCTCCCACTCCCCGTTTGTGTTCCCTCTCTCGCTGTGTCTTTCTCTGTCAAATAAATAAATAAAATCTTTAAAAAAAAAAAAGATATTTTTCATGAGGAATTAGGTAGTGTTCAAAGATCAGCATTGTTTTTACCTCTGTTCTTCTCCCTCTTACAAGGCTGGTTATGTGATTGAGCATCCTGAGCTCTCTTTTAAAGGTCCCCAGGAGTGGGAAGAGAACAGTTGCTCCTGTTGACTCTGAAAACTTGTCTGAGAGGGCTTGGGCCAGGCCTAATTTAGCTGCTCTTGGAAACCACTTGCCCCAGAAAATATACACCCAGAGAAAGAACCTTCTTTGGCAATTCTGCTAAGCCAAGTATGGACACCCCCATCAATGACAGAAAATGATCAGGTAGAAAGACTTAACCTTGATCATGGGGTTCCTTCCTTGGATCCTAAAGATCTGTATGCTCTCACACCAAGATGGAAGCCACTGATGTCATGCTAAGTATAATGTAGACATTGCAAAGTGGGGAGGGGACAGAAGAAAAGGCCATTGGCAACCTGTTTCTGCTCTGCTTTCTACAAGGCATTACAGAGGAGAGATGGACTATAGCATCCTCACTTGCAAATGGATGCCTTTCCAGGTAGCATCTGGCCTTATTCCTGGGGTATAGGGTCTTACAATTTAAAGAGTGGGGTTAGGGGAAATCATACATCATATGTGCCTGAGATCTGAAAGTCCTATTGCCCAGGACTAAACATGGAGAGTTAGGTCTGTGACTTGAATACATAGCTCAGCTCAGTTTACCTTACACCTCCATCTATAGCATCCAGAGGCTTCATGCTTCATGGAAAGTTCTCTGGGACTTCTAGAAGAAATCTGTTCATGTGATGTCACCTGTGCCTGGGAGCCAAAGAGAACTGGAGTATTCCTCACTGCTCAGCAAGTCATGAAGGACCAAAAGAGAAGAAAGGGAAATTTTGGCTTAGTCACAAACCTTTTCCAATCTGACAGTATTTTCCTGATGATTCAGAACTCGTTTTTGCATCCTTCCTCTGGAAGATGCATCTGTCCTCCTGCCTGGGTTGCACAGCAGTCTGCTCTAACGATCCAGAATCCTCTTCATCTCTCTCAGGGCTACTAGATCTATAGACAGAGAATAACTGGAGTGGCAAAATGAGAAGTGGCAAGGTAGAGCTGGAAGCTTCTTGAATAACTGTGCTATGTGACATGGTATCTTTGTGTTCATCTTCCCCTTTTTCTCCTGGCCTCCTTTCTCCCCAGCCTCTCTGACAAGAACAACTAGGGCAGTGCTTCTCTGCTGGGGGCTATTGTAACCCCCAGGGGACATTTGGCAATGAATGGAGAGGTTCTTGATTGTCACAAC